>NC_133352.1:20304724-20638057 GCF_030506205.2 Paramisgurnus dabryanus
ACAACACTTCCCATTGGCCAGAGGTGTCTTACTTGGACATTTACTCGTACCTCATCGAGTCAACAAGGAAAACTCAGATTTTACTTCGTATTTGAAAGTTACTTCGTATTTATATATTATGTCTTTATATTCAGAGTACTGAGTGCACTTTTCCATCCAGCCATACAACTAGCCTTAGTGATATTTCCAGCAATCACTGGATAGCGTTGTTACACAAATTTGACACTGTGAGAGTGAAAGGGGCATGTTTTTATATTGACCAAATTAAATGTTTTTATGTATCTTTCGCGCTCTATGGCAGGCAGGGTGGACAGATAATTACTCGACATGTTTAATCTGAGTGATTTCATAAGTTATTTACGCCTGCCGGCTGTGTACGAACATTGCTTTGTTCCGCTATTTTGTATGGAAGTCTATGAGAAGTCTGGTTTGTTTTCCCCCAAAAAGGGGAGGTGACGAAATTTACAGTCAAGTTCCCGGATGTGCCGGTAATCCGTATGTCTGTTTGAAAAAGCCTATATAGAAATGTATTAAATAGACTCCAAATTGGGTTCAGACTTAAAGAAACAACTTTTGGTTGTTTCCAAAGAGTTTAGAACCATTATTTAGTGTAAATTATATGTAAATCTCTCCTGTATGAAAGCTTGGGCATTTGTCAAATATTAAATAAGGTAATTGGGATATTATGATGGGGAAGAGTTTAGGTGTGGGGTCAGAATAGCTTGACAATCAGTAATGAAGAATACCTGATCCAGGTTTTTTTTTTACATGTTTGGTTAAAATTAGACTTGTTTACATATTTTTGTGAAAACACAAAACAAATTATCTTTGTGATGTACTAGTATATAGCATCTGGTAAAGATAGGATTCAGAAGTGTTATTGTTTTTGTGTAATGTTGTGTGGTATCTCAGCAAAGGTGAGAAGAAGGTAGCACGGATGGTGAAAAGCAAAGGAAATTGTTTTGCAGCTGTGTTTACTTTTAAGTGAACCAAAACAGAGGGAACTTTGATGTTGTTCTTTCTCTTGTGGGTGGGTGAGTGTGTTAGGGGTATCAGGATGTTATTAATATATAACAGAGACAACAAAACCAACAATCATCAAAACGTCTCTGTCTGAGAACAAATATATAATTTAGATTCACATATGACCCATAACTGTGTAATGCTGGAAATCTCCCAAGGGAAGTCTGGTCCTACTGTCTGGATTCATGGATATGTTATTAATCATCATAACAGAGTTACCTAGCAACTGCCCTGCTATCTCAAAGAAATATGATATCAAACATTCTGTGCTCCTTAACTTAAATGACTCATTCCAAAGTAAACACAACCAAGGAAAAACTGTGTGTAATTCATTGCTATATCTTACAATGTCTTTGGTTTAAATGAGGTTTCTGATGGTCCTGTGTTTTGGCAGACACCCCTCTCAGGTCCAGTCTCGTAGCAGAGGCGAGGGTAGTGGAGCTGGTTCGAGAGGATCCAGAAGAAGATTTGGGATTCCGTATAGTTGGAGGGAAAGACACGCCCTTGGGTAACATTGTAATACAGGAGATTGTGTGTGACTCATTAGCCGCTCGAGATGGTAGACTAGCACCAGGTGATCACATTTTAGAGGTGAGGCTTACTATCAATCTCCACAGTCACAGTTTTGAACCCATTGAATGTTTAACACAGGTTTTATCTGTCAGAATCTGTCTTTCTATTCAGTTCTAATGTTGACAGTGTACACATTGATGTGTTTGCATTTACATTCCTACTCTTTCATTTTAATGCTCTATATTGGGGAATTTCCACTAGCCGGCACATGATTAACCATTAAAAAAATTATACAAAATGTTCAGTTAAATGTCAAATCAACAGTGTATGTTTAACAATTTCTAATCGAATCTAATAGATCTGATTGACCCATTTATTTACATTTTACTTGTTTATTTAGTTTCAGGATGGTGTAAGAATGTAAAATGGCTCATCTTGTAATTTTCATGTTGAATTTTAACTAAATTTATTGGGTTTTTGTAATCATTAATATATAACAGCCGTCATTCCATGCAGATCTCTGTTGTTGTTGAGGACAAAGGACAAAACTGTGCAAAAAATAGCATATAATGTTCAAAATATTATCAAACTGTGTGGACCATCGAGTTCCTGGATATATCTTAGTTATATATGATTTCATTTCAACTTTTGACTTTAGCGGATGTTAAACTTGTATTGTCGACTAGTGAATAAGAAATAATTAAAAATCACATACACAACCCTTTATTTCCCTTTCGTGATCTAAGTACTGTTCCTTACTTTCTCTCAGTTCACTTTAGGAAATTTAAATTCTTGTTCCCACAATTCTAAGCTCTCCTAGGAATTCTGCCTCTGGCCGTCTTGGAGCGCAGTGCTTAAGTAAACCGAACCAGCACAACTGGATTTACATTCAAATTCAACCTTGAGTTTAAATGAACGTACCTCATCTTTGCTGTAATCACATATATGTGGAAATCTATATAACACCCACCGGCAGCCATATGATGACCTGTATTCCAAACGAAAATACTTCTTGAGGGAACCATTGCCCGTAAAGATATCTCTAGATGACTTGGATATCTTATTTCTTGAAACAGGATCTCTCTTTATTCCTCCTGGTTCAACACTGCATTGATTGTTACAAAAGGCTCTCCAAGCCTAAGGCATAGGAAGATATTCTCAGTACAGGGTCATAAATAAACAGCATTATTTTAACATCGCTTAATGGTGCAATGTGGGACTTTTAGAAAGATCCCTCGATAGAAATGCAATATAATATACATAACTATATTATCAGTGGTGTATAAACACCTTGCATTATAAAATGTTTTGTTTTATTACCTTAGAATAAGCCGTTTTAATCTATATAAACTGTGCATCTCTTTACATGGAAGTTGCATTCATGTTTCTACAGTAGCCCTAAAAAGGCAAACTGCTCTACAGAGCATGTTTCGTACCATAGTTGTCTTTTCATTGCGTTCGAAATTGTAGTTGCAATTCACGATCTAACCGCTAGATGCCACGTTACACATGTAATATGCTCTTAGAGAGAAAGCTTGCACTTTAACACTGTATAAGGAAATGAGCAATACATCCACAATATGAAGCAACATTGTACTTGCTGCATTCATGACAGATCTTTGGTGTACTGAAACAAACACTGTGGTCTTCTCTATCTGCAGGTGAATGATGTGAGTTTGGCATCCATACGTCACAGTCGTGCCATCTCTATTTTGCGAAAGTCGGGTTCCCGTCTCAAGCTGACTGTCATGCAGGAAAAGGGCTTTAAGCCCCGACCAGATCTCACCCAACCCTCATCCTCTTCCTCGGCACAGCCAACTAATCCCAACCAGAACCACGGCGCTGTCATCCAGGTTACCCTGGTAAAACGTGAGCGCTCTGAGCCATTGGGCATCAAACTCATTCGAAAGCAAGAGGAGCCTGGAGTCTTTATCCTAGACCTGCTGCCAGGAGGCCTGGCGGCCCAAGACGGCAAACTGCGAAACAACGACAAGGTGCTGGGCATTAACGGACAGGATTTAAGACATGGTACTCCGGAGAGTGCAGCTACAATCATACAGGTACTGATAGAGCGAAACTGAGAGATTGACCCATTGGTTAAAAAATAGTCATGTTTAATCTGCCTGTGATAATGATTTTACTGTTTTCTATATAAAATCATCTTAGATCATTGTAAAGAGAATCCACTGAGTAAGGCCATGTCAAAGATTAAAATTAAAGTGAAATCAATCCGATACCCAAAATATCATAATTAGATATCTGGATTTCTCGGACAGGATCATATTTATGTATACATTTTGTTTGGTCTGTTTGTGGTAGGCAAGTGAAATGCGAGTGAACTTTGTAGTGATGAGGCTTCCTGATTCTTCTGAGGAGGGGGGTGATGGACCAAGCAGAGGGGCTAGGAAGGCCCCCGAACCCCAGTACTTTAGACGACAGTCCACATACGTAAAGGTAAAGAAGCATGCTTCACCCTCTTTATAGCACCTGTTATGATTAGTTAGAGGGAAGAAATAGTCAGAACTGTGGCGTCTGGAACATGTGGTTGGTGTTCATACAGCAGTGGTCAAAAGTGATGTCAGACTTTGAACAATTGACCTCTTCGCTTTTTATAAAAATATTTTGTTAAAGTTGCATTAAAAAACAGTGGAATATGACCAAAAACTGGGGAGCACTGTTGCCTCACAGCAAGAAGGCCCACGGTTCAAGCCCCTACAAGGTCCAGTGGCCTTTTTTGTGGAGTTTGCATGTTCTCCCTGTGTCACAAGGGTTTACTCTGGGTACTACGGTTTCCCCCCACATACCAAAAGCATGCAGGTTAGGTAAATTGAAGATGCTGAATTTCCCCTCAATGTGTATGGATTATCTTGTTGTATAATTATCTTGATGCTGGAATGTCGTTAAAAATAAACAAACAAACAATACATCTTGGTTGCACGATATTGAGACTGTGCTGCACTTGTCAAAGCCTGCATTGCATCTGCACAAGATGTCTTTTCACCCAGAGACCAGTCACACGCTGCTTTTGTGACACTTCCTCACCAGCTGAAGGCACAGGCAGCAAATACAGTCGGGCAATGGGAGATGAAAGCAGATGCCCCCCTCTCCACTCGTCCCTGATCAAAAGGACTGGGGTGCTGCTCTCAGAGCTTCTACAGCCACTGTGTTTGTTTGTAGCCAGGGATCAAAGCTGGTGACAGTTAGCTTTCACCTGTGGAGATGAAGTCTTAACTCATGCTGGGAGGAAGGGCCACCCCGCTGTGTAGGAAGAGTCCTCCCCCTCTGGAGGTCTGGAGACTCCAGCGAAACTCGGAGAAGATACTTTGGCGCAATCTGTGAGTTACGATGGCAGCGCGTCAGAGTCGCTCACGTCGACGCGTCTTTCTGCCTTGCAGCAGGATCTGAGATGTTTGTTTTTACAAATGTTTTCACCGCAGGAGTCTTAAGCTTTAACTTTTTACCCGTCCCCCAGGATAACAGAATGTAACTTTTCTAAGATTTCAATTAACCAATTGCAGAGTCAATAACTGCAGGAATAGTCTCATTTACTCACCCTAGCTCGAGCTCGGATGTATCTCATCATCAATTCTTGTTTGTTTGTGGGTTTTTTTGCATTTTGTCATGTGAGAATGTAGTTTTTATGCTATCAAGAAGATTTGATGCTATTGATATTTGTCATTATATGATTTGAGTGATAGGTGATGTTTTGCGTTGGGGTTTTTTTGTGAGCAAGATTTCGCAAAATAGGTTGATCATGTCGTAAACCTCTTTCACACAGCCCGTTGATCCCAGATAATTCCTATTAAATTACCAGCATGACTTTTGTGTACATGCAAACACGTCCCATAATTTATTCTGGGATGGCTCCTGTAAAGGGGACCAAGTAACATCATCATAATGGACATGTGTGATCACATGCACAGATTTTGGAAAATCAATGGCAGGAATGAACCAAAATCTAATTATCATTTTCTGTGACAATTACATGAGGGTCTGTAAATGGTGACAATGCTTTCATATTTGGTAAACTATTTCTTTAAAAGTAAATTTCCTGATATCAACCATATTGCAATAATTTATTTCAGTATTTTTGAGTCATTATTTGCCTGAAAGGTGTTTTGTTTAATAAATTTTAACACATAAATAAAATTTTGTTAAAGCTCCCATAACACACACTGTTTCTGCTTATCTCATGTTAATCTTGAGTAACTATAGAGTAGTATTACATCCTTCATATATCAAGAGAGTCTTTAGTTTTATCGGATTTATAAAAGAAAGATCAGCTCTACCAATTTATTCTGAGTAAAAACCTGAGCTCCTAGAGGAGCAGGTCACGAGCAAGCAACACACACAAAACATTATCCCACTATCTCTGGATAACTTATGATTCACTACATGTTCATTTACTTTATATGCACTTACACAATGATTGCCAACAAAACACATTTGATAAAGTTTTACTTACCGCCTGTGACTCATAACCCGAGTTGGACCGCCCCATTTCAACAAACCCAGCGTTAAACAAACATGCATGCACAACTCCGCTGCCACCATGGATAAACAAACTATATCAATTGTTTCCATAATGCTGGGTTCTTTTGGGAAGACGTTCTTTTGACGTTGATTTCGTGTCGGCTCTTGGTTGGTGTATGCATGCGCTATTACGGTTAAACTGCCATATAAGGACTTCCACTGTACTTCCTGTACTGATATTGCCCATCAAAGAAATAAAGCAAGATTGTTACGTGTGAATCTTTCACGTTCAAAAAACAAACTTTCAGAAACTTGAACAAACCCTGGCAAAGTGCATTCGACACAGAAATACTTGGCAAATGTCCAACATGAGGAATCCAAATCTTAAGCCGTGTTAATAAGTCAGAATGCATGGAATAGCTTTAAACCCCCTTTTAAAATCTAGTTAATCCTCTTTTATGGTTGCCGTTAAATGTAAAACCAATAAGTAATCCATTCGAATATGTAGCACAACTCAATGTGCTGGAATCACCTGATTATGTTTTGACTTCCTCCTATTAACTAAAGTCGTGACTGGTATGCACAGTAGGTGCCAGGAGTGGGGTACATAGGCTACAGCAGAGGTGTCCAAAGTCGGTCCTGGAGGGCCTGTGTCCTACAGAGTTTAGCTAAAACTTCCCTCAACACACCTGCCTCAAAGTATCTAGTCTGCCTAGTAAGACCTTGATTAGCAGGATCAGGTGTGTTTTATTAGGGTTGGAATAAAACTCTGCAGAGACAACGGCCCAACAGGAGCAGGAGTGGACACCCCTGGGGTACAATAAAAAAACTTGTGGTACTTGTGGTTTAATGTATGCATATTACCTGTGTCCAGGATCCTCCATGTGGGTTCTCAAGTCAAGAGAAGACCGTGAGTCTAAAGAAGGAACCTCGACTCTCTCTTGGCATCACCATTGCAGGTGGGAGAGACTGTCGCAGCCGCTTGCCTCTCTACATCACCAGTGTGCAGCCGGTGGGCTGCCTACACAGAGACGGCACCATCAAAACAGGTCTGAATTATATCACCATCTATTTTCAAACCATTTTCATTATTGTGTATATCACGTGCTGTACTTTCAATGCCCACTTTGTAATGCTTTTTTGACTTTTATCTGTCATGGCAATGGCTCAGGTGATGTATTGCTGAGTATAAATGGTATTGACCTGACTCAGCTGACCTACAATGAGGCAGTGACAGTCCTAAAGGCCCAGACCGCTCACAGTACGGTGACACTAAAAGCCATCCAGACTTTCACGGATGAGGAGGAACAGGATGGAGAATCTAGCAGGAGAGAAGATATGGACACACAGGATGGTCTCAAAGAGGAAGACGTTAACTGGGTTCCTCTCTGGACCCGATGGCTAGGCCTACCCAGGTTGGTGGCATATTGAGCATAACACACTCTTTCTTTTGCTTTATAGATATCATGTTTTTATCACTTAAAGGGGACTTTCACTTTCAAGACTTTTTTAAGCTGTCAAAATCTTTGGTGTCCCCAGTGTACGTATGTGAAGTTTTAGCTCAAAATACCATATAGATAATTTATTATAACATGTTAAAATTGTAGGTGTGAGGAAAAATTAGCTGTTTTTTGGATGTGTTCTTTTTAAATGCAAATGAGCTGATCTCTGCACTTAATGGCAGTGCCGTGGTTGGATAGTGCAGGTTAAGGGGCGGTATTTTGCCCTTCTGACATCACAAAGGGAGCCAAATTTTAATGATCAATTTTTTCACATGCTTGCAGAGAATGGTTTACCAAAACTAAATTACTGGGTTGATCTTTATTACGTTTTCTAGTTTGATGGAAGCACCGGGGACCCAATTATAGCACTTAAACATGAAAAAAGTCAGATTTTCATTATAAGTCCCCTTTAAAAATATAGGATGTTATTTATGAATATTAATTTGACAATCTCTTTTTATTAAAAAGCTGCATGCACTGGTGTCGTGATATTATGCTGATGAAGACCAACAGTGAGAGCTGGGGCTTTAGTATTGTCGGGGGATATGAAGAGAGTCGTGGCCAGCAGCCCTTCTTCATTAAGACTATAGTGCCAGGAACACCAGCCCATTTTGATGGTCGCCTCAAGTGAGTCTTCTGTTGTTTTAAACTGATTTACATTTATGCAGTCAGTTTTCCCCAAAACAAACTACATTGCATTGAAAGTATAAACATATATGTGCTGGAAATGCACTGCTCTATCAATAGGCTTTATGCCCAGCTGCACTACTTCCTGAACTTCAGCCAGCTCCTTGTTTCCTGTCTGACATTATTGGACAAACTGATTAATCCAGGTGTGTCTGATTATTGTTGTTGTGACTACTGAGGTCAGGCACACCTGGATTTATCAGTTTGTTTGTGACTACTGAGGTCAGGCACACCTGGATTAATCAGTTTGTCCAATAATGGCAGACAGGAAACAAGGAGCTGGCTGAAGTTCAGGAAGTAGTGCAGCTGGGCATAAAGCCTATTGAACTGCACTGGAACAGATACATGTATGCTTTAATAAACCATGCATTTCTTTAAATGGAGACTTTTATACTGTCTTGCAGGTGTGGTGATGAAATCGTGGCTGTAAATGGACTCACTACAGTCGGGATGAATAACTCCTCTTTAATCCCAATGCTGAAACTGCAGAAGAACA
The DNA here is from genome assembly GCF_030506205.2 of Paramisgurnus dabryanus. Taxonomy (NCBI): domain Eukaryota; kingdom Metazoa; phylum Chordata; class Actinopteri; order Cypriniformes; family Cobitidae; genus Paramisgurnus; species Paramisgurnus dabryanus. Next base: position 20,313,419 of record NC_133352.1, read on the forward strand.
AAGTCACATTGACTGTGGTCTCCTGGCCGGGCAGTCTAGTTTAAGACCAGCCTATACTAAACCACTGTTACTTATTCTACCACAAAGTTGATGTACAGCGTTATTATAACAGATTATTTTTGTTCTTCCTTAACAACAGGTTGCACTTAAGTTAGGGATGACAGACAGATTTTTAAACAGGTTACCAGGATTAATAACAGGAAGGTTATTATTTAATCCACAACACTGTATAATACTCTATATTGAGCTGTAAGGGTGTGAGATATTGACTAAGAGACAGTAAACATAAACGTTTTAAATTGGGACATTATACCTTTGAACCAGCTTTCTTGTCTGGATCCATTTTTAGAATGTACATTTAAAATGCTTTATTTACATATATAGCCTGTAAGCATTTTGTAGATGGTTTCTGAATCAAAGTGGACAAAGTACTGTTGTAATTTTTGTAACTACATGTAACTGGGCCTTGGATATCTGCTGTTACATGTTGTAAGCATATTTACACTATTGTAAACCTTTGCAGTTGTGGTTAGGGTGTAAATTTAGACCATTTCTAGAACTACAGCTTAGCTTGTTTGTAATATTGGTAAGAATGCATCTCTTGTGTGCCTTGCATATAAATGTGTACAAACGCACACTGATCCACACCTGCCTTAATTGCTGTAACCCAAAAATGCCACCTTAAGCCTTTAATCATTTTTTCAACTGCTTATTTGAACTTGATGTTTTTTTTTTGCTTTTTAATGCATTTCAGTGAATTGATGTGCCCTTTTAAGTATTGCAATGGAGCTATGAATGAAAGATTCTGGTTTATTTTGTCATTGTTGACAGAACTAATACCAAAGATCTACATTTTACTACTGCTAATCATTTTTTGTAGTACCTCTGGGATTCACAGGCCGTAACAGCAGCTTGGTCCTATTGGGTGTCTGAGCCACTTGAAGGGCAAGTGGGTCACATGCTGTCAAACTGGAGATCTGTGGAGGATGTAAATCAGTCCTATGCAGTTTAATTTTGAACTGGGAACATTGGTTTTTATTCCTGCTGTGTGGTCAATTGTAAAGATTAAAGGGATGTTTTAATTCAGTATAAAGTGTTGAATTTGAGGTGATGGTGGTGTCTTGATGTAATACTTGCTTAAAAGTCACCAAGCCCTTGCAGAGATGTAACACCTGCTGTAGGGCCAAATTACATTTTATTGTGACATATAATGTTAACCAGAGGTGGACAGTAGTGAAGTATTTACACTTACTAAAGTACATCTGTACTTTATCAGTGTTTTTCTTTGTACTTTTACTACATTCCAAAGCATAATAGAATTTTTATTGCACTATGGGGTGATTTCCTAGACAGGGTTTAGATTAATCCAGGACTAGGCCTTATGTTATATTAGGACATTTAAGTCGTTTTTTACAAACAAACCTTACAAAAAACAAAACTGGTGTGCATTTTGACATATGCATTGGCACTGATATATGTTAAAATATGTCTGTATAAGGTGTTTTTTTAATTAAAGTACCTCAAACATGCATTTTAGTCTGGGACTATAAGAAGCCCTTTCCAGGAAACCACCCCTGCATTTCATAAATACTAGTTATTGTTTTGCATTTACTACTTAAGTCAAAGTAGATAGTACTAGATTTTTAATGTAATTATTAAACTAAAAAAAATATGAGTACTGTCCACCTCTGACGTTATCTATCTCTGATCTCTGACACATTTCAGACCAGACGTATACGAAATTGATATGTACATTTGCAAATGCACATCCATCTGCAACATTGTCAGATATTTTAGGTACTGAAATGAATCTTAACTTTGAAACTTCATTCTACATGGGTCAGTGTCTTAGCCTGCCCTCTAGAGGTCATATAAAGCTGAATATTGTAAATTCACTTGTAAATTCTTGCACAACTGCTGCTAAATTGAAAAAGAACACATTTTATACCATTTAAAGAAATAAACAATTGAGAAAAATAATCACTTGTGGACAGACTCACTCAAGTGCAGCTGAATCCCTCATGCTGAGTTCAGTTTGTTCTTCACACTCTGCTTATCCCACCCCCACTTTACAATGTCAATGTAGAGAAATGGGTTAGCACCCATATATTGATCAAATAATATACCTTTATATTTTATAATCTTCTCATTGTTCACTTGTGTGAAAACACACAAAATGTCAATGTATTAAACATAAAAGGTTGAACAAATCAGCAAATTTTGTCATGAACGTCAACTAATTTGGTATTCAATTAAGATGACCAATATTTACACACATTAGCAATTAACTTATTTGTATGCAATTAGTAAAGATTAAATATAAGATCTTTAAAAAAAATGACAAATGTTCAAAATCAAGAATTTATACGATTTATAGTAGGGGTCTCCAACCTTTTTGTGAGCAAGGGCTACCACAATGGATAAAACAGTCTGGAGGGCTACTTTGTGATATAGTCTAAACATATGTAAACAAGCCAAGCTAATATAAAAATATGTAATAAATATTACAATTGAGACTATTAATAGAATGTGCTTTGGCGTCCACCACATTGGAGACCCATGATTTATAGGCTAAAAAAGGACAGTTGTTCAAAAACATCAAAATCAAGAATTTATTTAAGCTTTCCAAAGGATTAGGTAGGAACAAACATTTACAGGTACTTTAACAGAACCAGTACTGAGAGCAGATTCCTTCCTCTTCATTAGATTGCTAGGCAAAGAATCATTCCTCTGAAACACAGCTCCAGCCCCGGTATCCATCTACAGAGGCACTCAACTAATGCAGTCTACAGTATATGAGGTTGACAGGATATAGAGAAAACATGTCATACAGAGACAGAAGATACGAGCAGTTTTACCCTTTACATTTACAATGCAGTGTTCTAGTAGTTAACCCATAAACAAAATGACAATGTGCAACATCCATGAGCAAATGCTTTAAGATGTGGCCGCACAAAAAGAACAAAACATGAATTAGACATCAAATAAAAATACCTAGATGATTTTCCTTTGAAATGGATGACACATTGTTTTCGATTGGCAAAATTCTTGTGTTATTAAAAACACCACTGCTTAGCAAGCAATAGCAGTCAATTTCACTATCTAGGTTAACTGTAGACCGAGACGAAATAAATTGAATTTGGTTACATAAAAAACAACATTTATTTATTTTTTGGGTTATGGTTATACATTTATTAAATTTTCAGCCTTGTTTTAGCCTAGACACCTGGGCTGTTTGAATGGCTAAGACTTGAATGCAAAATTGCTTGCTGGGTGATGACATCGCAATATATCAAAAACCTCTAGAAACCTCTCTATATCTAGGACAAGAAGTGAAATTCTGTTGTCCCCGTGTGCTCAAGTGCAATTTCCAGCCCTAACTGAAATGGCATCATGTACACACATTTTATGGCTTACTGGGTAAACGGGTCCATACAAACTGTAAAGTTACATGAAACGGCTTATAAACAACTATGCTACGGTAATATCTTGGCAATAAAGTAATAAACAGCTAAATTACATTATGTAAACATGGAATACCACACTGTACATCTTGCCTATGATATTTACAAGTCGATTGACTCCCCCTGTAGTAAGTAGACAACGCTCATAAAAGTGCCAAAAAATCATGTTGCTGACTTATTACTTCAAGCTGGCTTCAATGGCACCCAGACTTAATCATTACACACTTAAAACACACAATTTTGGATCCTGTACACACACTTCTGTTTAAAAAAAGGTTGTCTTTTAACATAAGGCAAATTCACACCACAAGGTGCCTTTTTCTGCTCGATGATATTAATTATATAGTGTGTAGGTAGGGTCGACTTGATGGCTCTTTGGGGTAAATGCACTTTTAAACTGTATCATAGCTTGCGTGCGCTCGTTCCATCACTCCTTAACTGTAACATAACATCTCAGTGCAACATAACAGCTCTTCTACTACATGTGCAAAATCTGCTCTAAAGCAAAGTGACAGTGTTGCGAATTCTACTGTACAAGGTTACTGGGAGAGGAGGTCTGGTTGAAACCCAGTAAAGACCCTCAATCCGACATATATACAAGGCACTAAGGAGAGGAATCAAGGGCCTTCCAACAACATCCATCAGAAGTCCTTTCAGTCAGGTCTAAATATAGGATATTTTGGTGAGAATTCTATAAGAATAACCTGTAAAAGAATAACCATAAAAAAGACGTCGTCAAGTAGTTTGTTTTTTATATTTTTTTCTGTCCAAAGCACAAAAACTTACGTATTCCATCATGTTGCTGCTCTCACATTTTCTTCTGCTGAGTTTCCAGTGTAGCCCCAGCTGAAGAGACACAGGAAAAGATGCGTTAGACAACGTTAAGTAGTAGATCTTCGAAATAGATGCATACACTTCAGATGCTCAAGCGCACTTTACGAACAAGGGTTAGCTGAGGTCAAGCATTTCCTTAATGTGTCTGCACCGCTACTGGCTGTCAGTCAGAGCTTCGAGACACAACAAAACGAAGGTGGCTTTTTTACTGCTGACCTTTCCGTAGTCTGGTCAGCCTCTGCACTAGATCAATGGATCAGACAAAAATGGCTGCAGGGGCAACAAGCATTTGACAGGGTCAAATGTTAGCAGCCATTTTAATGATCATTATCCACCACACACCAAGGCACTTTACGTACACAGCCTTTGATAGATCACAAATGATCTTACCTTGTGATATAATCTGTTGTTTTCCCATTCTAACAGTTTTTGTATGGATCTTCGTGTCTGTAAAAATGCACAGATATATGCAAGTTGATATATAAATATAAAAAATAAAGCAAATACACAATCACTCACAAGGTTTTCATGTTAATCACCCTGTCAAACACATGGTTAACAAATGCCAATAAAACTCTCAGGGCATGAAGACTTCAGAGGCATTTATGGACTGAAGCCCTTCGTTAACCACCTTGTAAGCTGTATGTCATGGCCAATAACTTAGAATTTGTAGCTGTAAAATCACCACCTTTCCACTGCATATAATTCAACACGCATATATCAGCTTAACACACTGATAATAAGTGGATCCAGTTAGTTACTCGCTCAACGAGGGGTTTGTCTATTGCGTGTCAAAATGGTGCTGGAAGTAATTCACGTGGATTAATGGGGGAAGGACCGACCAAGGAACGACTTACCCTTTTGTTAAGACATACGACAGGCCAAAGACTGCAACCCACGGTACAGCAACAGCACAGGCAGCCGCAGAGCAGCCATTTTACATTGACCGGTACATTCTTCTTTAAGCACGCATTTATTCGATTCACACTCGTCTTGAACTCTTCTGGGGCAACCTAGGACAATGTTAGGAAGAAATCATTGCATGTTAAAAGACAATGGCCGTTATTGCATGTATATGTAAAAGAAATACTCCATGATAATTATGAGGTCTTTAGATGTTCTTACTATGGAGATCCTTTTTGTTACAAGCAAAAAAATCTTACACTCTCAGGGCAAAAGGAGGACAAAAAGAAGAGATAAGCTCACGGCCTGTGGCTGCGCCGTCTAAACAACATGAATGGCTGCTCATTCCTCTCTGGGTATGTACGCCATAAAACTGGGGTCGTAATCTTTTATGACAGGATGCAAAGGTCTCTTTGCAAACAGCCAAAGACCTCGGAATAAAGCCCAGCAGGCCTGATCTGCACCCTTCAGTCATCATAATCCCGACCTCATCCATCACATGTCACCATGGGTCACAATACTGGAGCTCGGTTTTATTGCCCCGCACTTCCCTCGGCCTGCTCATCCCCCTGAAGCCTTTTTGTATTTCTGCGCCCGACCCAGGAAGCTTTCCCATTCTTGTGGATGGCACAGTCTTTATTTCATTATTTCGTCACCTTGTGTCCTCTCAGAACTGGGGTCCCTGCCTACCGGGGCCATGGACGGTTTACTTATTGACAGATTTTGTGGCAAACATGCAGCACTCTTACATTAAAACGTTTTCAACAACATTAAGAGTAGTGATGGACCGATATATTGCAGATGCTGATATATCGGCCGATATTTTGATTTTATTTTCTGCATCGGCCGATAACCTTTTTAATTGGCCAGTAAATTTCTCTATTATTTAAATTTGTTGTTTGTCTGTTTATGTAAATTATTAATTATGTAAATATGTTTTTAAGTACTTTAAAAGGGCTATATAAGGGTATATATTTATAAACATTATGCATAACAAATGTTTATGTAGTTTCACCAATTTTCTGTTTGTCTCATATTTACTGTAATTACATTTATGTTATATACAGCTTCCTAAATATCGGTATCGGCAAAAAAAAAACATATCGTTTGACCACTAATTAAGGGATTCCTATTAATTACAGCTGGTCAAATCTAGAGTCATATTAAGAGAAAAGGTCAACACAAAAATCAATGCAAAGATATTTGTGACTCACAGTTTTCTTCATCATACATAATTTAAAAACATTTAGTGAAAAAATAACATTGAGTAAGGCCATGCCAAAGATTGAAACTGAACTTTGATGCTCATAATCTCAGAATTAAAATTATGAGACTTCAGCCTGGATTTCATAGAAAGGGTCGCATTTATTCACCCTCCTGAGTAAGATTAAATGTACATGAGATTATTACCTTTCCTGTGAGAACAGAAGGGAACTCGTTGTCGAATTTGTTGCTAAGTCCAAACCTGCAAATACATTTACAATTAATTTATGATTTTTCTGTGTCACATCTGAAAACAATAGTTGGGTTGGGTTTGGGTTAAATTTTAATGTCACTAAAGACTTTGGACAAATGATAAGCAGGACAAATAGAAGAGAATGATAAAGATCAGTTTATACATTTGCCTTGAATTTTCTAAGAAACTTGGCAGATGTCTTTTGCAATCTCATATTTGTAAACATGGCAACAACTGACCAAAAGAGACCTCCATAATAAAGTGGCACTTATAATGTTTCACGCCAGTCGGGTAACAATTAAATACATTAATGCATAATACGATAATGTACATTTACTTCTGCATGAGAGCAGTACAGTTATCCACTAATTCACATTAGGCGAAGATCCTAATGAGTCTGAATGTGGTTACAGGGCAAGTTTTATCCGTAGCCAGCAATAAAACCATAAATCTCTGAGCTAACAGCCAGACTTTGCGTAAGGATGAGTGAATCTTCCGCTTGAAATCACTGTCAGGGTACACACTGAACAGACTCGGCCTTCATGTATTTGATACCACAACTTAGCGACATAAACATGCAGTGAGCTTAGCATTGAGGCTACACACACAGCTAACAGTGTTTAACAGCATTCATACGCTTACACGGTGATGTGGCCGGCACCTCGCATGACCACGGGCTCGGGACAGTATCTGACGACATGCTCTTCACTCACAATCCTCTCATCTTCCTCTTCTAACTCAGAAATGGTATCAAAGTCCGCCATGTTGGGCAGCAGGACGCTCATGACGTCTCCGGCACAGCGCATATGACGTCACAAAACTGTTGCACAGAAGCGTCATGGGAGCGCGGGCGGTGCCCAGCATCACCTTCAAAAAAATTATAGGGCAGGAAATTTAACAGATTTATTAACTGATGTGATTGAGATGTGTATGTGTGGGTGATGTTTAAAAAAAGTACATATGTACATGTATACATATTTGTCTGTGTAACTGACATTAATAAATAGGCTACATAAATAAATAAACCCGATTGACACTATTAAAAATGTTAATTAACAGACAATGCTAAAGTTGAAGAATATCTTAGGAACTTCTATTATTTGCGCTTTTTAAATTAAAAAAGTAAACAGATCGAAATGTGCATTATACAGTCGGATGAGTTTAAACTTTTTGAACTAAACGCTTTATGACACAGAGCTGTTAGGATAATTTATATAGTTATAATTACCCGCCCTTTTGGCTAATAACTGACAATTGTCATCATTAATTTAAATATTTGTCTATATAAACGAAAAAGTAGCTAATCATTTGATGTATGTCATAAAAAATAGCCTAACCAAAATAAATTATTTATACTGGATTATCATCAAAATTAAATAAATTAATACTGCATTAATACAGCATAAAAGCTTTCAAAAAAAAAAATAATCTGGTCTGCCAACAATATAGTTTGGTACATTTTTAGGTAACATCCATCACGTGGGCTAAATGATGCTGAAAGCATTTCCAGCAGAGGTTGACGAAGTAGGCCTACACAACTCCATCACTTGACTAAATTTTCTTTGTAACACTTTACCAAAAGTTTGTATTTGTAAACATTAGTCAATGCTTTAACTAACTTGAACAATGAGCAGTATAGTATTTTAGCATTTATTAATCTTTGATAGGTAATTAAGTCCAATGCAATTTTTATGTTAGTTTAATGTGCATTAACTAATGTTAAAAAATACAACTTTTGATTCTAAAAATGTATTAGTATTGTATTACTGTGGCATTGTTGTATGTAGGCTAATATTTAAAATATTTTTTGTCTCTGATGCAACCTGCAGAATAACTTCATACAAGTTGTATTGTATTGTATGCTAGCTAACATTAAATCCTGTAGTAATAATGCTAGCATACATGATGCACACATAATGACCTAATTTGGAACCAAAAGGGCCAAATTTGCCGAAAGGTAAGTTTGCATTGCTGAGACCAACCACCCTAAAAACTTTCACCGGAAATTTAAGGTTCACATAACTTAATATGATTCCGCAAGTTGGACGAGTTTTTTAATTATATTCTTTAGTTCGTTTTAGGCAAACAAAGAAAACATTTAAACGTTTATAATGCGCTCGCTAGTGGGCCTACAGTTTATTCTAAGCCACTGTACTCTGCTTCTTATGTTGTCCATCAATTTTCTGTGTTTTCCCCTGCTTTTTTAATGTAAAGCTGCTTTGAAACAATTCAATAATTGTGAAAAGTGCTATATAAATAAGATTGTATTGAATTGAAAGTAAACAAATCTTTAGTCTTTTGTGAAAACTGGAACATAGGCTACTTTAAAACATCCATCTTTAAAAAATGCAGGGAAATCGTTGAACTTCAGGACATGCAATAATGACCCTGCAATAATTAATGATAGGCTGTCTCTCATCTGCTTTAGAAAAGAAAAATCATCCACTGACTTTAGAGATAGCACTGTAAAAAATATTTGCTGCCTTAATTTTTTGTGTGAAATAAACTCAGATTTACAAGTCATTTCAACTAACTATATTATTACCTGACTAGAAATTAGTTGTTATAACTACAGATGAGTTGTTATAACTTATAAAATGTTGACCTTTTTCAACTATATTTTATATGTTGTAGCAACTCATTTCCTAAAATAAATAATATTAAGTTGACATAACTTGTAAATCTAAGTTAAAATTTAAGGCAGTAAAGATTTTTTACAGTATACATATTAACGACTTTTGACTTTCCATCGAATTGTAGTAGAGTAAATAGTGAGATATTTGTATTTTAAATGTAGAAAAAAATAATAAGTAAAGTATAGGTACTCAAAAATACAGTACTCAAATAAAGTACTTTGTTACTGATTTCCAGCACAAAGACTCAAGACAAAAAATATACTTGCAAAACATTTTATTTACACATTGCTGGAATCAAACGTTTTACCCGTATCTCTGACACCTGCATATCCAACAGCATATCGCCCCATGAAAAGAAAGTGAACAACGTGCGCTTTGGACACAAACTGCAGCATAAAACAGCATGACATTTTCAGGTCATTGGTTTATACAGACAATAAAAGTTTAAAAGTTCCAGGGTAAGGATCATTATACGACCCGAGAAACGCAGTACCTGAGTTTTCATTTTATTTACAAACATTTAGATACACTCACCACATACAAAAATGATATTTATATCTTAATTGAGCAAACACAAACAAATCATTAAAATATTTAGCCTCTGCAACAGACGAACAAAGATTTTTCTACGGTTTTTTTCTTAATTTTAAAAACTATTCTATTAAAACAATATTTGAAGAGCCTCCATCATTTAGTTGCAATTAAGACGTGATTCTCTGTTGTAATCCACAACACGCGCCTTAACATGGTTTTGTAATCCTTTTTGACCCATTGAGAGGTCCGGCTCTGTCCTTTCAGCGTGTCGGAGTGCTCAGTTAAAGTTGGATGTACCAAGTTCGAGTTCACTGAGTGACTGTAACTTGCTGTATGTTCCTCATAGATGGTAAGGCGTTCATTCCTGGGGGTGGGTACAGAGAACCGTGTATATCTGATGGACTTAATGAGCCTGGTACCGGTAATGGACTGACAGAACCTGGGTCGCTGTGGACTGATCCTCCACTTCCATCAGACTGACCCATTTTCTTTTTGATTAACTTCCTTTCCTTGGCCCTGCGGTTTTGGAACCAGATCTTCACCTGTGAAGACAAATTTTATACAGTTAGTCTACGTAGAAAAAAATGTCTCGTTGTTTTCAAGCAATAAGACAAGTGTCAAAATAAATGTAAATAACAGATCGTGCTTACCTGTCTTTCTGAAAGGCCGAGGTTTACCGCCAGTTCTGATTTTCTTCTTATTGTGATGTAGCGATTAAAATGAAACTCTTTCTCCAGTTCCAGCCTCTGGTGGTCCGTGTACACCACTCGATATTTTTCCTTCGTTCTTGTTTTGCCTAAAAAAAAAATAAAAGATCATTGAAAGTCAGCATAAAGAATATATTTGTGTGTGTATATATATTTTTAAAAGAAATATAAGTATTGGTAGGCTAAATACGTAAAGAGGTAGAACGAAATGATCTTATGTGGGCCATTGATGTTTCCAGTTAATGTTTCTATTTCGTTTAAATCTGTTTACTATCACTTACTTTTGTTGAGTTAAATTTTATTTATATGTTTTATTCCCTTTAATTTACTCACACTGGTGTCCCATTTAAACAATAAATCATAAGACGACATTCAAATATTCGGTGAATTGTGTAAAGTAAGATTACATCTCTCAACATCTAGATATGCAAATTGAGCTTCTGATCCTCTTTGAAGAGACTTTTTGAACAAACTGCAGAACAAAGAGATCCGAAGACATTACCCAAACGCCATTGATGTGTTAAGAGACAACACACGTTTTACAAAGAATTACAAGGAGATAGCATCAAAAATCTTTTCCACAAGCAGGCTGCACTTGTTTGATCTACTGACCAGCAAAACTGTCCTTGAATAAACGAAAATTGTGTATGAAGCAGCAAGAACTAGAAAAAAAGATGATTCTTTTATATGACGCTAATAAGCACGGGAAACAGCATTTTGTGGAAATATATAGGGCCTTGTGATATAGCCTATGCATGATAATGAGCATTAATAAGACGGCTAGATGGAGTCTAACATGAAAAGTAAAATCGAATAATTAAATTTCTTTTAAAAGACGCGTCATCGTCGTATTATTTACTCATTCATCTTAACGAATTTATATTAGTAAACTTCAAAGAAAAAATAACGGTTTACAGTAACAAACATGAAAGCTCGTGTAACACTATATTATTAACTTAACTGAGTGTTTAAAAACGTTTTCTGTAAGTTTTGTTACATTGTTTTAACATGAGCCAGAAATAGGAGTTTTATTTGCTGTGAAATTCGTCACTCTTAAAGGCAAAATATTCCTGGAGAAAATAAAGGCAGAGGAAGACACGTTGCTGCATATCAAAGTAAAAAAGGTGTTGAAAGACGTCGCCGCCTGAATATGACAGTTAACCCTCAAAACCCGAAACAATGTAACAGGAAAAGTAGACCTCACATCTTGTTTACGGGAGTCGCAAATTAGCATTACAAGCGACCCTGGCGCCAATTCCCAACACCTCCATTTTGTCACAAATACATTTGCCTTATGCGTAATTTATTTTAAGGAAAAAAATATAATAAGACATATATTGTAGAGCCGGCCATCTGTTTTGGTTATAGGCGATTCTTCGTATTTAAGTAAGTAATGCAGGGACATAAAATGAATTATATACAAACCAAACGGGTGAAACAATATTCAGGTTTATTCACTAACCAGATCGCAAAAATTACAGTTACTTAAATCAAACTAAAAATGTACAATTAATAATGATTATACTGTCTGTCATTTTGCGCCGTTTCAATTGTAAATATTTATTTGTTCAATAATACTAGGCTATTAGCTAATTTCAGAATTATTTTATTTAATTATTGTAAATTAATTTATTGCTTTACGCGTTTTAAAAATTGTACCACTTCCATATTTTGTTATTAAATCAGATGATGTAAAAAAGTTACCCATCCTAACTGAAACGGACAAAACATTCACTGATCCCCAAAATAATCTCAGCAGTAATGTCAATTTTAGTTGTCATTTTGCACTTTTGCCACACTTTCATTCGTTTTAATTTACTTCAATTTCACTTATTTCAATACATTAATTTTCATTCGTTTTTAGACTAATTAGATACAAATTAAATGTTACTGAAAATACTTAGAAATATTTAACATGAATAATTTGGAGACGGTAAAACTAACATTTGTTAAACCTTACCGGTTGATGACGACTGGACAGTTTTGCTCATCCACTGATAGGAATTGCGCCTTTCCCTCTCAGGGGAAAGTTGGCCCACTGAAATGTTTTCAGGCGGTGGCGGCAACACTGCTGATCCCGGGCCATGCATAGCATTATAATCAGGCGAGCAATAGGAAACCTGTCCCGGTGAAGAATTGCTCATAGGTGCAGAAATTGTATTTGGAGGCCCTAGGCTGTAGGCGCCCCAGTCCTCTCTTGGTGCCCCATAAGGAGCGCCCCATGCCCCCGCAGACTGCGCGTGTGTGTCCATATTGGGCACATGGTGATATCCTGTAAAATCTGAATACTGGGGTGTGGAAACAAAATTCTGTGGTGGAAGACTGATGCCAGATCGTCTCACAGGTCCTTGGTGATACATGTTTCCCTCTTTATCCAAAAGGTATCCAACGTACATGATTTGAAAGAAACCCCTAAACTGACTTTTTTAAGGCAACATGCCAGCCATGCACCATGCCATAAACGACTTAAATTCGGGTCTAGCTCAAAATAAAGCTTTTAACTATTTATCTTTAGTAGTCCAAAATGATCTCCAGATCGTCAGGTCACGCGGCGTAGTCCTTGACGTGCTTCAATCAAACATGATGTGACTCTGATGTCAAGGTGGTGGTGGCAAAGGTATAACCAAGCCCTCCTGACGTCAGCCAGGACTTCAAAACCTCTGGATTTGCATTCAAATGACTGGCCAATTACACCACCAAGCCCTCAGAGATTCCCCTAGCGCCAGAGTTTTGCATCACCTCAAAAGTACATTAAACTGAAAGCACTTCTGCCCTCTTCCACAGAAACAAGGTTAACATGCAACTTTTATGACTTTAGGAATCAACACACAAGATTCTGTGCAACCTACAAAACTATCAGTTTACGTTGGGACAATTTTACAAAAAGTTAATACATGCATTTTTTGTACAAGAGCAATTGATAAACATATTAACTTTTAAACTTCTATTTTTTTTTTCAAAAATAAAAAGTATGCTATTTATGTGGGACTTGTTTTTTATATATATTTTTGAAACTTCAATTAGCTGTTATTAACACTAGTCAAGAAAATGTTCATTATACAAAAATAAATGCTTAATGTGGTGATTGGTCAATCAGCCATTAATGGTTGGATGTTCGTGTATCTTTATTGAAACCTGTGGATATGGGAACGTGACATCTGCATAGTACCCATGCCACTTTCTCGCCTCTAGAGTCCTTGCGTATTTGTAAAGCAAAGTCTTGTAAAAGAGGTGCAAAGCGTGAGAAGGTGTCTTGAAGTAAGGCGAACTTTTCACATTCCGCATCTCTCACACCATGACACTCTCGGGTCACACTTCACAGCTAATTCCGGTTTATGGAAATGTGAGGTAGCCTATCACCTACAGTACCCATGCGACGGCACTGTGTCGTGCGTGTCGCCATGCAGTCGAAAGATTTAACGAGTTGTTAATTCATTTCACTGCGAGCTTTCTGGGGTATTTTATTCATTAACATATGCAGACAGTAGCCTGTTTAGGCTTGGCTAGCTTGTCTCAGATGTTAGATCAGAAAAGGAGAGTGCATTTATTTCAACAGGAGTAGGCATTGTTTTCGTAAAAAGACATTTAGGAAAAAATCTGAGATATGAAAAACAGAGATGCATTGCTTTTCTGTAGTTGTCTACAATTTTATTTGACCAATAAGTAAATAAACATGAATCTTTTAACAATAAAATTGAGGGTTTTAAATTATATATGGTGTCCTATTTAGATGTGTTTATCATTAGGTCTGTTAGACTGCAAGACACTTGTTGTAATAGTTTAAATTTCATGTCAACTATGTCACTAGAAAAATGTTACTTAAAGGAAGCTCAAACTATATATTTACTGATAAATTAATGAATTAATAATTTATTTCCAAACTCCATTAGAATACAAAAAAATAACTTATTTGTTTTGTATAAAAGATCAAAAATGTCACCAACTGCAAATAAGGAAAATACACATGATCCTATACATGTTCCTTATCCAACTGACCAGCAGATGTCTAGACTAATGTCATTTTATATTTACAAAGTGTTCAGTTTTTGTAAAATGAATAGTCGATAATCCATTGATTGTAATGCATTGGTTTGGGTATTTTTTATTATTAGAACAGACAGAAAAAAACTAGGCCTACACTGCAAAAAAATGACTTTCTAACTTAGAATTTTTGTCTAAATTTCTGTAGAAATATCAAAAAATAAAGATAATATATCTAAAAATATCTAAAAATAAAGATGTATTTTCTTATTGAGCAAAATGACCTAAGAAAATAAGTCTAGTTTTAAGACAAAAAATACAATTTAAGTGAATTTGTGAAATATCTGCCAATGGGGTGAAATATTTTTGCTTGAATTAAGTGTAAAATATCATTGGCAGATATTTTTTCTTGTTTTAATTACAAATTCACTGAAATTGTATATTTTTGGTTTGAAAACTAGACCTAGTTTCTTAGGTCATTTTGCTCATTAATAAAAATCATCTTAATTTAAGAATTTTTTTTATATTTCTAATGAAAACTTAACAAAAGACTAAGTAAGAATTTTTATACGATTATACGATTTTAAGTCCAGTTTCAGAAATGTGTAACACCTGCTGATAACTACATATGAGTTTTGCATCAATAATAACATCTGTTACAAATCAAGAAAATACACATGATCCTATTGATGTGTTTAATTCGAACATGTTTCTTACAAACTGACCAGCAGATGTGTATACTAATGTCATTTTATATTACAAAGTGTTTAGTTTTACAATCAATGATCCATTCCTGAATTATATAAAAAATTCATTTGGATTTTGTTTGGTCAAAGTGATTTTATTGCATATTTTCAACAGACTACGAAAACTATATGGTATGAGTTAATTCAATTTCACAAATGTGTAATACCAAATCTAAACTGATATAAATAATGTCAATTCTATAATTCAAAATAACCTTTTTTACTTATCAATTGTTTGTCTTTCTTAATTATTTTACAGTTTCATTTGTGCAAAAAATGTTAATGCTGTCTAGTGAAAGTTTTTTTGCAGACGATTTAAATGTTTATTTTTGTTCTTACAAAGGACAAAACTTTGATTAATCATTATTCTATTTACTGGCTCATAAAGGAGGAATTTGTTCAAGCGCTTTTTGGTACCCTGTACTAAGTTAAAAGTTAACAAATAAATATGCCCTGAGAAATTTCACTAAATTCACTAAAGTACAGAGTAACAACCTGGTGGCCAAATCTGGGGTTTGTCCATAGACGTTGCTGATGCTGCTCTGACGTCCAAGTACAAGTGTACAAGTGACAGGTTCAGCTAAAGACTCCCAGCCTAGAACAGCGGCGCCCTCTGGTGGTCAATTAACTGAGAGAGTAACCAATTCAATGGCAACTAGGCAGACATTTTTGACTTTTTAATTACACATTTATTGAAAATTAGGGTGCACGATTTCTTTTATTTCTTATATTTAGTCTCGATAATATAGTAAAGTGCAAGAAATTAACCTCATCACAATTTCCTTTAAAGAAGACCCGCAATTACAGAAGACCCGCAAGAGGGCGCTGTGCAACAGGTAATGCGATTTCTCTTTAATTTCATGTTCTCTCTGTCTTTGTTATAAAATAGTTTTTAAAAATAGTGTTTGAGGAAAAAGGTTTTGTCCAAAAAGCTTGTTTACGCAAATACTTGATAATAAATAGCTTTAGTTTATTTAAGTGAGATCTTGGATGTCTTGGATGAATGTGTAATCTTTGTTCTCATTGTGGCAGATTTACAGTTTTCCTGGAAACCTGAAAATAGCAGCATGTGTCTCCCAAATGTATGATGGTTTAGGGACAAAATGTACTACAAATACTTTAAAAAGTGAGTCATATATTTGCCTTTTTTATTCCCACAATGGGAATAAAGAAATTAAATGATGTGTTTCTAAACAAATAGCTACAATGCATATTTATTAGGACATTTAAGGAAAATTTGTGCAAACGCATTCAACTGATGTGCTATAAAAGTCTTATTGATTTGCTTCCAGGTTGTTTTTATTGCAGTTATTACCTAGTTTTGTATATTACTGTGTAAAATAAAAAAATACTTATTATCAAATGAGACTTATTGTCATATGAAATGAAAAAGCAAATACTGTATTGAAGGGTCTTAAAAAAATTGAAGGGTCTTATACATAAAATATCACACATTATTCTTCCAACTTATTCCAAAATACAGACCTCAGAACAGAATGTGTGCCACAAGAGCATTTGTACCTATGCACTTTGATATGTGCATATAATGAGTCTGTATACATTAAAGTGTGGGAGAACTGGGGACTTTATGGTCCAAATTAACTATTTTTGTCTGGGTCTTTCTGTCAGCTTCCGCCACAGGCCCCCATCAGCTCAGATTGAGTTTATTCTGACCAAAATCTTTCTCCACTTTGCCCACATTCACTACAGTTTCGCATTACCATTCATTATTTATGAGTTCATCAGTAACTCCATCTTGTTTTTCTATACATAAACCAGAAGAGTGTTTGCTTATCCTGTCAAATAACAGGAAAGGTCTCAATAAGGTTAAGACCTTTGGTCAAAGTTTCTATAGCGCTGTAGATCAGAGGTTTTTGGTTGTTTTCAATGTCTAAATGCTGGGCAGATTGAAAATAGTTCATTTTTAAACATTTGATATGGGGTAAGAAAGACTTTTCTTTGATCTAGAAGCCAAAGACAAAATAAGTCTCAGCTATTTTGTGGATAAACAATGTGATTGAGACAGAACTCATTGACTCACTGTCAAATCATTTAAAGCTATTTATATTTTGCTCCCAATGCTACCTTTCTGGGAAAAGGTGGGCAAGTGTCTGCTATAACCTGTGATGCATTAAGTACGTGCTATTGTCTCAGCTCTAGCCCAGAGGTACGAATGATTCCCCCAAACCCAAATTTGGCTTTCCCTGTACGCCCTTATACCGGAACACAGCGTGGGAATTGTACTGCGACCAGAGAGGAAGGCATCTCCATTAACAGGAATTTGTATGGAGGAAGAAGTATGATAGGATTTCAAGGCATTCTGCAGAAATAATTTTTGGCATGGCACCAAAGAACCCAATGTGGTACTTCTGGTTTAGTGATTAAACCTCTGGGGCTTGTTTTTTCTGGGAAGAGGCTCTGGAAGTGGCAACCTGGGGATTTATGCATTGTTGAACAAGACAAACAAAAAAAGGTCCACAAAGGAGAGAGCCTTTAATTAGATACACGTGACGTTTTTCCACATAGATTCGTTTTGCAGATTCCACTATAATAAAGTTAAACGTATTTTACAGTACAAATTTATTGAGTAATTTATAGCTGAGGCAGTCTCTCAGATTCACAATGCATTTGTAACCATTTGATTTACTATTTTCTGCTCGTAAAACCACTGACCCTCTCTGTAAAATCCAAGATAAAGTTTGAAAATCTATGTTTGAAGATTATATAGATTATAGATCTATTTATAATTGGATTTCATGCATTGATTTCAATCTTTGACATGGCCTTACTAAGTCAATATAGATATCAAGGTTTATTTTAACAGACTTAGGTGGGTGATTCTCTCGAATTTAGACATATGAGGTGTCATGAAACATTTTTGATCTATCAAAATAAGAAGCATACAGTTACAAACATCTCTTCATGTAGTATTTTGCACATTATTTCAAATGACATCATACAAACCAATTTAGTTTTTTCCACATTTAAGGGGAACATTTTCATTACCGCAACGTGTCCATGACTGGATTTGGGTTCTTTGACATGGAGATATTTATAATAAAAAAATAAAAAAAATTAAAAGCTTCAGTGTATGTTATACTATAAACATTTACAGTAAAGAAACATGTGGTATTTGGTGATCATTGGTAAATGTAGAGACAATAATAAGGAATATAAATGTGTCCAAGACCAATTTTCTCATCCTCCGCAACAATTTTCAATCATTTTTTTAAGCCCTCGAGGAACTAAAATAATTGACTGTGACAGGCAAGATGGCTGCCAGGTAAATTGTTCTTATTTTTTTCTCTCCAGATAAAAGTTTAAATTTTGTTTGTTATAGTACCTAGACAACTTTTTAGTTCTCATTACCGAAACATGAGTTTGTAAATGCATATTTAATGTAATATCATGTTTCGGTAATGATCATTTTTGATAATGATAATATAAAAAATTTCATTAATTCTATAGGAAATATTTTTAAATCCTCTAAAAATAATGGTTATAGTAAGTTCAGACCTTAATCTTATATGTGCAAAAAAATCGGCTTCAAGGGCTTTTTAAAAGTTCTGATGCTGGACACCTTCTAAATCTGGATTTTATGAGAATCACCAAGGTGTAGGATGATTTTATTTAGAAAACTGTAAATCATAAAAAAATGACTAGCTGCATGGGTTTTCACAACAGGATCCAATATGTGACCTTGAACCACAAAACCAGTCATAAGTGAAATTTTTTTAATTTGAGAATTATAAATCATTATACAAGCTTTCCATTAATGTATACATTTTTGGCCAAGATACAACTATTAGAAAATCTGGAATCTGAGAGTGCAAAAAAGTTGTTCAAATGAAGTCCTTAGCAACACATTAACATTTCTAAATAGATTTTTCATATATTTACAGTATGAAATATCTGGAATATCTTCATGGAATGAATATCTTCATTCTTTTTATAATTTTAATCTAATTTAGCTTGCTACAAATATTCCCATGCTACTTATGACTGGTTTTGTGGTCCTCCTGGTCCTGAGAGCTCTGTGTTTGGCTGCATAGCTTCAAGACTTAGGTCAGGAAATATATGAGGCGTGCATGAACGCCGCTGTATTCTTGTGGCCAAACTATGATGACCCCTAACCCTCCCAACATCCTTCCCTTGTTTGTTTATAGCTCATATTCCTAAATAAGTTTAGATAAGTTTGCATTAACAAGCCAGTAACAGAAGACCACTCCAAAACAAGTCATCTTTGATTTATATTAGTTTGAATTGTACTGTAAACACTGTATGCCTCTAAAATGACAAGCTGAACACACATTTAAGGGCAAGCTTAGGGCCAAAGTTGGAAGGCACTGTTGGCCTATAGGAAGTCAAGTGTTTGTGGTGATGGGAATGATTCCGAAAACCTTCCCTTCCTTGTTCAGAGGTATTGTCCTGGTGACAGACAGACTGTCGTCGGCTCATCCTGTTCAGGAAGTGTGTCTCTGTATCTCGGAAGCAGGAGGAAGATGACAAAGAGTCTAACCATCTTCAACCAATAATGTTAAAGTGTTTAATCTATAATTATACTATTTATATATAAATCCTTTATTCTTATTGGTTGAGAAATGTTTAACGTGTATACATTATATTTTTAGATAAACACACACCTAACCGGTAAAATGTTTTAAAATAACCACCAGAGCCACGTCCAAGCAATGTCTATGGTAACCGTATAAGCGGATGGTACCTTTGGGTACAGATGTGTATACATTTGGTATCAAATATGAACCATTAAGCTACTAATTTTGCACTATTTAGGTACAAAGATATACTTTGTGAAAGGGTACCGCCCCAGTGACAGCTTGTGTACTTTAATTTGAGAGTATGGGTAGTCAATCTTTGCATTTTTAACTTCTTTATTGTATTAACCACAAAACACAGGCAAGTTTGTCAATAAATGCAATCATGACTCAGTGAAAAGTGCTAAATATAAATATAAAGATCTTTATTTATGCTTGGTTATAATATTAAAATACAATTATAATACAAAATATATATATGTAGAAAATATCAGTGCATACAATCTTACTTCACAAATACCAGTCGTTCAACAATAAACCATAACTGAATTTGGCAGTGTATATATACAATTAAGATTTGTTACCGTCCTCTAACATTGAATGCAGTCCACATAATTGATGGGTTTTCTTTTCAACATCGCCTGCTTAACTGATTCAGTGGACTAGTTTAATTCTCTACCCATTGGTTTACTAAAGAAATGTTATGGAGTTAATACTGATTACGCTTACCAGAGACAATTTCCAAGTAGTGATAAACCTTGTTCCCAATGTTATTAGTATATTTTCGCCTGCTCTGCAAGCATTAGTAGTATATTTTAGCACTGAATCAGTTACAGAATACTTTCCCCATTAACAATCTGGTTAATAGCTGCACAATGTATTATGTGTTATATACATATACAGTAGTGTAAACAGTATAAAATAAAAAATGTACACAATGCAGCAGCGTAACTATTGTTTAATACTGCAAGGCCTTTTAATTCTGGTCCACATTTGATCAATAATTGGCATAGTATGCTCTTAATGTGCATTAATTATTTATATGCTGAGGCTTTCCAAGCCACTTTCACAGTGATAGACTGGAAGTCAGGCACCCATAAGCCATTATGTCCTGTACTACACAACCAGTTAAAGACATTGACTAATAAAGTTAATTTCTTTCTTTATTTAT
The DNA here is from genome assembly GCF_030506205.2 of Paramisgurnus dabryanus. Lineage (NCBI taxonomy): Eukaryota > Metazoa > Chordata > Actinopteri > Cypriniformes > Cobitidae > Paramisgurnus > Paramisgurnus dabryanus. Next base: position 20,334,407 of record NC_133352.1, read on the forward strand.
TAAACAATTTGATAAACGTTATGTAGAGACAAAACAATGATTTTCTATCTGATAAATACCCGACATGAAAGTTATCTTGGTTGGACTGAGTGAGACTCAGGAAAGAAGCCCTCAGACAGACAATGCACAAGTCAGGAATGTAAAGTGGGTTCAAATTTTTGTTGGGCAATTTAGATTTCAAAATAAGCTCAGGAAAATAACATGAGACCACACATTGAATTATTCATGATTTGTGGGGTTTTGCATGTCAGTCTGTCTGTCACTTGCTTTAAAATGTGTCTTCGAGAGGTCTGAGAAAAAATGAAATCGGTTCTTCAAAAAAATATTTTTCTTACAGCTCGAGTGAGCTTATTCAAATAATAATTTCAGCAAAATAAAAATATCACATAACACCGATTCCAGTTTTCATTACAATAAAATATTTGTCTAGAACTAAAATAACTAAAATCATCATTTAATGACCTGCCATCTCACCATACAGAACAACGCCATTACTGTAATAAGTTATGTTTATAGTGCTCACAGTAGAGAGCAGGAATACCTGAGGTGCTCCATTACTGTATATGTGACCCTTACAGTCAAAACATAATCTGGATTAATGTGGAGAGACAGAACCGGCCCAACCCGAAAACTAAGTAAGACTTCTAATGGCTTATGAGTGCAGACCAGCTCAGACAGGTGGTGTGGAGTAGCGGACCACGTAGTTATAGTCCGGAGGTGGGCTGTGACATTCCAGCTCCGGATCAAGAGAAGATTCTTCCAGACTCAAATCTAGTGAAGGAACAAGTTGTGGAAATTTCTCTTTCTCCCCATCCAATAGTATAGACTCCTTACTTTTGCTCTTCATCCTGTGGAAAGAGAAAAGAGAAAGGTTTAAATTTTGAATATTAAAGGGGACATATCAAGAAAATCTGACTTTTTTTAACGTTTAAGTGCTATAATTGGGTCCCCAGTGCCTAGAAAATGTGAAAAAGATCAACTCAGTAACTTAGTTTTGGTAAACCATTCTCTGCAAGCATGTGAAAAAATAGGTGATTAAAATTTGGCTCCCCTGTGATGTCAGAAGGGGATAATACCGCCCCTTAATCTGCACTATCCAACCACAGCACTGACATTAAGTGCAGAGATCAGCTCATTTGCATTTAAAAGGACACACCCATAAAATGGCACATTTATGCTCACACCTACAAAGTTGCAATTTTAACATGCTATAATAAAATATCTATGTGGTAATTTGAGCTAAAACATGAGGACACCAAAGATTTATTTTACATCTTAAAAAAGTCTTGTGAAATGTCTTATGTATGTTTTATGTATTACATTGCTTTTATTAGTACAATGCACTGTGCACTGTGTAAATCAATGGCAATTAATTTCTTGTGTTGGCTTATGCATGCATGTACTGTATGCACAACATGTAAATATCTACACAATGCACAGTATCTTGAGCGCTCTCCATTTGTGCATACAAAATACGAGAGCACCAGGTGGAAATCAGCAGCACAAAGCAGAAGAGACGTTAGACAGACGCTTGGACAGACTAGTAAAGCTGTAGAAGGTCAAAGGTGACAGTGATTGAATAGGCACTTGGGATGGGCCGTCTTTTTACGATATATACATCATTCTCTACATGCTCAGAGGCTCTTTTTCCCATGGCTGTGACCATGGCAACCCGTGTGTGGCTTTGCCAACTATTGGCAGGCTGGGTCCAACTTTTTATCATATAGAGCTGTGATGATGAGTGCAGTGTAAAAGAAATGATGGGGATGAGTAGATGGATGATATTAGTATATTAAAAAACCCTGCGGATCTTATGTTTACTGATACTGAAATATTAATCATTAAAATGAAAGGAGGCAAGCTCTGTGATCTAAATTATATATAATCAATAATAGTGCAAAGAGAACAAGCGAAGCAATATCTGACTAAGAGCATTTTTAAAAAATGACCCTGAAACTTCAATACATTCCTATCATTTAGATTAAGAAGCTGATTTCATTTAGATTTTAAAGGATTGTATGTTTAAACTAAACAATTCAGTGTAACCGACTGATTCAATCACTTTATCTCTCCGAGTCATAAAGCTCTAATCAGTAAGAGATTATCAATATTTGTCTATTAGTTGCAATTGGTGGTACACAATTGTATCCTCAAATGTTAGGATGAATGCATTTTGGTGGATGACCTTTGTAGATTAACCCTGACCTTCACTGCATTGGAAGACCATAAACCAGCCACACTAATCCAGCCATGAATAACTTACAAAGACACCTTAGCTTTAGTTTTCAGCACTGTTTTTCCCCAAGAGCCTTTTGAAGAACAAAAAGTGGCCTTAAACCCAGCACACTTTAGTCTGCGTTTAGTAAATTATTAGTCCGGCCTCAAACAACAACTGAAAGTGACATTAAGAAGCCCCTATGCTGCTACTCATTTAATGTAAATTACATCTAAGGGTCGGGGGGTCTAAAGCTATTTAACGTATTCTGACGTATTAACACTGTTAAAGAGTTCAATTCATCATGCTAAACATATGTCAAATGTCAAATGTCAAAAAGTGCGGTACGTCTCCAGGAGCTTGGGTTTGTTCAGAATGAATCAGACAGCTGATCTGTCTTTTATAAATCTGATAAAACTAAAGACTCTTTGGATTTATGAAGGATGTAAAACTACTCTATATGTAATCATGATTAACATAAGATAAGCAAAAACACTGTGTGTTATGTGAGCTTGAAAATATCAAAATACTCAGATCATTCTTTTTTTAATTTTTTTTTATCCAAAAAAAGTTTCTCTATATGTCTGTAAACATATAGTATAGCCATGTGCCATATCTATTGCCTCACAATTTTTCAGCGACATAGCCAGAGGTCCTCCCAACCCAGGTGGCACCAGACCTTGCAGCCAACTTTAACAAGTCACACACCCAGCTCTGCTTTTATTATCAGGCTGTTGAGATTGCCACCTTAAGCAATGTCTCTCCACTGTGCCATTGTCTGTGAGGCTCTCGCGCAGGCACGTCCCTCAAAGAAAAGGGGGGTTGTGGGTGGAGTCGGGGGGGGGACTGTATGACAATTGTGCCATCTACATTCCAGCTCAGTGGGAGGATCACCAAGCCGGCAGCTCAACCAATTCCTGAGCTTATGGTTTCTGTCATGATGCTTCTGTCAGTTTGTATTTTGTACTTACGCTCGAGCCATGAAACTCAGGGACTCCAGACGCTTCAGTGTGTTCAGGTCATCTGAAGAAAGGCCCATCCCACTGTCTGACTGCCCACCCTGTGAACAACCAATGAAGATTCATGAGGCTCATCTACTAATGTGAAAATTACTCTTCAAGTAATAATGTTTATTTGCTTTTTTATTAACGTTCACATTGTTTGGGTTTGGGCTGAATGTTAAGATCAAGCTACTCACCTCATGGATCACTGTGTTTCCGTCCACAATGATTATTTCATCAAAGGTCTTTACGCTTGCTGGGCGGACCTTGATATTCCTAAAAGCATTACAAATGGCACATTAGATGAATTTGATATGGAGATATGAATGGAATTGTATATTTGCATGAGAAAGTCTGTGAAATATTGTTTTCTACATAAAATCATTCTACATAATGTAAAAAAACATTCTGTGGAAATATAACTTTGATATCTTTAATATTGACTGAGTAAGATCTTTGTCTATTAAAATCAATGATTGAAACTTTGATGCTCCAAATCTCATAATTAGATTATGAGACTTTAACCTGGATTTCCCAGATAAGGTCACAAATTATTTTAAGTGTGTATAAATCCTGAAACTATTTATGTGGTAAAAGAGAAATTCCTTGAGGGACCCTTCTCACGAGCTTATTCGTGAGTCTTATCAAGAATATGTTTCAACTGAAGGACATTGAGATGAAGGATGTTAGACTGGAAAGGGAATATGTATGGAAGCCAGAATACAGGAAAGAACTTTATCTACAAAGAACAGCAGATAAAATTTCCCAAAAGCAGATGTCTTCATGAAAAATGAGATTCTGGCGCACTCCGCATTTGAATTGTGGTCAAAACGTCTCAAGATGAAATGAAAAACTGTGTGCTTATGTCATCCTGAGCACAGACTAGTAAAAATGTCTGTTGATAAATCCATCTTACCAAGCAGTTCCAGAGTTTCGAAGAGAGGCAGGTCTGGTTGAGTTTTTTTCTGTGGGGTTGGAGCTTGTGGGATCTTCTTTGGTTAACAGGGCTGTGTTGATCGGAATGTAATGCTTTCCCTCCTGAGAGACACAACAATTTAGACATTCTGTTCATCTGAAAACAGTGACATAACCATGCATACTGTCTAGAATAACACTATGAGGTTAAGATTTGGGATATACATAAAATGTAGGGTTTTGAAGAGAGAGGTCCATGATTTTTACCATTTTGGAATCCATTCAGCCAATCTCCGGGTCGGGCGGAACAGTTTTAGCATAGCTTAGCATTATCCATTGAATCTGATTAGACCATTAGCATCGCACTCAAAAATAATGATATTATGCAACGCCCGAAAATAGTCCCCAGCTATTGAAAGTTACCAACGGGACTATTTTCGGGCGCTGCATAATATCATAGCGCCTGCTGCAGCCATGTTACGACAGCAAGTGCTTGATTATTACGCCAGAATGAGAGTATAGTTCCTAGCCATATCTGCCTAGAAAATCACAACTTTTAATTTTCTGTCGGTCTTAGAACACGATGTAACTACAGAAGACTCAAGTCTTAAATAGGAAAAATATTGAAACTCTTTGGTCATTTTTGATTGCGATGCTAATGGTCTAATTGGATCCAATGGATTATGTTAAGCTATGCTTAAAGTGGTACAGACAGACCTGGAGATCGGCTGATTGGATTCCAAAACGGAAAAATCCAATGTTTAACTCTAGGGGAGGTGGAAAGTTAGCATATTTTCTAAAAAAGTGGAGTGTCCCTTTAAGCACATCTGATTATTCCAATATACCAGTTATTTATGCATCAATCAGTGACATTAGTAAAGAGTCTTAAATGATTGCCTTTGTCAAGTAAATATCTTAAAATATACTTTTTGGCGTAGTTATTGTCTCACCTACAATGAGTAATTAAACTAGTAGTAGTGGTAGTGGTAGATAATTCACAAGGATAGATAAGATGAGGGTGTCTGGACATCTTACCTGCTGCACACTAGCCTGAAGCAGATCTCCAAGCCTCGCCACCAGTTCTGTGAAAGTGGGCCTCTGGATTGGCTCTCCATGCCAACAGTCTAACATAGTTTGATATCTACGGAGACAAATGCACAATTAAACAAGGATGTCAATACAAGTTTCCTTTGAAAATCCATGGTGTTTTACATACTGTAATGAAAAATGTTAATTCTTCAGCGGCTGCACAAAGAGCAGCTTCAAGAGTTCTGCTTTCCGCCCTGACCTCCAGACCCAGTCTGTAAAATTTGGCTTTATCCAGTGATTTCAGTCATCAATAATATTAGGTGCGTGACATGGAGAGTAAAGCTTTCTGTTTTGTTCGCAAGGTGAACCTTCGTGCTGAGAGTAACTTCCTTTTGCTTTAGACGCGCTGTCAACATCTCTCCTCATCAGGGACGTCTGAGGTCTCTTATCGGATATCGCTGGGGCTCATAATGCTTCAGTTTAGCTGAAGGCTAAAGATTCAGTTGTGAAATACCGGGGCGTTAAATACCGACCGAGTGTCTGAGTACATGATCACGAGTGATGATTGAGCACCATCCTGTTTAGACTGAGGTGTTTTGTCACATGTCTTTATATAAATAAAATCTTGTTAGCTAATAAACTCTCCTAACCCCTCTGATTGGCACGAGATTTGGCCATTTGGAGAACGGAAAAATTACTGTACGAGTTGATGACTCATTACTTCCTTACACTTCCTTACACTAATTACCTAATTTATCCACGTGAGTTTAGTAGTCTTAAACAGGAGGTATTCGTCTTATGCACTGTGAATGCGATTAGCTTGAGGAAGCAGGACTTTTTTAATGGTTATTTTAATGAATCCAGCTGGAACAACTCCTTACACTAACAGGAAGTCCAGAAAAATAGCGACTTGATGTTTCCGTCAAATTAAGGATATACCAGGATGTTGAACATCCCTAATCTGTGCTCACACAAGTTTTTTACAGGGACAAATACAGCCATACTGTTTTTTTTTACATTTTGTGTACACGTTTTTTGCATATGTATCTGTTTGTATTTCAAAAAGAGAGTGAAGAATAAATATGGATGGTCATTAGAACTTTGCTAAACAACAAAGCTGGTGATAGGGCTAGGGCGCACTCATATTATAGTTAACCCAACCTAACCGTGCCCACGTGTGATTGTCCCCCCCCTTACTCCCCCAGAAGCACGCACTCACACTGTACTTTGACCGATCCAAGCCCGGGAACGCTTTCGTCTTTAGGATGCAATTGTTTTGAAGAAAACAGGAAGTAAAGTGCTCTCCTAACATTGGAACCCATCTTGATGTTAAGTCTGTGTTTTTCGTTTGGTGTGCGATGACACACAGCCCTTTCACATGCCTATCATATTGCTTAGTTGATCTGTCGCATGTGCAGCTCAGACATTCACATAACCCTGCTGCGCGCATCAGAAAGTTGTTCTGAAGGGAGATGAAGGTGAGTGGTTGTGCAATTGACATCTCTCCTTTTGAACTGTGCTCTAGGACGATTTGCAATAACACTCCCCAAGTGAACTGCGCCCGAGCCCACCTTTGCAGGCCGGCCAGGGCTAGATTAACCAAATCGCGACTGGTCATGGTACAGAGCGTTCACACTAGTTAAACAAACCAGATTTTGGGGGACAAACGCGTGGTTTGGTTGGGATGATGTGAGCGGGACGAAAATTATGCTGTTTTAATGTTATAGAAATCACTGCACTGGTACTTCAGAGGTTTACTACTTTCGTCGTCACTCGGTCACCACCCGATTTTCGTCGCCACTTGATTTCGGTCGCCACTTGATTTTCGATCGCCACTCGATTTCGGTCGCCACTCGATTTCGGTTGCCACTCAAAAACTAGTTGTGTTAAATCTGAAGTACTGTATAGTATTCATAGGGTAAATTTCCCAGACAGGGTTTAGATTGATCCAGAACTAGGCCTTATAGTTATAGTAGGACATTAAAGTCGTTTTACAAATAATACAAGTGTGCATCTTAAGATAAAAAATGGCACTGATATATGTCAGTACAAGATTTTTTTACATAAAAAAATCTTAAACATGCATTTTAGTCTGGGACTAGGATAAGCCCTGTCCGGGAATCCACCCTATAATGTTTTCCTTTAAAATGTGTTATGTTTATGATTAGGTGAATCAATCCAGACAGATAATGCTACACGTGTCAATAAATTCCTTAAATTGCTGGACCAGCGGAATAAATGCACTCCTTTATCTTTTTCATCACTCACACTAGTGCAGCTGGGGTCAGGGCCACTCTCAGGGTCATGAATAAAGCACTGTTTAACCCTGAGGTCAGCACGTAACTTCATCAATGTCTCTATTTTGTTGAAGAACGGCACACATGGGGGTCATGCAATCAGTGTTACATCAAGCAGGCGATGTAGTACATTACATTTAACCTTAAAAATGCTAGTTGACAAGTTCCTTCAAGATGAATGTAAAGACTTATAACACGGCACCAGAAAAACTGTGATTGTGAGGGCTGCATTTAAACATATCCATCACATTTAAAGCTTAAGGTATGAACTACATTTCCAGGTCATCTCCAATCACCAGCGGTAGTTATTGTGTTCAATTGGCTGAAGTGGGCATGTGTTTTTGCCAATGTGCCAATTCTGTTCCAGTTAAATTTGCCATCCTGTAAGTCCATAATTTAAAAATATGTAATCCTGAAATCTCAAGTCTCTAAATCTTAAGTTTAATTTCACTCATTGATTTCACATTGATTTAAATGTGAAACGTGACCTTATGTTATGCAGGTACAAAAATTTCCTTTTTCATGTTGGGTTTTCATACACTTGGCCACATGGTGATTCAGTTGTCTGCTTGCACTTATGTGCAAAACTAATCTAAAGTTGTCCACTCTACTTCCTTTCCACATTTACAACGGATACCATGACCTTTCCTCTCATATCTTGTTACATCAGAAAACATTGGACCGTGGTTTGGCTTGCTCTCTAACCTTGTTAACCACAATGGGAGTATCTAACCTGTGGGTTCGCCTGCCTGATGCCCAGGGGGCCCGGCCACTGTGTTCGGCCCCCACATGTTGTGCAGGTAGGGTGAAACCTTTAATGTAAGCTTCAATTTCAGCAGCATTGGTGTAAGTAAGTAATAGAGCCCAAGCACACATCAGCTGCACTATAAACTAGCTGCCAATCAGAAACTGCCGTTTCTTTCACTCCATGAATAATTGTCCTGTTTCTATTCAGGCCTTCAGTCTTGTGTCAAAGCAATGAAATGAGATACTTCAGCTTTTTAAAACTGTATCGATAGGAAAGGATTTTCTTTTTCAGAAAGATTTGCGAAATATTTTTTATACTGAAAAGTGTTGTAGGGGCTTCCAGAAAGAGAGGTAATGTTTGTTTTGTGCATTGATGTTTGTACAGTATACGTTAAGTGATTCACTATTCATCTTAGCATCCTACATTTTCACTTCCTAAAAGTATAAAGTATGTATACTTACTATAGCAACTATTACAGGTTATAACTGCAGGCATTGTTGAAAAGTCACTTTCAAATTATGGGTGTATGATACAAACTGAGCCATTCTTACATTTCAGAGGAGGAGTATTCGGGAGCTTTCATTCTGGTGCCCTCCTTTAATCGGCAGCAAAATTCCTCATCAATCTGTAAGCCAGGGTACGGAGAGGCGCCTGGTGAGAAGAAAGAAAAAGTGGGGTTATCAAGACTCCTTCGTGAAACAGAGCTCTGGCAACTTCAAAGGGCCTGGTGAGAAACACACTAAACTGTGAAGTGGCTCGCTAGCACAGAGAGATCAATGGATATATCACAGCCAGCATCACCGGGCCTGTTACGTCTGCTGATAAAGACTAAACTAAAAACTATACGTAGTGTTTCTCAAGTAAACAGCTTTGGAATAAGACTGTATTAATTTGCTAGCTCGAAAGTAATAGTGCTTTGCACTTGCAAAAGTGGAATGATTTTCCATGTATTTGACCAAAAGCCTTAAATTATATTTAATAACTGCTAAAATATGCATGTCAACAATGAATCTCCAAAAGGGCCGATCTTTCTTTAAACGGCGATCTAAACCGTCCCCTCTCACATAGATTAGGTAGTCATAAAAAACAAATAAATTAACAGGACTCTTAATCTCTTGCAACTTTGGGAATGGGGTGCAGTATATTTGAAGTGCCTAAAAAAACAGAGATGAGAAGCACAAATCCACAACACAAAGCATGCGAGTGTACTTTGGGCGCAACGCAAGGTTTGGTCCCATGAACACTATCAAGTAGCAATAATAATTTTTCTAAACTTTTCATGTTCATCCATTTGAAACCGACTACATCAAGGCAACTCGGTGGTGGTGAGACATCCAAGTCATTATTTATCTTTCTATTCCCGAGAATATCATTTATAATTCATTTTTATAAGGCGCTTACTGAAAAACTGATTTAAATTATCATGCAAATGGAAATCTCAGTTTTCTCACACAGTTCATTGCATCCATCACAATAACAGATGTAGATTAGGGGAATTTTATTGTGGTTTCTGGTCGTATTTTACAACAAATGTAAATTATATGCTATTTCAGCAAAAAAAGGTATAAATATTTTGAATAAATATCTATGTAATTTAACTTGCCTTGTGACTCAAGCCCTTTTCACACAGACATTACGGAAAATACACGGAAAATGTCTGGAATCGTTTGATTTTTGGTTCATTCACACTGCCAATGATTTTCCGGAATCTGTGTGTGTGTTCACACACATACCGTAAAGATCCTGGAAAGACACGTGACGTGTTTTAAGTCCTGCTCTTGGTAGTTTTTTCTCCGCAACGTCTGAAGCTTGCTTATTATCCGTTATATCTCTCCAGAAAACACATTTTTGTTTATAAGACAAGACTATAGAGGAGCGTGTGACTTGCCGTTCTAGCGTGCTGGTCAATGATCTCGGCTTCAGAGTGGATATTCGATGAGCTCCATGATCTCTGCTTTATTCCAGTTTGCAGACATTTCACATCGTGATTGTAAATGTGCATTTAAAATCCCCGTTTTGAAGAGCTGAATAATATATCTTGTTGGGATGATGCATGGGCATTTTGTTTATTATAAGCTCATATGAGTGCATGATGCGCTATTCTTTTATGCTGCTAAATGTGTTATAAAGAAACTTGAGGGTGAGTAAATGATACCAGAATTTTCATTTTTTGGTGAACTGTCCCTTTAAATATGTGTATAAAAGAATTCTGTAAGCACAAAGCCACAGTACTATGTGTTATACGGCTACAGGACATTTACAGAGAAGAGACACATTTACATTAAATGCTGCTTGGTAACTATAGATTTGCATTTTTAGTTAAGAAAGGAAACCTGATAAAATGTGGGGGAATTCTAGTTTACAACCTCAAAGATGGTGATGCTCACAGATGTTGCTGCACGAAATTGTTTTTTCAAGCTGACAGCGCAATCCTTTTTGTTGCCAAAGGATATTTTAACAGCATCTGACAGTTATTGCCCACTACATCTGGAGGAGGTTGATAGCGCAGGACACTTCACAAGCAGTCCATGTTCTGCCAGGTGTCTTTCATTGTGAACCATCAGAGATGGACGGATCACAGCATGTGCCAAGATGCCTTCATACTCCACGTGTTTAAATTTTAAATGGCTGCTGAATCCTGTCTGGGGTTTTTGCTTTGGTGTAAAACATAACGAACCAGTACAGCAAACAAACAAAGTCTGATAGAAGGGGTGTAGATGGAAGAAAAGAAAATGTAGCGCTTTGTTTCGCAGAAAACATTACAGCCTAAAGCAGTGTTCTGAGAACTGTACACCAAAATTTACTTTCAAAATGTAATCGCCGTGAAATACTCTTTGTGATAAGAGACCACAAGGCGTCCGAAAATACCCTAACTGTTGCAAGTTCTTGAACCGTCTTATTTCCTGATCTATTAATCTGATGGTTCTGTGTGAACATAAAGGTTGTGAGTTATTTTCTCTTAGGACAGCTTGGTATTTACCCAGAGAGAAGATCTCCCACATCAAGACACCGAATGACCACACATCACTCTGAGTAGTATAGACCTTGTCAAATATTGCCTCTGGCGCCATCCACTTTAAGGGAAGTCGGGCCTGTAAAAGTAGTACATGATCATTGTAAATGTTAGAGCCCATTTCATCTGTGTAAAAACTACTACTAATGTTATTATGTCTATTTTAATCAAAAAGCCTATTTTGTATGAGGTCTTGGTTTGCACCTGACCACAAAGAAAACATTTTTAACCAGAACAATATTATCAAGGCTATAAAATGACGAACGACATGCCAAAGACTCTTGGCTTTAGTTAATTATCATATCCTTTTTCATGTCCACAGCCATGTATGTGGTTTTGGACTGTTATCATGTTTATCCATCATACAAAGCAGTTTTGAAAAGTTGTACGTGTACAACACTGGACACTAGTTTGTTGATTTCATTGAGTAATAAACATGCAACACTTACGTCTCCTTTACGGACATAGTCGGGGTCCTTGTATATGTCTCTTGCAAGTCCAAAATCACAAATCTTCACAACATTGTTTTCTGACAACAAGATGTTACGTGCAGCCAGATCCCGGTGAATACACTTGGAGAAGATAAAAGAGATAAATGAGCAAAATATCATATACCTGTAATTATTGTAATAAATGATTCTGAGTTTTAAAGTCAAATTCTGTGTCTTATTTGGACCATGTGCTGTATTGCGTTTTCAGATGAAGCATATGATGGAAAGTTGTGATAATGTATAACATGTGGAACATCCACAGGGATTAAACAACATATGCTTTACTACATGTTCAGTCTATGTGGCAACGAATCTCATCTATTAGATGTTTGTGAATGAGTGTGTGTACAATACAATCAATAAATTTCTAGAAATTTGGGCCAAACTTCTCTAACAGTTGCTAAAATAAAGGGATTACTACAACTATTGTACTAAATCACAACTTGCCATAACTATTCCAAAAGAAAACTGGAATTACAATGAGCTGTAAGAACCAACAATAAACACAATGCATTTCAAGGGCTGGAGCTTCATTTTTCACGAAAAAGTTAACAGCCAAAAAGACATTTCTTACTTTGCGCGATGCCAAAAACTCCATCCCTTTGGCCACTTGAAAGCTGTAGCAAATCAAGTCCTCCAGTGTGAGCACTTTTTTATACAAATCTTCTGGCTCTGCATGAAAAGGTTGAAAGGGTATTAGCTGCTAAATCAAAACCATACACCTGTTATGTAATTTTTGGTATGCAAAACAAAAACAGACTGATTTTCTAAGAATCTTTTACTCTTACTTTCCATGAATTTGGTATCTTAGGATTTTTTTGAAAAGCATTCAGTACACATATCCCATGTGTTTTACGCAATAACTATTAAATACAGTATGTGTAATAAATAATTACCAGACCGACAGAATCTGCATACTTATTTTGCATTTTTCCATTGAATTGTGCAGAATGCATTTAAACATGTTAATAATAAATTATTAAATGCAATGTTTAAAGGCAGGTGGGGCTAAAGCATGTGAATTCTGATCTCTACATTTAAAATTGTCCACAACTATAAAATAAAATTAACCTAAATTTTAGATTGTCTAGTCTTGACCTTCTTGACTCTATGCAAAATGTTGACTTTTTTTAAAACACTTTTAAAAAACTATACATTCTTAAATTAGACTTGATGAGACCATTTCCAATGCACTTATGTATTGCTGTTCTTGTGTTGCTATAATTGTTTCTGTTGTTTACCTCATTTGTAAGTTGCTTTAGACAAAAGCCTCTGCTTAATGACTAAATAAATGTAAATGTGAATGTAAATGTAGCATACAATGATTTTTTTCATATGTTAAACTAATACACAAATCATTAAAGCAAAACTTTATTTTTATTGTTAATAAAATGTATACAAATTGTATTTTATATATTTTTATCCATATCCATATTTTTATTTAATATATTAAGATGTAAGTTAATAAATAACTAATATAAATATAGCTGTCCATCAAGAAGCCTTAAATGGTGACCTTTGTTTTTTTATCAATCTCTTTTCTCCTCCAAAATTCTCCTGTTTACAACATACACATCCTTTACAGTGACAAAATAAAACATGACTTCTCTTTTAAGACAGACTTCAATGTGCAGTTTGTCAATGAGACTCAATTGGGGGGCTTTTGGGTGGGTCATCCACCTGAGTAAATAGTTTAAGGAAACAAAAATAACACGCACAGGACATTGCAACCCAATGCGCACGCTTAAGACTAGAGCTCTGCAGGAAATTAAAAAAAGCCCTGAGCGCAGTGGGTGACAGTGGCTCTTGCTAAATTTTAGTTGTATTTATGAATCCCTGAGGAAGAGACCTATCAGACCGAAGGGAAAAAACAATCAGTGGAGGTTTGAGAGAAGATGGGGTGGGGTGGAGGTGAGACAGGGGTAAGGGGGAGGGGGTACAGGGAAGGAAGAAACTCAGCCGCTACCTTCCTCTTCTTCCTCTGAATCGCAGTAGCTCTTATCTTCAATGAAGCCAGAGCTGGCTGAACTTCCGGTGCTGGCCACGCTCTCCAATCTACGTTTGATGAGCTCGCTCAGGTCACACCCCGAACTCGACCGCACAGCCTTGCCGTCCTGAGACTGTTCATATTATTACAAGACATTCCAGTCATGATATTTAGATGTGGGATGTGTGAAAAACGTGCAGAAAGGAAAAGATTGTTCACTGCTTACCTTGTAAACCACAAAGTCACCCCTTCTACTCCTTAAGTAGTTTGAGAGGTTTCCATACTTGCAATATTCCACAATTATCATTAAAGGACCTGACCATAAATCAAAAAATAATAAATGTAAACACAAAGAAAATAGATTAAATGTAACACAAATTTGCACGTTGAATTTTCTGCTCACCCCCGCGCTTTGTGCAGGCTCCCAGCAAATTGACCACATTGAGGTGATGACCAATATGGATGAGAATCTTTAGTTCGGACATTAACGCTCGGCACTCGTTGTTTGTAGCTCCCACTGTTTATTGTGGCAAGAAGAGAAAAAAATCCCATTAAAGCGTACAATTATTTATTAAGTTCTTTACTGAACAACATATTTTTCAACTGGTAGATATATTATTAACTGGTAGAGCATTGTGTTTATGTGCAAAAGTTTGTAGGTTTGATCCCACATTGCTTGAATGACTGGATAAAAGCGTAAATGAAAATGTAAAGATTAGAGCAACTGGAATTTAATCATTATTCTATATGAAATTGGTATTTACTAAACACAACATTTACACTTTGATACATCTTTCCAGCATACATAAAAAATTTATAATTAGCATAAAAAGCCCTGACATTGGGATTAACATCTGGAGGCAACGTTGTAATACTTTTTTAAAAGTGAACCAAACTTTCAGCATCTCAGTAATTTGCACGTATTATACGAGGGAAATATATGCTGGTGGTGACCTTCTAAGGTCATGGTGTCAGACTGGAGGGCTGTGTTTTTAACACATCAGGTTTCCTGCAGTTTAGACCCATCAAAGTGACACAAATAAGGTATGGTCAGCATTTAGCAGTAATTTGTACGTGATTTATACCAAAGACACCTTTTACTGTCACTGAGAAAAATATTAGTTGTCAATGTCTCAAAATAGGTTATAGACCCAGTGTGATGTTCATTCCTGACACTAAAGTAAGGACGGGAATTTTATCATAAATAATGCATTCATAATAAAAACGGTACTTCTTTATTATCACCAAAAAATTTATTTCTCCTGGCCAGGAGAAAATACAAAAAAGCAATATACTTTTATTGGCACAACCACATGGGATTCTGTGTAGGCAGTAAAGGGAAAACTGCTTTTTATTAAGATCTGACCTGGTGGGCATCAGTCTTGCCTCCTGCAGTGATTCACTATAGTAGAGGACATCTTGGTATGCAGCAATAATATGATAGCAATCATTAACCTATTACAGAAGGTCAACCTTCTTGGTTCTGGTTCAATGTGATTTAATAAACATCTGTTTGCTCATAAATGCTACGTGAGTATTTGCACATTAAGTATGCTTGTACTTTATGTCCTTTTGTCCAATGTTCATATCTGTGGACAAAACGTAGCATGTAATAATCTGAACAGCTGCTAATAATCTTTGCACGCACACAAGAAAAATTTAATAAAAGATAGACAGGTTTCAGTTTTCAGTCTCGTAATAAAAAACATGAATGATGCACTGTATTACATTCAATATTACATAGAATAATCCTATTCAATATTGCCACATACTGTAAAGGCTTCCCACCTGTGGTTATCAAAGAAAATTTGTGATGTGAGAAAAGAGTCTACATTAAATGTTTATGAAAAATTCTAGGAAAACTAAACTAAGGAAACTTTTCTGTCTCTTCCCAAAAATTCCAAAAATAATTGTAGTTTTAAATAGCAATTTTTATTTGATTAAAGCCAGATCGATCACACTTTTATACATAAGGTACCTTTCAGCATTTTCACAGCCACTGTTTTGCATGTAGACATCTTGTCAATGCCGAATGCAGAGGCCTCCACAACTTTCCCAAATGCTCCATGGCCCAAAGTTTTACCTGTTAGAGAGAAACATAGAGAAAGAAAGTGTCTACATGATCTTGCCGTGCCCTGGGGGTTCATAAATCAGTCATTATGCCCTGTCAGACCTGATGCGAGTCTGTAATTAAAACAGCCTGCTGAGGTTCAGGGTGCCGGCTGCCCCTCCACTGAGGCAGTTAAGACCGAACGACAGAAGTGGGTCACTGATAAATAATAGCATAATATTTTCTTTTGAAAATTTAGACGACCCTGGTGCCCACCGTAATCAGAAAATAGGCCTGAGAATTAAGGAGCAAATTGACTTTTATGAGTAAGCCTTTTGTCGTTCGGCTTCCTGAAATTGCCAAGAAACCACATTTTTTGGTTTGGAAAAGTGAATAAAGCTCTGTGAACTCACCAAGTCTCAGTCGGTCTCTAGGGAACTCCCATTTGTTGCCGTCGTAGGGGAGACGATCGCACTGTTCATCGAGGGGTATCTGGTCGGGGTCCATGATGATGGATAGGTATCCAGGCTTAAAATCTGCTGAACTTGGCTGGTAGACACAGATTGAGTTCTTACTTAATCACGAAAGTGTAGATATATGTAGTTCTGTTGGACTATCTGGGCCCATGTCTGTGATATGGTATCTACACAAGCTAAGGGCTGCAGAGCTACAATGACACACAGATAAAAATACGCTATATTTCACACAGAGTAGACAACATGACTAAGTGTTTGTCATAGGTCACCAGAAAAAAAGTTGAGCAAAGCAAAACCCTTAGATTGCTTAAGCACCAATGTGGGCCGATAAAGGTTACTATAGGGTCTACATTTATAAGTTCAGCTGGATGTTTAGTTATTGTTAACTTACCTTTCTTAATTTTCGGATGAACAGAATAAGCATGATCCACAGAAATGTTGCAGCGGCCCCAGTACAAACTAAGATTATCACCTCAATGTTTGCTTTACCCTCTTCTCCTGTGTGTAGACAGCAAGTAAAGGTTATATGTATAATAGTCATTACAAAGCTTTAGTCTAATGAATGTTGCAAATTTCATTAAATGACGCTGGTAAAACCATGATTTTACTAATATTTGTACATATAAGGTAACTATGCACCAAGTCATACCATGTATTTCTTTAAAGAAATTGAAACCTGCATCAGATTGTGCAATACATAAATTGTTAAATAAAGAAATTTTTCTTTTTGCATTGCAACTTTGCTTAAGGACATCTTAAATGGTTTTAAAGTTTAAGAGTAGATTTACATTTCTCATTTACTCTGTCAAACTGTGTACATATTGCACGTGAGAGCACGCAGGGTTGTATATTTGGATTGGGGTCTGGTTCACTCGCCGTCATTCATCATGCATGCATTCATGCATGTAGTCTTGTACTGAGTGCTTTCATAACTGTATACATACAATAAAGAATTTTCATTTCCAAACAGAAAAAGATAAAAATTTCAAAACACATTCTGTTTTTCTTAACCCAAGTCAAACATATTCATTTGTGTGGACATCTTGCAAAGCAAGAGACCAAAACTGGACAATTGGGATTTGTGTGGAGGGAGGCAATCCCTAAAGGATTTTGATTTTTTTTAAAGAACATTTAATAAGGGCATTTTAACTGACTATTACTCTTCCCTTTAGCCTGCCCAATGTTTCAAACCCCCTGCCTCCTTAAGGAAATGTCCAGCCGATCATTAATGAACCTCTTTAAAGACTGTGTGGAGGTCAACTCCCTTGTGACAGGACCCTGACTTCAACTCCCAGACCTCCATCATAAAAGGGGGTCTGGAATCTGAATGGTATTCCTGGCAGCCTTACACTGACTTTCTCATTGAAAAGTTATTTAAAAAAAGCTATTCGTACCATTTGCATTTGAATTCTTGAAATTAGTGCTGATAAAAAGTTTTTAGTGCATTACCATCCATAAGGACCATTTGCGTCTTTATTTCCTGATTATGCCAATGATACATTAATAATAAAAGGAGAGCCTGTCAAAAAGATAGTCAGAATCTCTATACTCACCCACTACAGTAATGACTGCACTGGTTATTGCTACACCTTCAGCATTGCTGGCATGACATTCATACATGCCTTCGTCATCTTTTTTCACCCTCTCAATGATCAGAGTCCCATCATCTTTTAGAGTGATTCCTAAAAGAATTATATGAAGAAAATTTATTTAATAATTACACTTTATAAATCAGATTCATATCAGATTTTACACTATAGCACTAAATAGCTAAAGACAATTGTAAACAGCCTATGGTTAAGTTATAATATATGCAATTAAAATTGAACCTATTTACACATCCCTGCCTGTATTATGTAGGTATTGGAACAATATACCGGCCTTTATAATCTTTTATCATTTGTATTGCATTTATTTAAAAAATTTAATAAAATAGTTGCAAAATTCACATTTTGCTTCCTGAATAGTCTATTTTTGACTGATGTCAAAAAAAATATATAATTATAATATATTTAATATATAATAAAGGCCCACTGCCTATATCATTTTTTGCATTTTATGTGCTTAATGCCTCACGGCATTCACAAATACTGCTTTGTTATCAGAAACCACTAAATGCCACGTCGACTTTTTGTGAATGACGACGTGCAAAATGACCATGGATCACATTCAAACTTGAATCCCCTGTGAGTACTTGCACCTGAAGACAACCCATATGTGGCAGTCACATGGACCACAGTGCCACCTAATGTGAGTGTGCTTCAGTTTCTCAATTTTTACACTTTGACTTTCATCATTTGCACTTTGCAATGTTTTTTAGTTACATCTTTAGTGCTTTTGCAAGTTGTCTAAAGAAGTGGAAGAAATTCACACAAAAGCTTGCATGCACTTAGAGGGTTTTGCAGCTAAATTTGATAAATTACAATCAAACGACAAAAGTGAAATTTGTGAAAACAATGCATTTCAATTACTGACTAATAACCTTTTCATTGGCATTCACATGAAATTACCGAAACATAAGAACTTGATAAGATGTATTGAAATTTTTTTTTACATACACTACGAAAATTTATTAAAAGCATTAACACTATAAAAACATTTATACCAATTTTAGGTCTCAAAAATGTACAGTATTAATATGAAAAACATTATCTTAGTGGCTCAGGAGCAGTTGTGTGTTTAAAACATCACCCGTATGAGTGTCCAAGTTTTGTATTTCTGGAGATTTGGTGTGTCAACTTTGTATTTATTTATGAAGGATTTGTTTTCATATTTCTGTTGTTCTCACAAGATACCAAGATTAATACTTTTATTATTTAGAGTGGTTCCTCACCTGGTCCTGCTGTGACAGGAGTCTTGTCTTTGTACCATGTGATTAAGGGTTTTGGCTCACCAGAAGCCAAGCAGGCAAGTGTCAGGGTACTGCTGCTATTTACATCTTGATTGGTCAGATTCTGCTTTAGAAATGGAACTATCCTCTCTATCATAAAACAGAAAGATACATAGTAATTTACAGTTCACACACCTACATTTATTTGTAGCAACAAAGTAAATCTAACATTATCAAAAAATAGTCAAGAAAATTACAAAAAACAAAAGTAATTACAACAAAAGTTATAATTATAAGAAATTATACTTTTAATAAAGTAAAATTAAGCATATTTTATGTCATTGTAAAAACACAATAATAAAAATTCTGCCAGGAATGTAAAGTACAGGAATATTTTCATTGCAATATTACAGTAATGGGAGCCTGGGGGAGAATAAGTGCTGAATTGTCATAAAAACAACAAAATTTATTAAATTAATTTTGATATAAAAATGACTATAACTTTTTTCAGACACACAACAGCAACATATCTTTCATACTGATAAACACAGTAAGATATAGATCTCACATAGTCATATCATGTATGCTGAGGTGTACAGTAGATAAATACTAAATGTCTTGGCTCATTAAACTCACCATTAATTGTTAAAACAGATGTCGTATTGACCTCTTTATTTAAGTTGATATTGACAGCTCGGCACTCGTAGCCCAGCGCGTGGTCTCTGGAAACATTGGGCAGCTTGACTGACAAAGACACACTGTAAGGCTCAATCCGAAGAATGGTTTCGTTATCGGGCACCCTGTGACCCTGGGGATCATGCCAGCTCAAATTCTCATAGAGAAACCTTGTGCCCCTGCAGGTCAGCGTTATGTTATCTCCTGCAACAGCCGTTAAGGGTTCAATCTTGAAAGGTTTTGGGTGATCTAATAAAAGATAAAAGAGGACAAGATATTAAAAAAACTGGATGAAAAAGGTTAATCAAAAACCTATATGTTTTACATGTAATCTACATTCTACAATCGATGGAGCATGACTAACTCGCAAAACATTTGCCTCGTAAAGGTCCAAAACCTGCGCCATAGATTGAAATTAGTTGTCCTACTCTGGCTTGCAGTACAAACACAGAGCTGCACACGGCCATTTCAGGAATGTCAAATTTGCAGTTATTTCCTGTTTCATCACACCTAATTGAAAGCACGTTGTTGGCGGATGGCGACAGCGATGGCTGACCTAAAGAACTACAAGGAACCAGGCTGTGTCTATAAAACACTTGTTTATTCATAGCAATCTATGGTTGACCAGAGAAGACAGATGTTATTATTATTTATCCCTTTGACCAGCATTCCTTTGCACAAAATCACTTCTTGCATAGCACAGCACATTCTCCTGGGCTTTTTGTTATGTTCTGGCTACCTGCCACTTGACATTCACCATTTTATCTTCTGTCTCTCAACTTTAAACAATTTTTATGGTGTGATTTATATTGCAAGTTCCATCTGTATCAATTTGAATTAACAAGCCCTATTTTTCTGAGGTTCAATTACACAGAATTCATGATAAATTAATGTATTTTATAATATGTCAAAAAACTGGGCACAATCTTGAGGGCCCTTAAGCCCCAGTTTGAGAACCACTGCTCTAAACCTCATAACTTAATGAATAGTTTTTTAATAACGTTTTACACTGGTCAATAACATGCAAAGAATATTTTTCGGGTAATACTTCAGATGTTACCAAGATGTTTCGCTTTCTCCTGCTCCTGCTTATATTCTCAAACCCCCTAAGACCCTATCCAGTTTGTGCAAACTTGAGGTTGTGGAAAGTTAACATATTACAGTATTGTCTTAAATTAATAATCATCCTATTTAACTGAAATAAATGTATATAAATTATGGAATATATAGTAACTCAAATGCATTTGAAAACTTACCATCCACATAGAAAGGGATTCTCATTGTCCGGTTCCCAAGTTCATTTCTTGCTGTACAGGAGTAGATGCCTGACACATTAGCTGCTTTCACAACCAGGGTGCTTATAGTCTATAGGGAAGGACAAAAATCATACATAAATGTTTCAGTAAATCAACACTTGTTAGTTTTGTAACAACAAATACAGGTATTTCTTTCATAAATCCATGTGCATTTGCCCTTATAAATCACAAATTATTAACAAGTTTTAACGTAAAGGTGGGGTCTAATTTAATCTAAGATTTTTTTTGTATAAACTATAAACTGACAAACATGAAAAAAACATCTTAGTAATATGCCTTATTTAAGCGGGTCTTTTCAAGTCTTATCTGATTTTGTAACCAAACCTATGGAATATCCTTATGAACTTTTGTACATTTTTGATTCATTTATATTTTTAAATAAGGGGGTCACGGGGTCAATTTAAAATGTACTCCTCTTTCACAGGTGCAGTACAGAAATTTAAAGATAAAGAAAATTAATAAAAATATAGACTGAATACAAGGTGCTTTAAATAATAGGGTCTACCAAACGCATAAATGTAAGCTAGTGTTATGGTTATAAACACAACATATAGGAAAAGCTACCTAAGTGACATTGTACTGTTGCCCTGATTATGTGCACGGCCTCCTGGGTAACCTTCCAAATTTCTTTTTTGCCTGACCGACCCAAACCTAATTGCTTCTTATTCTATGGCTACAGGCCCTGTCTGAGATGAGCTGTAACCAGTCTGTGCTGGATTCACAGTGCTGGAAATTTATATGAGGTGACAGAAAGGAATTCAAGAGTCAATCCCACCCTTTTAAACAGGGCCTTGTTAGACCGCTTTTAAGACATTTACCCTGCAAGGCATTATCTTCTTATTCAGAACAACTCAACTATACCTCAAAATGTACACCTATTAAACATTCTAAAAATAACAAAACTCCTAACACAAGGAATGGCAGAGATGACTTTTAATTCCTATGGTGGGAAAATACTACATCATAAGAATGTCAAAAAAGGAACATAAATCTTTGCAGTATGGCAATACATATTTTTATGTAATGCCTCAGTCTGTAAGTTTTTGGTAATGACAACCATAATACTTCATGGTTTGGATGTTTCCTGTAATTCTCTTACCGCAGTCAAATGTGTGGTTTCCTTTGACCCAAAATGTAAAAACTGCGACATTAGAGCAAAGTACAGGAAAGGGACATATGAAACCTGTTTCATTAGTTTTTGGTAACAAGGCCTCCTGGTAGTTTGCTGTATAATGTCTTTGGTGTTCAATGTATATCGTACAATACATCACAACAGCACAAGCATGGAAATAATCACCACAAAGAGAAAAGAGTAAGAGACATAATAGCTCTGACCAAACTAAAAGTATGGTTTGATGATGTGAAGTTAATCTAGATTGATCCCTGTGGTGATAAAGTCAAACAGAAACCGGGCCTTGAGAACTCAGCCATGTTCCCATTGTTCCCTGGGGTCTCATTACACATTTTTAAGTGATGTCAACACCTCTAAAGCATCACAAAGAATAATCCATACATATGTAGCATTTGAAGTCATCTCATGTTTTTTAAAACAGCTTTGAAACGCTTAACATTCAGAGCATAAACAGCCATGAGATTAAGTTGTTTATAAGGGCTTTACTGGATTGAGTGTGCCCAGTCAGATAGACTCATATTTCAATATATATCAATATATAAACTCCATTCTGGGGCATCATTCATTTATTCAAAGCAGCAGCTGCCCGGTTTACATGCCTCTGCTCTTTACTGAAGGTGTGACAGACACAATACAAATGTATTTGGTTTTAGAAATGACAAAATGACAATTTGGCAATGCCAGCTTAAAATAGACTTTATGAATTTGGATTGCAGATGATTTCAATGCTTTTCATTTATTCTACATCAGTACATTTCTATTAGCATATGATTCACAGTTCAATCTTTTGAGTTTAAATCTGTTTGATGTTTTTTGTAGTGTGACCAGTAAAAACCCTAAAGAAAATCCAGATGAATCACTTATCATTTGCAAATTGACAACAAAGCAAAATCTGGCCACTAGTAACAATTTTAGTTCCAAGACATTTGTACTAATAAATTATATAAATACAATTTTTATTTAATTATATAAATAAAATAAACCTGTTTTCATTAGTTTTTGCATAAATGGTTTTGGTAACAAGGCCTCCTAGTTTGCTATATGATGTCTGTAGTGTTCAATGTATACCTTACAATACATCATAACAGCACAGGCATGGAAATAATCACCACAGAGAGAAAAGAGTAAGAGACAAAGTAGCTCTGACCAAACAAAAAGTATGGTTTGATGATGTGAAGTTAATCTAGATTTATCCCTGTGGTGATACAGTCAAACTGAAACCGGGCCTTGAGAACTCAGCCATGTTCCCATGGTTCCCAAGGGTCTCATTACACATTTTTAAGTGATGTTAACGCCTCTAAAGCATCACAAAGAATATTCCATACATATGTAGCATTTGAAGTCACCTCGTGTATTTTATCTCAGTGTTTAACATTCAGAGCATGAACAGCCCTGAGAGAAAGTTGTTTATGAGGGCTTTACTGGATTGATGTGCCCAGTCAGATGGACTCGTATATCAATATATAAACTCCATCCTGGGGCACCATTCATTTATCCAAAGCAGCAGCTGCCCTGTTTACTGGCCTCTGCTCTTTACTGAAGGTGTGACAGAAACAATACAAATTGTATTTGTTTTTTAGATTTGTATCTTAAAATGTGTTACAAAATGACAATTTGGTAATGCCAGCTTAAAATAAACTTTATGAATTTGGATTGCAGATGATTTCAATGCTTTTCATTTATTCAACATCAGTAAATTTCTATAAGCATGTGAGTCACAGTCCAGTCTTTTAAGTTTTAATCTGTTTGATGTTTTTGTAGTGTGATCAGTAAAAACCCTGAAGAAAATCTAGATGAATTGCTTATTATTGCAAATTGACAACAAAGCAAATTCTGGCCACTTTAGTTTCAAAATGTCTCAGACATCTATACTAACAAATTATATAAATAAATTTTTGTATAATTTTATATATAATATACTTTATAATTAATTTTTAATTGTATATAGTAAGAAACAACTTTAAACCACATACCTTGTTTTTACTTTTTAGTACTTCATATTTGCTGTTGATATTCTTGATCCCATTATAAGGGTAACTGGTGTTTTTTTCTGTCGTTACTTCCACAAGAAACGGATCTGTATAAAGTCTGCACCTATATCAGATACAATAAAAAAATGAATTACAGGAATCAAAACTGTTGTGAACCAGCAATATAAAAATGCATTAAGAAACCTCTGGAATTTAAACAGAGGAAGCGTTTGTCTTTAAACATCAAAGCAGGATGTACGCAAGGAAATACTAAAGCAAACAGCCGTGGAATTTCTGTGAAGGCCCTCGACTTCTTGAGAGGTACAGAAAATTGAGCTTCCTTTAAAAATAATAGGAAACTGTGGAAACATTAATCCATTTAGCCAAAGTCTTTCAGATATGTTTATCTTTTGGCACTGACCATAAGGTTTCATGGGCTCTGACGAATGTATGTTTTTTCTGCATTCGGGCATCAAGACTGAGTCTTGTGTTTTCAAGCAACAGGAGAGTGTAGACCTGTTTTGCATCACTTTGGGAGGAGGAACAATCGGATTAATGAGAGTCGAGGTCGGAAAGGAAACAGAAGCGTGACAGGAAGGGCATGAATCATGCATGCATCACTATTCAAAGGAAACCCCTAACTCTCTGGCCGGCTGAGATAAAGCTGATCCCAGACCTCCATGGTCAACAGAGGACAACAGTAATAACTTCTCACCACCCCTTGATTAAGACGACCTTTGCGAACTCACCTTCATGAAGACCAAGAGATCTCATTTATTTCCTCTACAATGTGATTACCATCAAAGCGTTCAGTTTAACATCATATAACATTTGACCTACCTGAAATCTAAATATTATCTAATGGAGGGTTTGTAGATAATTTACGCACCACCCATGCACATTTTACCCAAAAGCTCATGTTTGCAGTCAAGCTTGGTCAAAATCATATGAACCTTGGTACCTTTGCTTATTTGAAAACTACACTAACACACATTTCTGTTAATGAAGTCTATCTTTTGCCAACACTTTTTACTGTTTTGACTGCCTAAATAACTTAAACAACTAATTCCTTTTGGTTTAATAAAATAAAGCAGGAAGGTATTTATAATTTACTTCCGAATTTTCTTCCTTCATTATCCCTCCTCATTAGCGGTTAAAAATCATGTGCTCTCACCATCTACATTAAAATCTGCCATTGTCGATTAGATGTAAGACAGTCAAAGTGGTATTTTGGCACTGTGGTGTATGGCCCAGAGCATTTTGGCTGCAAATTTTGCAAGCAGCACTCGTTGACAACTAATTACTCATAATTACAAGCATCTCTTGTCATGTCACACCGGCTAAGTTCAGCAGACATCCACTGCGTTCATGAAGGTTCAGTAAGAGGCTGGCATTTAGACTGGGACACTCTTGCTTTCACCACAAAATGCAAGCTTGGGGAACGAGACCAATAAATCGTCCTCACATTTAACAAAGCCACTGACTGCAAAATGCAGCTCTGGGGCTATTTTTCATCAATAAACATACTTTATTTTGGACTGATGTCAAGGAGACGGATGCAGTTCAATTGAATAATGAGAGCTGAGGGAACAGGCAAGCATTTATCATAGATGATAATACAGCAAGCGAAGAGATCCGCTATATAGGAGAGTGAGGGATTTATTTGGTGGCAAACATAATCGACTGTTTTAGGTCTATGGACGCCACGCAGTGAACTAAAACAAGTCCATATTTCTGCTCTGAAAGAGCAATTCCAACATTCTCAGCTTTTTGTTATCTTTCACCCGATGTGCATGGTTGATTTACTAGCAGACATGTGCATTCAAGTCGAATCAAAGTACAAATTTGTAAGTTGTGGACTTACTCTGTAAGCTCGGGGCTGGAATCACACGGTTGCCAGAACCAGGTAATGTTTGGCATGGGAATTCCAAATGCAGTGCAGGTGAGCTTCTGCTCCTGGCCGGTTATGTACGTTTGAGGCCCAACTGGAGCCACTTCCTCCTCAGAGATCTTTGGCTTCACTGTGTGGATACAGACATACAGCCCATCAATCTTCAAATATTAGAAAAAATATAGATCAATAGCAGATAACTGGCTAACGTTAAAATATTTTCACCTCATTACTCCAAAATATAAAAGAATACTAAGGTTTATGAGAAGCTTAATGAGAGCGGGATAGAGAGATACGGTAGAGAGAGAAATATATAAATAAAGAGAGAGAAAGGGAGAGGAATGAAATGGAAGTAATATTGCCCTTGTAGGCCTCACTGAAGTGCATATGTGTATGTGAATGATAAAAACAACATGTTTAAAGTTGTAGCTTGTAGCGGATATGTGATGAATGAATCCTGACGTACTTTCTTAATTGCAACCAGAAATCTCTGCATTCTGTTTCTGTTGTTTTTGACCTTTCTGGTCGTGCTGCGAGTTGGTAATGATGTCATACAGTGCAGGTCAAATTCAGGACGGAAATATTTCTAAACATACCTAGGTAGGTACTGTAGGTATGTTTACATTGAAAATTTGGGCAGAACGTTACTAGAACCTTACATTTGACAACTCTAGCCAAAGATCTCTTAATTCTCTTAAATTTTATAACATATTAATTACTTTCTCAACAAAATAACACAGTGACAAACATATAATGATTCATATGATTATGAGCAGTTTATACAGATTTGCTTACCTCTGACTTCCAGCTTGTAGCTGAGGTTTCTATAGAGACCTTTCTCCTGGTTTGACAGTGAGATTGTGAAGATTCCAGCATCCTTCTGCCTAACTTCTTTAATGATGAGTTGGTAACCCAGAGTCTCATAACATGTGGAATTTTCTGAAATGGCAACTCCATCTTTGTACCTGTACAAATAGGCAGCAGAGACAAGGCCTTAATTGTGTGAAAGACTTAAAATGAACAAGTCAAAAAGAATAAACTAAATGCATAATTTACCATATCACTCTGTCTGGTGCAGGCAAGGCAACAACCCGAGGCTCAAAATGCACCTGTCTTCCCTCTACAACAGTGGTGAATCTCCGTCTATTATGGGTCACATTGAGGAATGGATGTTCTGTAGGGACAAACCAGTAAAGAATTCCATTAAACAAATTGAAATTCACTTTTCTAGAAAAAAACATACAGTCTTGTTCAAAATAATAGCAGTACAATGTGACTAACCAGAATAATCAAGGTTTTTAGTATATTTTTTATTGCTACGTGGCAAACAAGTTACCAGTAGGTTCAGTAGATTCTCAGAAAACAAACAAGACCCAGCATTCATGGCTGTGCAATTTGGCAATTAGTTGAAAGGGGTGTGTTCAAAAAAATAGCAGTGTCTACCTTTGACTGTACAAACTCAAAACTATTTTGTACAAACATTTTTTTTTCTGGGATTTAGCAATCCTGTGAATCACTATAGTAATATTTAGTTGTATGACCACAGTTTTTTAAAACTGCTTGACATCTGTGTGGCATGGAGTCAACCAACTTGTGGCACCTCTCAGCTGTTATTCCACTCCATGATTCTTTAACAATTCATTCACATTTCTTGGTTTTGCTTCAGAAACAGCATTTTTGATATCACCCCACAAGTTCTCAATTGGATTAAGGTCTGGAGATTGGGCTGGCCACTCCATAACATTAATTTTGTTGGTTTGGAACCAAGACTTTGCCCGTTTACTAGTGTGTTTTGGGTCATTGTCTTGTTGAAACAACCATTTCAAGGGCATGTCCTCTTCAGCATAGGGCAACATGACCTCTTCAAGTATTTTAACATATGCAAACTGATCCATGATCCCTGGTATGCGATAAATAGGCCCAACACCATAGTAGGAGAAACATGCCCATATCATGATGCTTGCACCTCCATGCTTCACTGTGTACTGTGGCTTGAATTCAGAGTTTGGGGGTCGTCTCACAAACTGCCTGTGGCCCTTGGACCCAAAAAGAACAATTTTACTCTCATCAGTCCACAAAATGTTCCTCCATTTCTCTTTAGGCCAGTTGATGTGTTCTTTGGCAAATTGTAACCTCTTCTGCACATGCCTTTTTTTTAACAGAGGGACTTTGCTGGGGATTCTTGAAAATAGATTAGCTTCACACAGACGTCTTCTAACTGTCACAGTACTTACAGGTAACTCCAGACTGTCTTTGATCATCCTGGAGGTGATCATTGGCTGAGCCTTTGCCATTCTGGTTATTCTTTTATCCATTTTGATGGTTGTCTTCCACATCTCTCTGGTTTTGCTCTCCATTTTAAGGCATTGGAGATCATTTTAGCTGAACAGCCTATCATTTTTTCACCTCTTTATAGGTTTTCCCCTCTTCAATCAACTTTTTAATCAAAGTACGCTATTCTTCTGAACAATGTCTTGAACGACCCATTTTCCTCAGCTTTCAAATGCATGTTCAACAAGTGTTGGCTTCATCCTTAAATAGGGGCCACCTGATTCACACCTGTTTCTTCACAAAATTGATGACCTCAGTTATTGAATGCCACACTGCTATTTTTTTGAACACTCCCCTTTCAACTAATTCAACTAATTGCCCAATTGCACAGCCTTAAGAGCGTGCATATCATGAATGCTGGGTCTCATTTGTTTTCTGAGAATCTACCGAACCTACTGGTAACATGTTTGCCACGTAGCAATAAAAAAATATACTAAAAACCTTGATTATTCTGGTTAGTCACATTGTACTGCTATTATTTTGAACAAGACTGTATGTTAGGGTAGTGGTCAGATCCTCACCATACACTGTAACCTTAGACGAAGCCTGCATCTTCTTCTCCACAATTGATGCTATGCACACATAAGTACCCTTGTTCTCCATTGTCACATTAGGTATGATTAATGCTCTGGTCATCACAATAAGTTTACCTAAAGGATCTCTTGTCAATTTTGGATGAAAAGTGCGATTGATCTAAAAGACAAATAGGAAGTTTAGAGCATGTCAGGCTTAGTTTAGCATAATGCTTGTTCAAACCAAGCAGTAATAAAGCCCCCTGTTGAAAAGAACAGCATTGTTTGTTAACAATAGTGATATATTAATGACCCTACCAGTTTTTTTAACTATCCCAGGCAGCTTGATCAAATAGGTTTGTAAGAAAAAGTAGTAATGATAGTGAAAACATGGTTATGCTTGTCCACCATCTGTGGATTTGTAAATATGTAAAAACTCTTCTTTTCAGCAGGGTAACACATACAGCATTTACAGTTTCTGTGCATATAATAGTCACATGTATTTAGATACAGTGAAATTGAGCCAGGGCACCAAAACTCACTGAGATCTTGTTAAACTGCCACTCAAAATCTATTAGGCCATTGTAGGTTGTCTCTCCAGAGCAGTCGAGCACAAGGGTGTCACCGACCAGAACCTTTGGACGTTCTGGTTTGATGCGGACGTTTTTCAATTGCAAAGCTAAGCAAAGATAACCAGAAAAACGAATTAATTGAGATCATTTTATCAAATTTATCTTAAGTTACCATAATTTTGCATTGAAATATATTTTAAAAATTATGAAAAAAAAAGATTTAAATCTTAAAAATCAAAATCAAAAAGACTCACTAAATCTATTCATGAGGTACTGTGAAGTAAACGTCCTGTTGTCCACACTGGTGACACACGTAATGAAACTGTACATGTCGTAAGGGCCCAAAGGGATCTTGAAGCCTTTCTTTGGATCCCACTCCACTTTGCGTTTTTTGTCATCTGCCATAGGATTAATCTGGATTGATAAGGAAAGAAATTTTATTTAACAAGTGATCTTTTCATTAGGAAAGAAACTTTTGTATGGTGCATTACATGGTTTGTATGGTATCCTATGCAGTAAAAATTCAAACAAGGGTGACTATATTCGTAAAAAGCATAGTTCGTAGTTAAGTTATATACCGTACATCATATCACTTCTTTTGTTTGTTCTAAGGCCAAGTGCTCTGCTAGCAAAGAAGGGAAGGAAGGAAACAGGAAGGACGACAGATCTTCCAATGGCAGGAAGGTCATGTAACTATCTGTGGCATTTGGATTAGAAGTGTTTCTCACTATAGCAAATAACGATGAGAAATGACTTTAGATCCACTACTGTACGTGGCCACTGTCCTTGTGGAAAAAACACTGGTATTATTGAGGAAACTGTTCTCCATTTATCTTATGTAAGAGATTTGTTCACACTTGGTTTGTTTCAGGGGTCTACAAGCAGTTTATTATATAAAGTCTAATTGATCTCTTTGACCCTTTTTAAAGATAGAGCGTTTTAAAATTAATACAAAATTCAAGCGGTACTTAATACAATACATTTCTCTGCCATGTTAAAACTTCTTAAAAAATAAAATACACTCCCTGCAAAACACACATCTGTGTTTATCAGCTTGTAGACAGTTTTTTTACAACCTGTACTTCTTGGACATGATGTTTTATTTATAGCCATGCATTCTTATTTATAGCCACAGAGTGAAAAACAAAACTGCTTCCTGTTCTTACAGGAAGCAGACAAAGCGACTCCTCAGGCTGCATTGAGCTTCCCTGAGCCTATGCCACACTGTCTCTATCTATATACATGCTCAAGGCTTTAATGGGTGTGAGAAACTCAAAGACGCCTATGGTCCAAAGTGTTTTTCAGTGTTGGGTCAACATACAAAACATATCCTCCATTTGTCATGTCAACAAGACCTCTGGGGCATAGAAAGTGGGTAAAAAATTAATTTCCACAATATGTGACAATGCATTTTTTCAATTTAATGGATTTAAAGATGGTTTCAACGGCAAACAGTACTCACAGTCTCAAGAAAAACAATTTGGTTTGGGGATGATGTTCTGCAGGGAACAATGAGAAATGGGTCATTCCGACTCGCAAAAAGTATATGCGGTGAGTCAGTGTACTCCTCCACAAAAGGATGATTGTGATCTGAAATTTAAAATGTCAAAAGAGCACAACTAAGATTAAAATAATAAAGTAAATATAAAATCACAATAGTTTACCCCACACAATGACAATTGATTAATAATTGGCCATTACTACCAAATTTTCCAGACTATAAGTCACACTTTTTTCATAGTTTGGCTGTTTTGCGACTTCTAGTCAGGTGCGACTTGTAAGTCAGTATGAATTAATTTTGACATTATGAACCAAGAGACAACATTACCATCTACAGCTGCCAGAGTCCGCTATGTGCATCATCACCTGTATTTATGTAATTCAATGGATTCAGTGATGTGGAACGACGAGCCTGCAAACTTGATGCTCGTTGGCTTGTTCTTGTTCAGCTTTCAAGGTATGTTCTGTATGCTATTGTGTATTATGTAAATAACAATAATGTTACATTAAGGTACGGACATCAATTCAGCCTGCTGTTCTGTGTGCTATTGTTCAGTTGAATAACTTGCCTTTACAGATTAAATGTATGTTCTTCGGCTTGGATTTTGTGAAAAAAATTTTTTAATAAATGAGTTGTGTAGTCCATTGCGACTTATATATGTTTTTTCATCTTCATGATGCATTTTTGATTGATGCGACTTATACTCCGGAGCGACTTATAGTCCGGAAAATACGGTATTCGAAAGTTTGTCTTTTATAAGCATTCTTCTGAATCAAGCAAAACCAAAATAATACTACACCATTTTAACTAACTTTTACTCTTTTATCTATGAACTCAAAGGCATACGCCAATATCTAGACTCCCAACTGTAAATATCCCACTGCTGATCATCTTACTCTTTAAACAGCAAACTGCTGCCCAAGCTGCTGGATGCAGTAATAGAAACGGCTTAGCAGTAGGGGCCTTTACTCTACACTGTGAGATTTGCGTGATTAAACACACAAAATCTTATGTGCTAACAGTATTAATGTCATGAAATGTGTATTTTAAACAAACTTATCCAGCATCAACAGTAAAATCACACAGTGCGATGAACCAAGGGGCTATCCGTTACAAAACTGTCTATATATATGGTTTTTGCGGTAGAAGAAGCCAAGTTAACAAAACAGTTGGTGAGCCAAAGGCTTGGTAAGCTTTACCGTTAGTTTCATGATTAGTTCCTACTTCATGCTATAAAGACAATGCAGAATGCAGGGCATTAATAAAATGCTACACTACTAAATTTGTTTAAAGAGTTAACTGCTTAAACATTTACATAAGGAACAGAAAGACTACAAGCAATGGAAGCCCAAACAGGAAATAATCAACAACCAGACTTCCAGTACAATCAATTACCATTTCCATCTCTAAAAACATGCAGTTTAAAAGAAACAGTTCACCCAAATTCCGTCACGCTTCTTACACTCATATCACAATCTGGATGTGGTTATTTTTCCATGAAACAGAACAGAAACTACATTTTACAGTTCAACAATTACAGTTCATAGTAAGCATGTTTGTCACAAATGCATAAAATCAGTCCATATGACTTATGTGCAGAATAAAAAACGCTGAAACTTAACTATCTTAATCATCAGGCCTTCCTGGTAACTCAATATAATTTTTCTAAAGCTGGTTAACTAGCATTTTTCACCAGCGAAATGAATCAGCCCTGAATCAACATAAACTAGTGCGAGTCAGCATTAAAATTTGGTCCACGGGTCATTTGTAAGCAGGGTAATTTATTACGTTATTAAACATAAAACATCATATATAACATTTAGAATATTGTGTAGTTTATTGTCACCAGTCGGCACATTTGTAGTCATTTTATCACAATGCCTATGCAAAACATATTAAAAACCATATGAGTATTTGTAGTGTCTTACCTCTGACAAAAAGATAAGTGGACACCTCATGAGCTTTAGACTTCTGGTGACTACAAGAGTAGAAGCCAGTGTCATTACGCATTAGGTTGTGAATGACTAGCTTGCTGCAGTGTTTGTGCTTATTCTTCACACACGGCTCGATCCGTACAGCCGACACATTCCTGTGAGCCAGTCTCCAGTGCAGTGGATTCGATCCCCTAATGAAATAAATAAACATTAACCCCAAAACAGACATATTTCACATTCTGTGTGCTTCTAGAGTGTTTAGGGTTAAATCTGGCTGTTACATGGGGAGCACACATTGGGCGTGCTGTGTCTCACGTACACAAACTCACATACATACTGTATTATAGAACCTCAAAACAAGATCAGGCAAATCAGACCACTCACCAGTTTACAAACATAATCCTAAAAATAACCAAATCAAATTAGGTACAGATGTCTTAATTGGCTCGGTCAGCACTTATCATACTGCCAGGTGTAGTTTCTCCCCACCTAGCAAACCTTTCTAAGTGAAACCTTAGAATTTTAACCTGATTCAGTCTGTCTTGTGGAAATGTTTTTTTATTTCTTTTGGAAAGACTCTTTCACACGGGAACAGGTATTTGCAGGATGATGTGGTCAAACGGCACGTTTCAAACAGTGTTTATTTGTCAAAAAGGCACATTTAAAGGATCCCAGTGGAGAATCAGACATATCTCACATACCGCTGCTGTTAACTTCGCAACAGCGTGCATGGCTCATGCAACTTCAGGCTCAAATCTTTTCCAGAGCCAAAGACAGTATCGGCTTTTAGCTTACATGGCCTTGTAGGGAAGTGATGCATTAGTTAAGCATTCCTGGCATGATTGCAGAATCTCTCTCAAAGCCTAACCAATGTGTATGTTTCCACAAGGCCAGCATGGATGCTGATGTACTGGAGGGCCCTGAGGAAAGCTGTTATTCAGTGGAAACGGATGAAAAAAGTATTGCTTGGAATTTCTCAAGAGATGGAATGGTATTCTTTCAATCAAAATGTCTTCTTTAAATATATTTTATTTACTTTAATTTTATTTTCCTCTGTAACCTTATTAAGAAAATTATGAAATTGTATGGGAAACATAAAATTACTGACCAGGGTTGCAAAGTCTTATTCCTGCAGAATTCCTGGGCTTCTTATAAACTGTGTGGCTTTTTTCGTGGATTGAAGGTGAAAGGATTTTGTGCATCAGCTGTCCATCTTAAGGCATGATCATTTTATCTAAGAAGTTTATGATTACTACTACTCCAAAACCAGCCCATGGCCATTCAAAATTATTACAAAAGCATCCCAATGACTATTCACAGCACCAACCTGCAGAAAGTTTAAAAGTAGCCAAATTCTGCCAAAAGGCTGTGGGCCTGGCAACGCTGTGGAGCTGGCAACCCTGCCTTCCTTTGTTTGGGCGGTAAGATAAGCAGAGCCTGATAAACGTGCATTTTGCGTTGTATGAAGTAAAAATGTCTGACTTTGAGCACACAGCTCGCACTGTATGAAGTGGCCGTGTCCATTTTTGTCCAATAAAATTTGTTAAAACAATTCGTTGATTTTACCGATTAGTTGATGCAGCCCTACTAGGGTCATTGGGCTAGTTTTGAGCTAGCTTTCATTGGCCATTGGGCTGGTTTTGCTACGCAGACATGGCAACCCTGTTACGGATGTCTTTCAAATAAAATCAGAGAATCTGGACATTCAACCCAGATTCAATTCAGCTAGTGTCAATATGCTCTCAATTTAATCATATTGTTATCTAAGAGAAACACTTTAAAACATACAGGACATTGAATTTGTATTTTATCTTTCTTGTACAAGGAGCATTTACAATGCTAATTTATGAGCAACACACTTATTTTGAGATGAGTGTTGGCTTTAATTGAAGACTGTGTGTGTGTCTGAGTAGGGAGAGCAAATGGTCACACACCCGCAGATGAGTGTGAGAGAGCCACCGACATGCTGAATGTGTGTGTCTCCAGGCGGAATCAGCTCTGGATCAGCCAGAAGAGATCCTTCTACCCAGCCTAAAGAAAACAAAACACATCACAACAAAATGTCAGTAAAAAACACATCAATCATACAAACAAAGCCATAATGCCACTATGTCCTTATCAGGCAGCTGTGACATGAAAGCTGCAGTTAGGAATCAACTTTATAGGAAACTCAAATCATCAGTTTTCCTTTTACCGAGCAAGCAAATAATGAAAAAATGTCTCAGGAGAACTAGAATACAGCCACAAGGCTTAACTAAAAACAGGCTAAGCAGACTAAAAACAAAGCCTTCTGAGTAATTACAAGAATCAACATTTATAAAAGAAGTCCAGTCTGATTCAGAACATTATGCAATCCCATTTCCTTTCTCCTGTGGAGATTCAGCTCTGTAAAGTCTAGCCAGTGCTGGACAGGTTTACGCTGGCAATGATATGAAAACAGCCTGTTCATGTGCGAGCATGTATTACAGAAGAGCGGCCAGAGATACAGCTGTGCTCCCCACAGAGGAATCACCTCTGTCGGCACATGTGGTCAGAAGTAAAGAGAGCAAGGCAGACCCAGATGAGTCAAACTGCCACAAACATCCTTGAGATCCATCAATGCTTTCCTCAAAGGGCGATCTTTTTCTGTACATTATATAACAACACCTTTATACTCTGATGAAGAGTTTTATTTAACTTGAATCTCTTGAGATCTCTGCTGCGTGCTATTGTTACTGTGAAGGTTCAATGCTGGTCTAGAGCCAGGTGAAGCCGATGATGGGAGATGGGAGCATGCTCTGCACAGGAAGGGATGCCGGTCCTTCTGCTGCCCGGAACGTGAAGTGATTTCCTTCTTTTGAACTGACTCCCTGACCAGCTTGTGTTTTGGGATTGAAAGGCAAGATTATTATTGATGTTGCCATGCAAAAAGGGTTTATTTAGATTTATCATTTTAAAACCACTGTCTTCAGGGAACTCCTGTGTATAGCAGTTATAAAGACATTACACAATGTTCATTCTCTTCTAATCCATGCCCAAAAATACAATTTCTCAAAAAAAGAACTGACTTAATCATGTTCTCTTACTCATACAGTCATTATCAGCACACAATCTTACAAGACCGCTAAATGTACTTTATGTTTATTTTTTACCATTGTTAAAAACAGCTGCATTAACAGAATGAACTTACCACACCAACACTGCCACTTCATATGAACTTCCTCTTAATATGTTACCACATTATTGTGTTTTACAGTCCAAGGATAGTTAAGGGGAGTGGATGTTTTACTCTACCAGCTTGATACCTCTGAACAAAAGACACATAACTGCAGCTGCCTCAGTCAAAACAATGGCTTTAAAAGATTTTAGTCAGCAGTTTTTTATTTTAAAAACAATCCAATTTTTTTGTAATAACTTAAAACTCATATGAAATACAAAATGTATTTGCTGTAAAGTGGGAATTTTAATGCAGGCACACCAGCAAAGATTTCCTGTAAACCAGATGATCTGTAGAAGACAGTAACATTCTGCAGATCCACCTCAAGCCTCAGATCAACACAATACATCAGGAAAATGTTGATTTCTTAAAGCTCATTCATTTTACATCTGCTCAATGTTTTATAATTACTCATCTAGAAAATGAAAGCAGT
The DNA here is from genome assembly GCF_030506205.2 of Paramisgurnus dabryanus. Classification (NCBI taxonomy): domain Eukaryota; kingdom Metazoa; phylum Chordata; class Actinopteri; order Cypriniformes; family Cobitidae; genus Paramisgurnus; species Paramisgurnus dabryanus. The sequence goes on from NC_133352.1 coordinate 20,370,922, forward strand.
GTGTGTACTTAAACAGGCTATACATCTTTATCTGCTACAGTAAAGAGTTACAAGAAGGTACGGTATTAGTTTAGACTGTTACGGAATGAGAGACATCAGTCAGTCCATCTGGTTCTGGCTCCTGCTTTAAAATGTGTTTCAGTCGGACAATTACCCTTCATGTTTCAATACAACGCATTCGTGCTGACATACACATGTTCGATTCTTTTTCCTCGAAAACTCGCTGGCACGCAAACACAGGAGAAGAATCACATCCTATAAAACCCAAAACTCTCTCTTCTGATGTCTTCCCGTCTGCCCCGTTCAGCAGGGGCCATCAGCAGCCCACTTAAGAGAAACGTTTCTCATAAATAAATAAAAGGCCTCATCTTTGTCCATGTACACCCACATGTTCCCACAGCCCCCCACCAGCCCCTGATGTCTGGCCAGTGCTGACCTCCAAGGCACCTCACCCCCTTTCAAACAGCTGTATGCTGCGTTCCACCAGCATGAAGACTGAAAAATGCCAAAAATGTTGTGGTGCTCCGAGGGGAAGGGCTGGTTTCTATTAAAGCCTATTAAAAATAAAAGACAAGCATGAAAGGCACAGCGCTGGTGCTACGTGGGTCATCATATTTTGGATGATTAGCCTATATGTCTCAGTGGGACAACTAAAAGACATATCACTGCCATAACCCTGTTGTCCTCTTAAATTCCACAATCATGTAATCGGTAAGCCAAGTTTTGTGAAACATAATTGGTTCACAGAAGGAAATGTTACTAAATTAAACCACCACCAACGTGTTATGTGTTTCCAATGAATACCTCATTTGTATAGTTAAGCAATCATAATGTGTCACTGCTGCTTGCTAAAAAGGCTGAAACTTGTGTTAGATCATGCTTGAGTTATGACATTTTTTATGTGATTAAATTGTGTACTGTCTTTTAAAAAGAGGAAATCCTGTCACTGCCCAGTATGTGTTGGTCATAATTCGTGGAATTCCCTACACTGTGGCTGGTACACTACGAGACTGCCTATGCTTCCCGTTCAACCTAAGTGATGAATTGTACCAGTAAAGCAGTCTCTGAGGAGAGGGCAGGAGAATCTTTTTAAGCCATACACAACAATAGACATTCATTACTAATCATTTAACCTTGCTACAGCCATTGAAAATTTGTTTCTTGACAAATGAAAATGTAGGAAAAGCGAACAATGGTACGTCTGTCCATGGACACGGGATCAAAACAGCAGCATACAGCCGTGAGTGACCAATCTCTCTCTAATTTCTTTCCTGTCATTTTACTGAAGTAGACAAAGCACCCTTGTGGGACACTTAATACTTAAAATATATTCAAACTGACATTTTAAAGCAGTACTCCGTCAAATAATGAAAATTGCCCCATGATTTACTCACCCTCAAGCCATCCGAGATACATATGTCGATTATCTTTCAGACGAATACAATTTGGGTTATTTTAGAAAATGTCCAGTTCTCTTCCAAGAATGTGGAGGCACAGATGAGACACCAAAACAAAACGGCAGTCAATAAGAAGTCTAAACCAAGGATTTTAAAAGAAAATAACAAAGAGTTTTAAACAAGGCTTTGAACCGGTTCACGAAGCGAAAACCAGAAACCTTTTATGTTTTGCAAGGAACAGAAACGAAACCAGAAACTTTCAAAAAAATATATATGTTCCGGAATAGAATTGTTTATTTAAAATAATGTTAACCGGTTAATACCATTATTTTTTTTCCTTCTTTGACAAGATTTCTGTGGAATATGACTCTGTAAAGTTCATTTCTGGTCGTCGTTGACTCATCGAGAAATGAGAAGCTACCACCAGCAAGTAGCCTATTCAAGCCCAAGTCTCTAATGCTCAATCACAAGAGGTTAATATTGTAGGCTACCAAGTATCCCAAGTTTTTTTTATACAAATTAGTGGTGTAACAGATCGCAGTTGATCCGTGATCCTAACAGATCACGACCCACGGCTCGGCTCGCAAATTTACGCAAATTTAAATAGGGTGAAAGTGGATCATCTGCACCTGTTTCAAAGGTTTGCAAATGTTAACACATAAGTGAATTACACAATTTAACTGCAAAAGGCGCTAAAGTGAGCAATTTTCTGTATGCACATATGCACATCACAATCTTTCTGTTCTTGACAGGACAGATACAAACAAAATGATCTTGAAATACCACAGTATTCTTTTTTCTAATAAAAACATTTGTTTAAGCTGTTTGCCAATAAACGACATGGCAGAAATACAGTAATGCCGCTTACATAATGTAGCCTTTTTTAATGTTTGATGACAAGATAGAGACTTAGGGAAAATTATGTAGACTAATAATTTAAGTTTAATGTCCTAATGATCAGCCTACTTATTTGTATGTCCCACAGCTAACATGGAATGTTATTAACCGGTTCGGGAACTTTATTTTTTGTTCTAACCGGTTCAGGAACGTCAATTTTAGGGTTAAACCCAAAACCGGAAATGTTAAAATACTGTTTCTGGTCGGAACGAATCAATTGGGGAAAAAATTGGGTTCAAAGCCCTGGTTTTGATATGAGAAGAGGATATGCATAATGCACACTGGATCTTATAAGTATGCTACTCTTTGATGAATGTGCATTAGCCATACCGAAAGCTAGTTTTATAAAGTTTTAAATATGGATTTTTTCTTGCAAAATCGCATCAATTACCCTTACAAGACCTTTATTTACCCCCTGGAGCCATGGGAATTACTTGTGTAAATGATGGATGCACTCATTTTCCTATTTCCAAATGTCACCCTCTCTCTACACTCTTCACTGTCCTTTCTTAATAAAATTAAATAGCCCCAAAATCTTGGTCAATATCCTAATATATTCTGTAAACCTTCTTTAACTGGGTAAAAAACTTGTACAGCTTGACAACTGAAATCTAATGTACGTGCGTCGTCATTCATCCAATTTGTCTTTTATACACTCACAGGATTTTGCTGAAAAAAAAATTCTGACAACAAACCAGCAATTCTGAATGCCCTTCAGTTGGGATAAAGGGAATCTAATAAGAAAGTATTTGATGAATGTATAATATGTGCCAAGTGCATTCGGTCAATATCATAATCATAATCAAAAATCATTTTTGATGGAGGTAGCATTTAGTGGCTTTTGCATCTGAGACCAAACAAACAGACTTGTGTAGGAACCTTACAAAAGCATAAATCCAGGCATTGGCTGTTGGTCTAAAGTCTAGACTGTCACACAAACAACAGTAAAACAAATTCACAGGATGGTCCAATGACACATTTTACTCAGAAGGGTAAATCTTCACAAAACTGAAGACCACACACCAAAAAAGTTGCTACTACACCTCCAACTGTTCTGCGTGCCTTTTTTGTCATTGAAGTGTTCTCTTATTGCAAGTCTCAAATACTGCTCCCTGCCAAGCTGCAAGGTTAAAACAACAACAATGGAGAATGCAGATTTAATTAGTTTCTGGATTGGGCTTTGGGTGTTTTGGGGTTTCTACTCCAACTTTCAAACACAAATGCCCACAACTTGTATAAAAAATTATATAAATAAATTTAATAAAGGTTAATATCTGCCTAAGCTAAGTGGTCATTTTTTGTCATATTTTACTGGTTATAAAAAAATAAATGACAAAATAGATATCAATACAATAAGATCTCAGAATATTTTATGTAGCTTCTGGGATTTTGACTGCAATAACCTTTTAAAATTGTAAAATGGCCCACATGATGGCCCACACAGAGCTCACAAGTGCCAAAAATCTATTTTGATGTTTCTAATACACACACCCTAAATCTCTTTGACTGAATCATTCAGATGTATAAGAAAGAAAGAATGAAAGAAATAAACAAACAGTGTGCACAGTCTACACTCCTCCAGCACTTCACTGAGGAGTAAGCGCATGGGCTTGGATTGCACTTGGCTGACCCCTACCTACTGTATTCCTCCTTACATACACTGCTGCTGCACTGCCGTTCCTTCTGAGCTTGGAAGGTAAAATTAAAACTAAAAAAAAACTCAGAAGGACACATTATGCAGGTTTAACCTACGCACTAGTATGCACATTCAAGCCCAGACAGGGCTTGAAATTCGAAAGACATTGACACTGGGCTGTAAATAAATACATGATCGGCTAATAAGAACGGTGGTTGAATGTAAAACAATCTCTTTTGTGGGAAATTTTCCAACTCTGTTTCAAATGTACAAACAAGGCATTTAGCAGTAATCAAAGCTTGTGTTACCTCAGTATTGTGACATTAAAGCAGTAAGTATGTGGATTCAATGAGCGCTGGAGAGAGAGGGTTCTCAGAAGTGCCTTGACTATATCATTTCAAGATGTTTTGTATATGTATTTACTGTATATATCTTTACAAAATGGTATAGCGAGGTGTATACAAATACTCCTTCTTACTTTTCATTCTTCAGAAGGGACAATCAAGATTGTGGTCTCTAACACAATGCACCATCATAAATCATTTAAGATGACAAATGAAAAGTGATAAACGGTGATGCCCTATTTTTGACTAATGGCTTAACCATACACCCTCTCAACATATTAAATATAAGGCACGCTTTTCCGCTCAACCATTGTCTTGAGGTGGGGTGAACGACACACATTTGGAGTAGCGTAAGAAGTCTCGGGAAGGAGTCTTTACTCAGGTAGCGTGTCACGTTTCCGTGACCTTTACTGGCCAGAACAATTCCAGGGTGCCTCCTGCCTCTCCATCCGCTTCCTTCATGCGTCTTTCCCACGCTCGGTTAAGGAAAGCCGAGGAAATCTACTTGGAGACCACATACTGTAGACAAAGCCAGAAGACCTAATGCTACATGGGGGGAGAGGTGTTTCCTATGTTTGGATCAGAGCGTTGTTTGTTTGGACAGCAGGAAGAAGACCTGTGTCTGCACCATACAACCACTATGGCACAATGAACAATGACATGCAACTTTTACTATCCATCTTGTTTATGAAGAGATTCAGCCAGTGAACCAAGCAGCCAAGTGTGAAAATACTGTATCATGTAAACACATAGTTTCTTCTCAAACAACATTCGTATTGGAAAACATCCCATATCTCTGAAAATACACCTGACTTTGCTTTTGAACACCCCAAAAATTTTAGAGGAAACATTTTTGAAAGTGCACACTGATCGAATGTTTATTTGCTGTGTGACTACTTATCCAAAGTGACCACATCACTACTGGAGTCTCAGTAAATGTCACTATAAAAGTCAACATGGGCAGAACACCTCTTGCGCGCTACGTAAGCGTTAAATTTTAGTAAGCAGCGCAGAGATGAAAAGATAATGAGTTTCAAAACAACTTAAATAAGATTAAAAACTTTAAAATCATTTAGAAAATGACCGCGTTGAGCAAAACGTTACTATAAGCGTTTTAAATGCTATAAAAACGTTAAAAACATATAAAAAACAACGCGCAAACTTACCACTTGACGTGAAGAAATTAAACAGGACCAGAAATATGACGAATTTGTTAAATGATGGTTTTATAGGAGTCATCCCGTCGTTAAAACAACTTTCCTGTTTGATATTCCGCAAACTGTCAGATTGAATCTGGATGCGTCAGTAGTCCAGGTATGCGACTGTAGCTGTCGTGTTGTAGGGTAGCCTAATTTGTGTCAACGTCCAACTCAGTGATGCTTTACAATGAAAACACCTCTCAAAGGGTTTCTCAGTTAGCGTAAAGGTATCGCATGGTTTGCAGTCCTGCCCCGCCACAAACACTGAGGCAACTCCAAATTAAGTCTCAAGGGCAGGTGCGACGTCCTTCCTCTCGACAACTGAGTGAATGAAACTTCACGATTCTATAAAGAAACTAAAACGTAATATAGAAATCAAAGTAACTAATGATAATTCTTCAAACAAACGTATAGAATGAAAATACAATTCAACATCCCACCATCGCACCGCCTTTGGCGTTTCTGTCGGGTTTTTTCTTCTCGAAGGCTTTATATGAGTGAAGCAGAGACGGAAGGACGCAACGTCACCATAGTAACCCTGCAGTGATACTCCTCGCAGACTGCACGCGCACTTTTTCTGTCCTAAAATCAATGCTTTTCAGTCAATATGTTAAATTTTTTCGCTTTTAAAGCGTTTAAACCAAAATATCTAAGTTGAATGTAAATACTAAACAGGCATTGTCTGACAACTTATCAGTCAGAGAATACATTATAAACATTTACATAGTTTATTTTTAACTTAAGAAACAGGATGTGCTGCTATTTTTTATCATTGTAAATAATCATGAAGTTTCTTTTTAACCCAGCACCCCATGGGGTGTGGATGCTTAACAGACTGTTTGTTTTTATGATGAAACAAATGGGGTCACGTTCCCCACTATGTATGGCAAAACATTGTCCATTCATGTCCTTCCTAAAAAATCATTTTAAATGCACAGGATAGGATGTTTATATCTATTTAACAGATATAAAAAAGTCTAGCTCTATTATTCAACACTTATAAGATATGAGGTATTTATTAACTATTACAATAACAATTTAAAAATATTACAAGGGCCACTTATTACCGTATACGTAAACTAATATAGATTTGCCATGTGACCCTGTTTCTGTAAATGCAGGCTAAAGTCTCATAATCTAATGATGAGATTTATAGCATCAAAGATTGACTTTAATCATTGATTTCACGCTGATTTCAATCTTTGACATGACCTAATCAGTCAATATTAAAGATATCAAGATTATATTTTGACAGAATGTTCTTTACATTATGATGCTATGTAGAAAACAGTCAATCTAAAAAAATACTTTTTTGTTTTCACAGACTGGGTCACATATTGTCATTTATATTTTTATCTTGTTTTTATATAATTTATATTTTGGATTAATTGAATTTATAGCTAAGAAATGTAATGACATCTGGGAATGATTTTTTACACAAGCTCAGGTATTAAAGACCCACATCAAATAGAACTAAAAGGTGAACATTTTCTTGTGAACTATTTTTTATTATTTTACTAATTTATAAATAGCCTGTTTGTTATTGTTTGAATATTATTTATGTAGAAGACATTGGGAAAACTTGTGCATCTCTTTGACCATAGGTCACACGGATAGTGTTTGTTATTTCTCTCTCCTTTGCAATCAAGCTCTCTAAGCTGCTCGCATTTCCCTCAGGCCAGCACAGTGCCTAGATAAGACTCAAGCAGGAACAATTGCTGGAAACTGAGTGCTGAGAGGAGTGGGCTTTTAAAGACATCTTATTTTTGAATCTAGTGCAGTAAACACAATAAGAGACTCACAACCAAGTCTGTGTACGCAGCTTGAGCTCTTTCCTTCAGCTTAACAATAACCTCCCTGTTAAAACAAAAACTCCAGCTTTATCAACATATATTTTCTTTGGCTGAATGAGCTTTTAACTACCAGAAGGTGATGAATATTATGTTTAAACAATGCCTTAATATTTTCATGTCCAAACCTTTCAGCAGAACAGAGGTGAGAATACGTGAGCGTACACTTGAAATGATTAGATCACAACAAGTTATCTTGAATGTTTGCTAAGAGCAAAATGAGTCACAGATCAGTTCTGATAGGGTTTAGGCAGGAATAAAATAAAAACAAATGTTTTAATAGTAAAACACAGATAACCATGTTATTATGTTGTGTAAAATTAGAACAGCAAAAAAAAAAGGTTTTTAAAGAAAATGCAATCTTATGTTGACGGCATCAAAGGATGTCTGACCAAACAAACTATAGTCTTTGGCACAAATGTATGTATAATTTATAATATTTATGTATAATAGTAGTACAGTACTTGTAGCGCAATATTTGTTTTAGGTCAGTAACATCATTTTCAGCTATTTATCGTGTATTTACATAATTGCCCCATTTTTTGATTCAGAGTCAGACGATTTTAGTAATTTTAAGTAGTGTTTGACCTATGGGTAATTAAAATAATGTTTTTCTTTCAAATTTTTTATTTTAAGGACATTTTTTTTCTTTTGTATAATAAGTAAATCTGGTACTGTGCTTTGTGTCTCATGTCCAATGTAAAAAGACTTTTCTGACATAACATTGAAGATAACTGATATATTTTATTCTTACACAAAGCACATAACATTTTATAAGGCGGCATGATGTTATAACAAAAATCCTTACAAAGAAAGTACTGTTATTTTGTACTGTAAGCCCTCAGTAATGAGATTGATCATAAAGCTTTTCTTCACCATACAAATAAATCTGAGAATGAATAGAGATCCCAATAATTGTGTGTAAGATGCCACCTTGTGGCCATACCGCCGTATTACACACACGAGACGTCTACCACCACAGTGTGCGTTTGAGCGGGATTGACACCGTCTAGTTTAAATTATTTTAAATCACGTTATTTGGTCAACAAATAAAAAATACACATAACTATTCGCGATATGGAGCAGTCTGTCGTCGGTATAAAAAGTAAGAACATATTTTAAAGAAAATATGGTGGTTTTAATAACATTTAACTGTGACCATAAGATCAATGATAAGTGGTTATACGGATTTATAAACCAATATTAGCAATAATGCTGTCTTTAATTGGTCACATTAGTCATTTTATTATCAGGGATTTGTTTAATTTTAGCATAATTTACCCGTCTTTGCGTTTCATGTCTGGTGATGACTTTTATAGGCCTGTCAGAGAAACTTCTCCACAGACATCTGAGTAACGTTACAGACGTCAATGATCTGATCGAGACTCTCTTTAAAGAGATTTCATCTCTGGAGGGATCAACAAAAATACAAGATTCACAGGTGTGAAAGCCCACCCCAATAAACATCTCTTCTCCTATCGACTCCTATAAGTTTAACGTTACCTAGTTTGCTTGAGCTCGACTCAAGCTCTCAGTTATTAAGACTTATGAAGTTGGTCAACATGATAGAAATAGTAGTGACGTTTTAGTAATGCTAAGATGACCTAAAATACTGTGGCAATGCGTACTGAATTCAATAAAGCATGTTATATATAGTATTTGTGTGTCATAGTATCAGTATGCATTGTATACGTACGTTCATATTACGTCCGCCATGTTTTCACATATATGACGTAGCCAAAACAACCGCGAAAACGATTTACTCAGGTGTTTAACAAGTATAATTTAACCACGATGAATACATTTTTTGTTACAAATATCATTAAATAGAAAGAGATGCCCATATAATAGTTTGCCGGTATTTTAATTTATTCACTTTTAAAATGTGTCTGCCCCTTAGCTCCTGTGGCATTATGGGATAGAGAAGTGTCCATGTGATATCAGTGGAAGCAGTAACTTAGGCAATACAGTTATTTCTCACATACTCTTTTTTTGCATACTGTGGTTGCAGACATACTAATCATGTTATGTACTGATTTTCACATACAATATGGAAGTAGTCGATTTTGGATGCAGAGATAGGTTCTGCAAAATGGGAAAGTTGCATATCTTGCCTGTACAACATCAGTCGCTGTCAAAGGCCATTCTAGGATGCATTCTAAATGGAAAAAGACATCTTCGAATGGCGCTCTGGATTAAAAACATGGCTGCCATATTGGAAAAAGCCGTTTGAATTGACACTTCGCATGATTCCAACTCCCATAATTCTTTGCGCAAGGTGGCACCTCCCTCATTTTCTTTGCAAGATGACGCATAAGTGCATTTTTTGGGGTCCCGTACACCCTACATCCCTTCAAATCTCCCACTCCTTTGAAAGGGATTAAGACATAGGATGAGTGCTTCAGAATGTAACATTGGGATTATTTGAGGAGCTTGAAAGAAAGCCTTTATTTGGGATAAAGAAAACCCAAACAGTGTTCTCTATACAGTAACACTGGTTGTGTATATTGGTACCATGGTTTTCATTGCAAAATAGCACAACAAATTGATACTCTTGGCTTCCTGCTTCCCAAATATGGGATGCCATGAATGTTTCAGTCAGGGCTGTCACAGTACCACCACGTGATAGTTCAATATACACATTATGTGCATGTACTTTTATTGTAGTTGGAGGAACATGCCATACAATTGTGGAACTGGGCTGTAACCAAACGTGTTGGATCAACTATTACAGAGGAGCAGAAGGCCAAAGGTCTGTCCGGTCATTGTCTCTTTTTGTTTTTGATAGACATAGTGTTTATGCAATGTCAGTTTTCCATACACCACAAATTTCTTAAACTTCACCAACATGTTTTAGTGCGTCATGTGGCATGCAGACTTCTGCATTCATGTGGGCCCGAAAACCCATCGGAGAATGTTGTTCGCAAGCAGATCCTGGTAATGAACTGTATTATTGTTCACAGTTTACACTAAACCGTTTTAACCGATAATGATTTCACAACATTGCAAGTATCTGCATGATGCAGGTCTCATTTTTAGAGCATTGTTTGGAAATTTGCTAATATTAACAACTGCTGTTGATACGGTATTAACTTTGAAATCTGTTCCCCAGATGGCCAGTAAAACAGGAAGAACTTGGCTTGATTGTAAACAACCCAAATTTGCTGATTATTTTTTGAGTCTTGCTGTCAATGTATGTAGGAATGTAGTACTGTATGCAATATGACAAGACTTGCAGTGACATCAAAAGTTTAACAGTATCCCTACTTCTGTGTGATTTCACAGAGCCTGGAGACTCTTTACAGCAAACTAACTTCCCATGGAGATTGTGCAGAAGATATAAACACACCAAAGGGAGAAATAGAGAAAGACCTGCTACGGGTCTTGTCTTATCAAGCTGAATCAGTGAGCAGCAATTTCTTAGCAAATGCATTCACTATGAAAGGCTAAAATGAAATCTAAAATCTGTGAAGCCACTAGATTAAATTTCTACATGAATATGCCCATGCATTGCCCCCACTCAATAAGAGTTGCAAATATTTTAAGGTAATATGTTTAAGTTTTTGAAATGTATGTGTTTATTGCCTCAATAGGCATTTTCTCAAGGGCATCACCAGGAAGCCGTGTCCTACATGCAACGATGTAAAGAAATGCTTCTGCGTCTTCCTAAAGAGGTTCCTCAATGCAAAATTTATTTCATATCGTTTATTTTGGTTTGATAAAGATTTGGGAAAAAGAATAGATCAAACTAAACTTGTTTTTGTGAAATCACCTTTAGTCTGGATATCTCTCTCTCATCTGCTACAACTTTGGGCTTGACACTTATAGTCAGGGGAAATATGAAGAAAGTTCATTCTGGCTTGGGTAGGGATGACAACTTCATACTGTTTTGAAACCATTTGCATCCATTTAATATGATTAAATATAAAAATATGAATATAAGAATGTAAACTTAGCATTGATATAATACTGTTGTTTGCAACATTTGCAATATTTTATGTTTTTTTTTTCACTTGGCTTAATTATTAATCTATTACACCTTTTATGTTGTCCAGCCAAAGTTATGACATAGGCAAGATGAATATAAAGTACTCACCAGGACCAGAGATGCAAGTAATAAATACAAGTCAAAACAGAAATCAAAATCTGTCGATCTGTATGTATTGCAATCTCATTTTATCCCTTCAGGCCAAAGTCTTGAGGCTTCTTGCCACAGTATATTTGGAATGGGATTGTCAGAAATATCAGGACAAAGCTCTTCATGCTGTGAGCCTGGCTAATAAGGTAGCAGATTTGTCAAGGCAGACCGTAAGTTTTGACATTCTCCACACTCCATGCGGTTTTCTAAAAATGGCCATTTCATTTGTCTTTAGGAGAATATGCAGCCATCAGGCCTCTACCTTAAAATCCGTATCCTATTGAAGAGTATTAGCCCAGATGATGCTATAAAATCCGGTTAGTCTGTTTATTTTATTAGAATTAGTTTAATAGTGCATAACATATTTACTTAATATATAAACAAGTTTATTTTAGGGCTGTCTGAGTTACTGGACTGTGAAGTTTCACTAGAAGTTTGCTTAAGCACAGTAAAACTGCTGGTGGCAGAGGACAGGTCAGGATTTCATCTTTAAACTGGCACCAAAAAGCTGATTTTTGAGATCTGGGGTAATGACAACCAGACAAGACCAACATCTTGTTTTTTTAGGGAGTCCCTGGCGTTCGACTTCCTAAAAAGGGTGTGTCAGCAGTTTGAGTGGTCTCCTATGCTTGGCTCTGCTCTTCTCCTGCATATAGAGCTACTTCTGCAGAAGGGCAGAGAGCTGCTTGCAAAGCAGAAGATTGAAGATGCCATCACAGGTACTAATGTCAAATATCCAAAATGTGTTTTTTTAGTATTTGTCACAAAAAAAGTTTTTGTAATTTTATAAAAAAAAACACTGTGCATGTGATTAAAAACATTACTTAGGACATTACACGGGAAAACAACTATCACCACAGACTGTCTCATCTCTTCACCAGCTACTGTGGGACAAAGCATCCAAAAACTTTGAGGTATTGCATATTTTAATATTTTTTTTTAAATGGATTTACATACTTTGTTATAATGGCTATGTTACAAAGATATTAAAATAGCATTTGTTGTATACACTGGTACATACTGTTAACATACTACTTAACATTTTAAATGTATAGAGTAGATTTTAACAGGGGAACATTTAAAGTGACACTCCAATTTCTTTGAAAATATGCTCATTTTCCAGCTCCCCTAGAGTTAAACATTAGATTTTTACCTTTTTGGAATACATTTAGCTGATCTCCGGGTCTGGCGTTACCACTTTTAGCATAGCTTAGCATAATCCATTGAATCTAATTAGACCATTAGCATTGCCCTCAAAAATGAAAAATTGTATTTTTCCTATTTTAAACTTGACTCTTCTGTAGTCACATCGTGTACTTAGGCTGATGGAAAATTTAAAGTTGTTATTTTCTAGGCAGATATGGCTAGGAACTATACTCTTATTCTAGCGTAATAATCAAGGACTTTGCTGCTGTAAAATGGCTGCAGAAGGCACAATGATATTACGAAGTGCCCAAAAATAGTCCCCTGCTATTGAAAGTTACCAACGGGACTATTTTTGGGAGCTGCGTAATATATCATGGATTCCAAAACGGTAAAAATTTAGTGTTTAACTCTAGTGGAGCTGGAAAATGAGCTTATTTTTAAAAAAAGTGGAGTGTCCCTTTAAGTTTTATATTATTTCTATTTTGAGCCTATTAATGCATTTTTGTTTGGTGTCTAATAAAATTTTTCCCAAAAATATTTTGAATTCAAGCAATACTTGGAGGACCCCCACAATACCACCACAGACCCCCTGTTAAAGACCCATGTTTTAATGTATTAATTAAAAGCTTAACATTTTTTTTCTATGTATTAGCTTTTAATAAATATAATAATTTTAAAACTAATTTTTGACTAATCTAACTAGTTAGGGTACCCTCTTTCTAATGTTGTACCCTTAGACTGTTTACTGTATATGTAAAGAAAACGGCAAGAAGATTCTTTGACTGTGAGTCAACCTTGATTTAATAGACCATGTTAGTTTGAATCCTGTCATGTTTTCTTCTTGAACAGGCTAAGAACTACTCTGAAGCTCTGCAGTGGTATAACTACTCTTTAAGTTTCTACAAAACAGGTCAGTTGGATCAGAACCTAGCTAAACTGCAACGAAACCGATCCAACTGCTTCCTGCACCTACAGCAATTCGAAAAGGTAGTCGCATAAAGAAACATTAAAGACATTTCATTGTACACATACACACACACTTAAAGCTAAAGAACAATAATAAAATCTTTGCTGAAGGCCAAAGAGACTGTAGAAGAGGCAGCAAGGATTGATCCATCCAACATTTTCACGCAGTTCAATATCTACAAGATTGCTGTAATGGAGAACAATGCAGAGAGAGGTAATGGAGATCACATACAGTACATAGATTTACACAAGAGTCAGGGTGTCTCACTTTAAAGGTTGCTCACAATCATATAGAAAATCAAAATGTATAAAGGAGTTTGACATTTTGATTTCCAAGACAGAAATTTCAGTTTGTGAATTTACATTTGTTTATTGATCACTGTGAATGCTTATGTTATATACTTTTAAAGGAAAACCACAGTTTTTCAATATTTTACTATGTTCTTACTTCAGAGACAAATTATTACATACCTATCTTTTTTCAATGTGTGCACTTAATCTTTGTACAGCGCGTTATGAATGTATTAGCATTTAGCCTAGCCCCATTCATTCCAAAGGTTTCAAACAGGGATGAATTTAGAAGCCACCAAACACGTCCATGTTTTACCCATTTAAATACTGTTACATGAGTAGTTACAATAGTAAGTATGGTGGCACAAAATAAAATGTGGCAATTTTTTTAAGCGGATAAAAAATGAGAACTATATAAATGTAAATGCAATACTGTATGCAATACTACTTAATGCAGTACTAATATAAACACTTCATACTAAAGTTAAATTGGACTATGGATAGCTGATGATCATACAGTATTTGTTGATCTTAATGTCTGAATGTAATTTGTGTTAAAAAGCTGCTGTGGCTCTAAGAGAGATCGGAGCTCTGGCTGAGGCTCCAGTAAGCAGTGAGGACAGACTGCTAGTGACCGAGAATGCTGCAGCAAACCTCCTCAGCCTAGCAGCACAGATTGCCCTGGAGGTTTGTCACATTAAACCACACGGCACACACAGGGTTCCCACAGGTCATGGAATTTCTGGATTATCATGGAATTTTAAAATGTTTTTCCAGACTTAAAACATTTTTTTTTACCAAGTTATGGAATATCAGGTATAATTGTTTGTTGCTTTAAATTTTAGTTTCCATTTATCAAAAGTAATTCGCTTGTTAACCTGTGATGTAAGGAATACCATTTCCGGGTCCCATCCTCTACTGACTACAATTTAAACAGCTGTTTTATTGGCACTGTTTATTTATTTCATGCATCTAAGCTTTATTTTTATAAACTTAAGGTGTACATAACAGTACATTATCTAGGTTTTACGACATGCTGGACATGGAAATTCATCTTTTTAGTCAGTGACTTAGAGTGGGAACCCTGCATACACTTATAACTTGCCACTGATCATCTTTTTCATGCAATTATAGCACAGGGAATCTGTTTTGGGTGGACAGGGTATAGTTAAATGACAGCATATGGGTACATTTGGAGCAACATTACAGCAAGTAACAATTGAGTGAACTTTCTTTAAAGCAGTCTTTTTTCCCCTTTAGCATGAGCAGCAGGAAACAGCCATCAAAGCCCTTGAGAGTCTGTGTGAACACTCGCAAGATGTTGTTCAGATCCTTACCGCCTTGAGGTCAGTCACACGTTCACATCCCACACATCACATCCTTTGTGTCCTTTGACCCAAAGCTTTAGCCCATACGCTTGTATCAACACATCAAAGCTGAGAATTTCAAGTATCTCCTCTATAGAGACATTACTTCTTTATTGATCTTACCATGTTTTGTCAGGTGTCTAGTACGACTTGTTCTTTCCAAAATGAAAAACATCAGTGAGGAAAACAGGTTGGTGAATCACTGGTTACTAACATGTGTGATATTGCAAAGACCATGCACTGCCTCATGGATGATCTTTACTATAACAGACATGCCAACATGGATGTCCTCTTGTCATACCTTAAGACAGGTGCGTGTGGTATATTTACATACTATGATATTTCTAATTCCTGTGTTTATACTGTACCTGTTTATTTACAGCCCTGCAGAAAGCCTCACAGATCAAACACATTACTGGTCAAGGAGTAGATGAGCGTTCAGACAAGGCCAACTGGTTTCGGAGAATCGGTGCATTACACCTTACGCTCTCCTCCGTGTGCATTTAGCTACTGATAATTTGATTGTGTTAATGTTGCAATGTTGTCTTTCACATCTTATGTGTCAGCGTGGAACTTAGCCCTGCAGTGTGAACATAGTCCTGCTATGATGAGAGATTTCTTTCTTCATTCTTTTCAGGCAAGTTTATGTACAATTATAAATGTGCCATTGATATGCTGTCTTGTCTGATGTCCTCTCTTGTTGGGCAGCTGTCACAGCTGTGCGTTCCTGACAGAGATCTGTTGATCGGACAGAAAACTTGTCTTCTGATGGTTGCTGCTACCTCTCTGGAGATCTGCAGAAACTCGGATTACACCGAGCAGCAGGTGGACAGCATCTTGATGTGGATGTTACATTAAAAAAATAAGGGTCAATGTTTTGAAATCATCTTTACATCATCTTAAAGCTGAATAAATAAGCTTTCCTTTGATGTAAGTTTGTTAAGATGGTATAATATTCCGCCAAGATTACTATATGAAAATTTGAGGGTGCAATAAAACTAAATATTGAGAAAATCGACTTAAATTAAATCCTAAGCAACACATATTACTAATGATGAATACATTTTTGTACATTATCCTAATGATTTTTGGCATACATTTTTTTTTTTTTTGCTATTGCTATTGTGTGACTATTGACTGGTTTTGTGGCCCAGGGTCACATATATACCACACACAACAAACAAACATAGTATGGCAATGGTGCATGTAAAAAAAATACTTTATAGGATCACCCAAAAACTAAAATTCTGTCATCATTTTTCCAACCTCATATTGTTTTAAAACTGTATGTTTTTTCTAGACTTCCATAGTAGGAAAACAAATATTTTTGGAAGTATTGTTATAAATGATGTTGAGCACACAGTTGACGGTACCCAATGAATTCTACCATATTTGCTTTTCCTACTATGGAAGTCAATGGTTACCATCAGCTGTGTGCTTGCCATCATTTATCAAAATATCTTCTTTTGTGTTCATCAGAAAAAGAAATTCATACAGGTTTAGTACAACATGAAGATGAGAACAATGATGATGACAGAATTTTCATTTTTGGGTGAACTATTCCTTTAAGAGAGGTGCTGTTACCATATTTGACCAGGAGAGGGAGCAGTGTGTAACCTCTAATGTGGTTTTATACAGACAGAGTTGCTGACCCAGACTTTAGAGCACTTACAGATATGTAAGGAAGTGTGGAAAACCATCAAGGCATCAGGTGTCTCTCATACTGTACTTCATTTATTCTCTTTAGTTAAAGTTGTAAGTAAATGAATATGATTCGATTCAGTTTATCATGAATAACAAAGACTCTATTGGCATGTTCCTGTCTCATTAGGCACTTCCTGTAAAGACCCAACAGATACATTGTTGCTGCTCTATGAGTTTGAAGCCCGGGCCAAATTAAATGACCACAAGATTGAATCTGTGCTCGAATCAGTTCTGGAGCTGGAAGACGTTGAGGCCAAACTGTTAGAAACAATTGCAGGTTAGGTTTGTGAACATGTTCAAGCTGAAGTGTGCACTCGCATTAGCATCAGACTTTGACTGGCCGAGTTCTCGTCTTTTAAGGTCGCATCATTAGAAGGTTGCAGCCCTTGATTTGGGACACAGCTACGGTCACCTGTTTTGTTTGCAATTGTTTATGGAATTAAAGGTGCAATGTGGGACTTTTAGCACTATCTAGCGGTAAGATTGTGAATTGCAACCAATGGCTTTTTCACAGCTCTTCCTTCCCTTGCAAAATGCATAGTGAAGCTACAGTAGTCGTCATAGGACAAACATATCATCGTCTGAGACAATGTAGTAACAAAACGTGGTGTATTTAGGAAAAAACGGCTCATTCTAAGGTAATTAAAACAATACAGTTCATTATGTAAGGTCTTTATACACCACTGATATTATAGTTATGCATATTATGTTGCATTTCTCTTAACAAGATCCTTCTAAAAGTCCCACATTGCACCTTTTAAGTATTAACAGGATTAATGTGTAATGTGATTGTGATCCAGTCCTAGCAATGGAACCTCCAGCTCATTTTCCAGTCCTGTGTAAGAAAGCGCTGAGGATTGCTCTGTCCCTACACATGAAACAACCACAGGCCGACCTCGCACGCTGCAGGTCAGACTTAACAGAATGCCAATTCCTTGTTTTTAGATTTGAGTAATAAAATACATCAACTTTTTTGAGACCCACACACCTTATATATGTCTATGTATGGCCCAGTAAGTGTTTACACAGCCTCATTCAGCTGACCCTGCCGAGCGGCGTGTCTGAGGTGGAAGCCCATGCGCTGGAAGAAGCGTGGAACTACTATGAGGAAGCTCTTTCTATCATCACAACCGCAGTGAGTTGGTCACGGTGACTCAGCAGCCGTTACATACGACCCGTCGCATCTCAGCCCCGCAATTATCGCCCATCTTCGAAAGAATCTCCTGTCTCTGTCAATAGGCTTTTAGTTATGCCTCAGCAGATGCTCCATTCACCAGCCCCTTCCTGCCAATTTGGATGCTAATTTGAAAATTGCTTTATTTTGAACTTGTTTCGAAGAACTTGTGTTCGCCTATTCTGGAATCGTGACATGTATGACATCATCTGTGATATAAATGATGCTGAGGCTCAGTTGGTAGAGCTTTTTGTTGAAATTGTAAAGGGATATTGGGTTCGATTTGCAGGGAACACACACACATACTGATAAAGGGGCAGTTTAGTAAACAGGGTTTAAGTCTAATAATTGAGTAAAATGCATGTTTGAGCTTCTTAACTGAAGTCAGCTTTCACTGACATATCCTAAAGGGACTGTAAGTAGGATTTTAAGTGTTTTATTAATCAAAATCAATGTCTTTATTCATAAAAATGTCCTCATTGGTGTCAAATGACCTCAGGATTTCTTCTCTTTACTTACATTGAACGGGTTAGTCCAAGGAGGCTAACATGTCGTTTTGCCGTATAGATAAACTATAATAGCGTAAAGGGATAAAAAGCACTAGCCTACCAACACGTTTTCATTCAGAACACACGTGAACCAGCTGAAATGGACAAGGAGATCAGCGATTACATAACGGCTACTGTAGTTGCAACAAGCATTTGGAAAAGGGAGGCGCTAGAGAGCACTGTTCGTTTGAATGCAAAAATAAAATTTCACCACTAAATGGGGTAAATCCTACTTATTGTGCCTTTAAAATATATCAGTGCCATTGTTTTGTATCAATATGCACATCTGTAGTATTTTTTGTAAGGTATTTTTTTAAACTACTTAATTTTCCTAATATAACTAAGGCCTAATCCTGGATTAATCTAAACACTGTCCAAAAGTCTAGATTGAATGCGATTTGGATAAAAGCATCTACCATAAGCATTAATATACAATATAATGAAATTATTTACTTAAAGGCAGGGTGCATGATTTTTGAAAAACACTTTGGAAAAGGGAGTCGGGCCGAGTACCGAAACACACTTGTAGCCAATCAGCAGTAAGGGGCGTGTCTACTAAACAACATCATTTCCTGTGCATGTGTGGGTGGTTTTATCAAAAGAAGGTCCAGATTATATTGGGGTAGGGGTGTGTTTGTTTTGGAGATTTCAAATGTCAACATTAGGTGTGTTCGACTTCACGCGGCGCTGCGCAGACCGATCGGCGGCTGACTTAAAGCAGTGCATGCCGGTTAGTAATTTTGTTCGCTGGCGCTGCAGGCACGTGACTGTGTCATATGGTTTTAAAGAACCGCAAGAGCGATTCGTGATCAGTCGCATTGGTATTTAAATAATATGCTTAGGTTAAACTTTATTCCTGTAAAAACAGATGATGTAACTGTGCATTCAGACCGCCACCGGCGAGAGCGTCAAAGTGTCCGGAAGTCATTCATTTTCAATGAAAGCCGGCGGGGAGCTCCGGCGAGCAGCGGTGCGGCGCGCCATGTACAGCGTGAGCGTCGAGGAGAATTGAAATCAGCTCAACATTAGGGTAATGAGATATGACGCAGTTCGGCGGCAACCAATCGGAAGGCGGAAATGTTCACCGGCAACCAATCGGGAGGCGGAAACCTCCGCCTGAGAGGAGTTCAGAGAATGCATTCGAGCGTCAGAGCGTCCACTACAACTTTTCTTTAGCGTCATTGTCAGGGCAGCCAGAGCTTTTATTGACGCTCTCGCCGGTGGCGGTCTCAATGCACAGTAAGCCTCTTCACGCTAATACACGGACATTTAAAACAGTATAATTCACTTTTTATGTTGTTTACATTTAACAAATCATGTTTACTGTGATAAAGCAAGCAAACGCCACGTGATCAGCCACGCCTGACATAAATGCAGCAAACAACGGGAACCACAGCGTCTCCGTTTTCAGCTCCTCCCCGCGGCTAATCTCGCCGATCGGTTACATCCAGCCACAGTCGATGTCGAACACACCTATTGGCTTTCAGAGATCATGCACCCCGCCTTTAAATAAAAACTGAATTAAATACATGTAACCCTGTCTGTGAAATCCAGGCTAAAGTCTCATAATGTAATTATGGGGCAGTTTCCAGGACAGTGTTTAGATTAATCCAGGATTAGGCCTTAGTTATATTAGGACAATTGAGTAGTTTTTAAAACAAACCTTACAAAAAACAAAACTGATGTGCATATTGAGACAAAACAATGGCACTGATATATGTTGAGATATGTCTGCGCAAGGTGTTTTATATTATAGCAGCTCAAACAAGCACTTTAGGATAAGCCCTGTCCAGAAAAGCATCCCTATAAGTTTAGTTTGATTTTAATAAATTGAGTTCAATCTTTGATGTGGCCGTACTCATTAAATATAAACCAACAGAACTATTTCAGCTAGTTTTTCACAAGGATGGCCACATTTTATCATGTAGCGATTATATAACATTTCTGTTCTTCTCTTAAACAGCCCAAAGATTTTCCAGAGCTGGAGATCCTGTGGCTGCTGACCCGAGCGTGGAACACAGGAATCTTGCTCTACAGTCTGGCCCAGTACCCTGAGGCTGAAAGGTGGTGTGGGCTGGGGATGAGCTTCCTACAACACCTGGGTTTCCTGCAGGAGAGCTATCAGACTCAGGTATCGCAGCGGGATGTGGGATATGTAGACTGCAGCTGCGTAAATAATCCACCATAGGCGATGGATTTCATTTTCATGTTTTATACTCCCGTTGGACTTAGTCAGGTGTGCATGCTGTTTTCTTTCACATTATCAGTTGGAGGTATAATTAGTAATGGTGTGCTGGTTAAAGGTGCGTTTGGTAGGTAAAGTTACCAACATGGAGAAGTTTGCTATATAGTAACTATTATTTGGGAGTAATTAATTCATAATGTCCAGAGGTCCAGATAATATAAAACACTTGTATTTTTCACTTGATGATGGTGCGAGGTGTGAATATAATACATGTGAATGTGTCTCCCAGATGGTGGGTCTGTACAGCGAGGTGTTGGACAGGCTGGATAAAGCAAAGAAGAATGTCATTATTGAGGAATGATGGAGGTTTTAGCGCAGATGGAGATCTCAGGTTTAATGGCACGGGTTTAATATGTAGTGTGAATTTCTGTTCGTGTTTATGGCAAGCTGAGAGCTGTCGAATACATCTTTTTTTTAAGATGCAGACTGTTACATTAACTTTAATAGTATCCCCTGTCTTGAGTTGAATAGTCTGCAGTGCAAAACTAATAAAAATGCATGCATTGAAATCATAACAGAGTCACATCGTTTATTTCCAAACAAATAAACTCTTGTCCAGTCCAAAAAAATCAAAAACAAAACAAAAAATCGTAAGGACTGTGTTCCCTCCCGACCAGGATATAAAATGTTCCTCGTGTCCGGATACGTGTACCACCTGTAATCATGGGGAGGACACTACTGTACAATCAAAGGGCTCATATTTGCAAGCACGTACTGCACAGGTGTGCCATCATCACATCAAAAACTCATAAAATCACTCAAAAAAGACAAACCACACCCCTTCCCTCCCCGTTTCACACCGGCTGCACCTCTGGAGCAGAGACCCTCATTAATACACACAGAGCTGCTGCCATTCACTTCAGTAGAAATATAATACAATGAATTAAAATTCTTTGGGCTTTACAGACACAACCGACAGGTATCGGTGGTGTCAGTCAGCTGATCTCTCGCTTTTCACCATTTAATCTACACTAAATAATTTATGCTCCTGGTTGACTTTAATATCACTCTACGGGTTGCTGTCTGCATGTCTTTTTATATATATTTATATATATATATATATTTATATATTTTTACATTTGTTTTCATCTATACACTCAGACAAGTTCCACAAGATATCACACAAGTAGACAGGCCGTATTGTAGGGAAGCTGATTCCCCGACTTGCTAAAAAAATGTTCCGATAGGCAGCTGAAGAGATTTTTTCTATAGAGAAATACCAACGGTACAGCACATTTGTATGGAAATTAATCTCAAAGTTTACTTACCTGACATTTGTGATTTATAAAACATGTCTGTCCCAGTTGTATCACACATGCATGAAGCACAAGTGAGGGAGGGGGGGATATTTACACTTTACAGCTATCATACCCATTAAAACAGTCTGTAAGCAGTTTATAAATGGCTCTGTTCCCTTCGATTATTCCCTGAACTCTGGTTTTGACACGGGTATGACAGCTGAGATGCTCGGCAGGTGAGCACACCTGCTTAGAAAAAATACCTGCAGGTACAGGAGCTTGACGGGGAAGAGGGTGGGCCCATTTACTTTCGCTGAAATCCAGACTTTTCAAATGGAGGGATCAAAGGAAGTACTGTACTACTGTATCCACACAAGCACCGTCTTTGTTGCGTCCAGATCCTCAGCAGGGCGCTTTGTTCTCTCCCAACTCGACCCAATGTACATAAGGGCCACCGCGGATGTAGTGCTCACAAAGTATTTCAAATAAAAAAAGGACTAAATATTTAGAATACACAAGTATAATATATCAGCATGTCTGGGTGCTCAGAGAAGATGAAACCATCCCGTTGAGTTCATATTCTATCACTCTACTTCACAATATGATTGCTGCCCTTGTCATTAAAAAACATCATCCGTAAGATTCCTGAGCTTGCCAAGCTTGACCCGGCACAAGGCTCAACACAGTGGAGTAAACATCAGCCCGGAAACTAACTAAGAAAAAAGCTGTCGTTACAAAGAACTGTTTTAATCAAACCATCTTTGAGTTCTGGGGAAATTTTAGGCTCCACTAAAGTCATCCAAATACAATAAAGTCGTGATTCTACCCGTTTTAAGGCTGCCCTCCGTTGCAGCTAACAGGACAGTACCATGTTACCGTTCGGTGTATAATCTAGTCATGAAGGGCAGAGGAAGTGCAAGTGGGCTGTCTGCTTTTTAACAACTCCAATGGGGGGATAGGCGGCGGCTTTGGCCGCCAAAAATTGGTCACTTAAAAGACAATTGAAAGAGGTAAGACACTTATGTCTATTGCACTCACAAGTTAGGCCTCCAATAGGATAATTGATAAAAAAACAAAATAGTCTCCGGCGCAGTACTGGTTTAAGTTAAATATTGTTTATTAATCATAAGGCAGTTTGGTGTTCTGCAGAGAGCCCATTTACACCTCTCTACCCCCATCATCTTTAATACAGAGCAGCTAAAAACACAAGAAAGAAGAAACACAAAAACCCAGGTAAGACAGGTTAATGAAATCTAACAGCCCTCCAAGTAGACAACTCTAGTGAAAATGTGTACCGTATTCGTAGTAAAATCTCTCCGTAGGATTTTTATTTTCCATGTGATTTCAGTAATATAAACGCAATATAGACCCATTTCCATTTTGTTCTGCCTCCAACGACGTCACCGTATAAACCGACGGGCAGCCAGCAAGCGGTTTGCGATTACTGACGGTTATCAGCAGTTTTTAAGTTTCTCTCCATCAGCAGGCTTGATCTGTATGTGGTCCTTGTGGAAAACCTTTGCTCAGCATCCTTGAATGTCTTTTACAATGAATCTGAATGAACTCATACAAGGTTTCCACTTCGATGACGAATCACCATTTCCAAAGGTCCGTCCGAAAAGGTGCGCTCGCTTCTCATTTTGAGCAAGTCTGTCCAAAACTCACAAGCGGCGTCCCTTTTTTGTTTTACATGACAAAAAAATTTCTTAGAGGAGTGGCATTTCCCATCTTGAATGGAATTGCTGAGAAACTCATGCAGGGGTGTGCACAGTCACAGTAATGGTGAGAAGACGTTTTCATTTGAAGGTAACGTAACGATGACACTAAAACTTGATCAGTGAGAGGAATGGAAAGGTGTCGGGTGGGATTGGGTGCAGGGTCGGGCGGAGGCGAGTTCAGAGCTTTTCTGCCGACGGGATCCAGATGTAAGGGCCTGACTGCTCCTCTATGATCAGCTTGATTTTATTATAGATCTCATCTAGTGAGTCACCCTGGACTATGGCTGTAGAGAGATAGAGAAAGAGAGCAAAAACAGGTAGTTACGTGCTATACAGTACAGCTCGGTGCTGCTAAACAATAGCAATGGGGCTGGATTATAATATTAACTATAACAGTTTAGGGAAATCATTAATGCTTCACATTTCTATTCATTTTACACAATAGGAAGGCACTCAAGACAGGAAATGGTGAATATAAAGTTACCTGTGAAAAACTCCCCAAACTCTTGTTCAAGCTTCAATGCCTTATCAAAGACTTTACTGGCTTGCTCATACGTCTGTCTCTTATTTAATTCCCTGTTAAACACATAACACAATCAATTATATATTATATATCAGTATGAAGGGACATTTATTTGATTGTTTAGTCATTTATTGACTAAAGTGCTGAAGAAAGCTTAAATTAACCAGGATAAATGTGTCTTAAAGGGATAGTTCGGCCAAAAATGATATTAAACCCATGATTTACTCACCCCCAAGTTGTCCGAGTTGCATATGTCCATCGTTTTTCAGACAATCACATTTTCGGATATTTTAGAAAATGTTTTAGATCTTTCAGTTGATTAAATGTAATGTTACGGGGTCCACCCATAGTCCACGACCTTCAAGTCAAAAAAAAATGCGTCCATCCTTCACAAAAAAAAATCCAAACGGCTCCAGGATGATAAACAAAGGTCTTCTGAGGGTAATCCGTGCGGTGTTGTTGTAGAAATATCCATATTTAAAACTTTATTAACGAAAATAAATACCTTCCGGTAGCGCCGACATCTTAGTCGCGTCCGCATTCAGGATGAGAGCTTACGCAGCGTACGGATGTTTCTCTGCTGCTGCTCTGTGCCCCCGCCCTCCGAATTTGTCATACGTCACTAAGAAAAGTGCGTACACTACGCTAATTCTCTCTCCTGAATACAGCGGAGTCAAGATGTCGGCGCTACCGGAAGGTATTTATTTACGTTTATAAAGTTTCAAATATGGATATTTCTACAACAACATCGCGTGGATTACACTCAGAAGACCTTTGTTTATCATCCTGGAGCCGTTTGGATTTATTTTGTGAAGGATGGATGCACTTTTTTTGGACTTGAAGGTCGTGGACTATGGGTGGACCCCGTAACATTACATTTAATCAACTGAAAGATCTAAAACATTTTCTAAAATATCCGAAAATGTGTTTGTCTGAAAAATGATGGACATATGCAACTCGGACAGCTTGGGGGTGAGTAAATCATGGGTTTCATATCATTTTTGGCCGAACTATCCGGTTAAAGATATAGTCCACCCAAAAATGTAAAATCTGTCATAATTTACTTCACCAAAAAAAAAAAAAAAAAAACTGTTTATGAGCCCCATTCACTTACATTGTATTATTTTTTTCTACTATGGAAGTGAATGGGGCCCATGATCAGTTTGATTACAAACATTCCTCAAATAATCTTCCTTCATGTTCATCAGAACGAAGAAATGTATAAAGGTTTGTAACAATCCCTTTAAAACAATATAACACAACATACCCAATATCAGCATGGCTGTGTTTCGTGCTAATATTCAAACGATCAAGTCTGTAAAGTGTGAACTTACATAAGGGCCTCCACAGATTTTGGCTTGATGAAAATGGCGATCGGATAGAGCTGTGCTTGCTGCAGTCGCTTAATGGCATTCCCTGACACGTCCAGGATACAATGTTTCCCCTACACAAAAAGATCCATCTCTTGTCACACTTTAACCGCACACATTAATTAACATATGGAAAATATCCTTCATTGTATTTATTTACACATCATACTGTAGATTATGAGCGAACACTGACCCTTTCAGCCACTGCCCGAACAGATAGGATACTCGTCCCATACAGATTCTCATTAAACTGGCCGGCCTCGATAAATTTATTGTCCTGAATGTCCTTCTCCATTTGCTCTCTCGAAGCCACAAAATGGTAGTCCTGCCCATCCATCTCATTCTCTCGCCGAGGACGGGTTGTATCTGAGAAATAATGTCCATTACTTTATTATTTTTAAGATGTATTGCCAAACATTAAGATGCAATCATCGTTTCATGTGCTCAGTAAAGAAAAAGCAGTTTTATTATCTGACCATGAGCCAAAGTGGCACATTTGTTGGACGTTTTAAGACTCACGTGGAACGCAGGATCCAAACTTATGGGGAAACTCTGAGATCAAGTCATCATTTACTCGGTCTTTCATCGGACCCAAGATAATCACAGGCCTTGTGTAATGAACTGAAACGACAGCAAATCAAAAATCAGTCCTGAGAATTATGTGTGTTGATTCTGTGTACAGACCATTCCTTTAATAGTTTTATAATGGTTTCACAGACAAGGCTTAGCTAAAGCCAGGACTAGGTCTTTGTTAAATAAAGATGTTTAAGCATCTGTGCTATTTTTGGGTGTGTCCTTTTAAATGCAAATGAGCTGATCGCTGTACTAAATGGCAGTGCCATGGTTGGATAGTGCAGATTAAGAGGCGGTATTATCCCCTTCTGACATCACAAGTGGAGCCAAATTTCAATGACCAATTTTTTAACATGCTTGCAGAGAATGGTTTACCAAAACTAAGTTACTGGGTTGATCTTTTTCACATTTTCTATGTTTATAAAAGCACTGGGGACCCAATTATAACACTTAAACATGGAACATTTTCATGATATGTCCTTAAAGTTCAATTTAAAATCAGGAAAATTATAAGATGCTACAAGTATTTCTCATATCAGTTTGTATAAATACTTACTCTCCTGTCGGATTACTGGCTCATATGACAGAATTGTGTCTTCCTGACCCTCTGCATCGTGAGAAATGACAAAATTATTCATATGAAAAAATCAATTTATCAACATTCAGAACAATCTGATCTGATATATATAAAACTCTTTGCACTTTAAAGAATAAAGATTACTGCTTATAACTGATAAAAAAACCTGAATGCATTTAATGCAGACAGTTAAGCGATGCCTATGATATGCATGTGGTTAAAGTCAAGAAGCAAAAGCTAATGGATGTTAAAAGCCACTTACTAGAGCTGCTTTCACTGTCACTGTTAGATGTCAAACACTCTGTTGGTAAAGAATAAAGGAGGTTTAAATATATTGCAATGAAAACTTTATTTAAATTTAAATTAATAGCATATCCTGCATTGCTCAGAATAAAATGACATGTCTTCCTGCATCATTACAGTCCACCAAAAACAGAACATGACAGAGTGAGGAGAGCCAGAAATTTTGGGGCACTTAAATGGCTGCCGTTTCCTTTCAGGGAAATGGTAGGATGAGGCAGCAATAGGAAATGAAGTATTTCCTTTTTTTCTAGGACCAAAGTGATCTTAAATTCTCTGCTGAGTGTTTCCTATGACCTTGCCAATGTTCGGTTTATCAGACTGTGATACTGCTTCGCATGCCAAAGTAAACAATTCGGTGTCGTGTTCCTTACAGGAATCAAATAGCAAACCTTATCCCCTAGATACAATGAATACATGATATAGCTGGTATAGTTAAAGATTAAACACACAGTCAATATCAGTCAGCTTTAAATACACTGTAAAGGGTCTGTCATGCATTTATGCGTGTAATAGGACAATCACATCTGTGGTTTAGAAAGGTTCTTTTGTAAATGATTCATGTCAGAGGTTTTCACTTTTATTTGCGCACCGACATTTTCTTGCCTTTTCAATATTACAATAATCTTTAGCTTGCCTTAATCTTCTATGAAGCTCAAGATTACACAGCTATTTTTGTAACTATGTACCCAAACACAAATAATAATAATAATAATAATAATAATAATAATAATAATAATAATAATAATAATAATAATAGGGGATTTTTAGCCCATTCTTATTGATTATCAGAGTATTATAAATTATTTTTTAAATATTGATTTTACAAAACATAAAAGTTTACATTTGCAAAATTGCCAATATTTTGTCGTAATTATTAGAGATACAACAACATTAAAATTTCCACCGATACCCTATTCTTCAAACTGATATCTGACGATAACAATCAGGGTTCCCACACCTTAGTTAACCTTAAATTCAAGGACCTTTCAAGGACTTTCCAGGTCCAATACCCTCAAATTCAGGACTAAATGTGGGGACACATTTCAAGTGAGAGCAAGGTTACATCGTGTTAACTTTTAAGATACATTGTTACAGTTCCCTTTCGAGGGGTAAGTGTGTCTGAATGTGTATATCAAATTCAACCAATGGTGAGGCTTAACGACAAAGACAGGGTGACGCGGGAGCTAGGAAGTAAATTGCTATCTGAAATATTGCCAAAGACGGCATTACAGGGACACAGGAAGTATGGCATGGGAGACGCAGCGTCTCATTCCAGATTACATACGTAACCCGAGACGTTTTCATGTGTCAAACACAACTATGCAAAAAAGCATTTTGGTATGAATTAGGGCTGTCAAAAGATTAATCGTGATTAATCACATCTAAAATAAAAGTTTGTGTTTACATAACATATGTGTGTGTAGTGTGTATAATTAATATTTATATATAAAAACACACACAGTCATGTATATATTTAAGAAAAATTGGTTATATTTATATATAAAATATTTATATTTCTATATAATATAAATTATATAAATGTTTATACAGTATATAAATGCAAATATTTCTTAAATATACACATGAATGTGTGTGTATTTATATATACATAATAATTATACACATTACACACACATATGTTATGTAAACACAAACTTTTATTTTAGATGTGATTAATCACGATTAATCTTTTGACAGCCCTAGTATGAATCAACATTCGCATACAGGAGATATAAGCATTTAAAGCGAACAGTTTAGCACGTGTGCTTAAAAAGTCTAGAATTTTTATGATATCATCCTACACTACACAGGGAATAATATGGATTTTTTGCCGAAAACTTCTTGCATAAAATAGATTCAAGCACTTTCAATGAACTTCCCAGGGCCTTTAATTTTTTTCCTCCAGATTCACAAACTTTCAAGGATTTCAAGGACACGTGGGAACCCTGAACAATAGTTTGGTGTTTATATTAACTTGCATTAACTACATTCTAAAGATAAAGTTCCCATTCATATAATGACAATTAATATTGAACATTAAATTAGTGATGTTTCTTTACATTTTCTAGAAACAGATTCAAATCATTGCATAATCCTGTTTGATTAACAAGATATATCGGCCATGACTATCGTTTGTTAGCGTGAAAATTGCTTTTATCGACTCATACAGAGTTGAACGAAGGTAAGATTTAGTGAACACTCAGCTATGAATTTGGTCATTTGTCCGGATAATCTCAAACATTTTTACCGTTGAGCCTTTCTACAGGTATGTATAAACATGTGGTCAGTTCAGTTGTAGGATAGAGAGAAGATTCAGTGACAGAGAGAAAATAAAATGTGTGTGTGGCTCAAGGAAAAGCTGCTTGAAAAGAGGAACCACACACTTACTCAAACCCTTTGATCCATAAAAGTCATCGCTTAACCCTGGGAAGTCCTGAGCGTCCCGACAGGTGAAAGCAAGAACGAAGAAGAGAGCAGAAAGAAGAAGAGAGGTTAGTGAGAGGCTGGGAGAGGTGTAGCGCTCTCGAGGGATGGAGCTATACTAACACCACTTTGCTGTACGCTGACACATAATTAATTTTGTATAATCCTATTGTTTGTTTTTTTGTGACTGTGGAAATGTTAGCATTATTACAATTAGAAGCACGTTACCGTTACACCATATCAACGTGAATTCACATGTTGGTTTAAGAACAGCATTTAAGTGTTAGCGCAGCCTCCCATCTGCGACAAGTGCACAAACAAGGCTCCTCTCATAGCAAGAACAAAGACCAGAGAGGCTCTGATTGGCTCAGAAATACCATGAGCCAATCAGAAGCCACCTCTGTGGTGAGTGACAGTGACAGGATGAAGCATGAAGGACAGCGTCAGAGCCCTTGTCACACGTTCATACTCACGTTCGGTCTCCCCCAACTCTTGCACTATATTCTCCTTGCTCTTGTAAAACGGGAACTTGCGAGAAAGGTTGAAGCTTTTTTTGCGCTTCACTTTAACTGGCTGCATGGAGATGATCCGAGAATGGGGGGATGATGTTGAGGAATGAAATAAAACAAACAAAAAAAACAGAATGGATTTCAATGTAATTCATGGCACGCATGCAAAAATAAAACCATAAAACAAGACAACATGTGCGTGCACAAACACATGATTGGGATTGCGAATGTAAATATGTAACTCAAACACAAGCTACATTCAGAAAACACTTTCAGTTTAGTTTGATAAACATTTTACTGTGACTGTGTAAGGAAATGCCCAACTCAAGGAATGATGGATTTGAGTCATACTGATTACACAAACTGCAGCAGAAAGTCATGGATGTTTAAAGTAAAACAAAAACCTAAAGGTGAAGTATGTTTTAGTTACTGTCAACAAACTTTTGTATTTCAGTTCATAAGTAATTCATTCACAAGTTTTCAGAATCATTTAACACTGTGGCAATTTCTAAACATTGCAATGTTTTTTAAGCATCCCAACCAGCCCATCACAGCAACACTGGCTCAACACATGGTGTGGTTTTGGGGTGAGACTGACCAATCTGACCAATGGTGAGTATTCAGGTGTGATGACACTAGTAGCTTAGAAATTACACACTTCACCTTTAATATGGTTAGTTCTTGCAAAATGAAAACTCGGTCATCATTTACCCACCCTTTTGTCACTATAAATATGTAGGATTTCTTCCATGGAACATAGAAAGTAAATTTGCCTTGTGCTGTAGTCTTATATGGATATACATGCCCAGAGTATAGTCTTAGTATGTTTTTTGTGTGTACGCAAACGTTGCACGGTCAACCTTGCAAAGTATAGTTTATATGACTCCTACGTGTACAAAGTCTTCGACGCATGTGCATTAGGACAAAATGCAATGTATCTCCTGGGCTACATAGTAGGGGTGTGCGGGGCACAAACTAACGCAGGGTTAATTGTAACACAGACCATTTACATTATTGCACAGGGTTGAACAACTTGTTTTCCAGTTTTGTTTTCACGCTGCCAAAAGACAGTCTCTCGCAAATTTATGGAAAGGTATTAATGTTTTTATTGATGAACAAGTGTTGGTGGCATGCAAGTACATTTTTCATCATATATTTTTTTTTTCGGTTTCTGAGTTGGTTGTGTAAGATACGAAAACCAATGTTATGTCATCTTAATCAGTGTCTTGTTGACTAAAACATTGCATCATTTTAAAATATGTCTGCAGCAACTCTTAGCAACTTTTTTGGTAGGCTTGAAATATTTTCAACCTCAGCACTAACGATTACGAAACAGCTAACATAATTAGCATAATTCTTGCCGTTGTTTTAAATAGGCTACACACTAATGATTGCTGGCTGCCAACAAAATAAATGTGCCTGTCTTACCAATAATTGTGTCAAATTTTATTTTTGTTCATATCTTTAATATTGATTGTATAAGTTCACGTCAAAGATTAAAATCATAATAAAATGAATGGCTAAAATCAGACTTTGATTTTTATCTTCTCCCTATTTGATTTTGAG
Organism: Paramisgurnus dabryanus; assembly: GCF_030506205.2. Taxonomy (NCBI): domain Eukaryota; kingdom Metazoa; phylum Chordata; class Actinopteri; order Cypriniformes; family Cobitidae; genus Paramisgurnus; species Paramisgurnus dabryanus. Next base: position 20,402,625 of record NC_133352.1, read on the forward strand.
ACTTTCGTATGGTTTTTGCAGACTGGGTCACATATAAAAATTATTTTTGTCATAATTGTGCTGCTTTTTCTCACATATTTAGACATTTGTATCCATTTATTTGAACTATAGTTAGAAAAGGGCTGGATGAATGAATACAGTGTTGATACCCGTCTATTATAGACAGATTTATAAACAATATCCACTTCAAGTATATTGACAACATAGTATTGAAATATTTTCCTGCAAACTTAATTTTTATCAAGTGTTACAACTAACCCCCTGCCTGTTACAATTAACCCCACCTATGGGGTAAGTTGTAACGTTTGCACTTCTGTCACATTAATTGTCCAAGAATGGTAAGTAATAGAAACAAACTGCAAATGTTCATTTGTAGCAGAGATGTGTGTGTTGCTTGTGTAAAAATATAATTAAATCAAACTCAAATATTTTTTAAATGATTGAGCTAAAACCAAAAAGCGTTAGGTTGTGCCCCGCTCTCCCCTACATTCTCCTGTATGTGCATGTGCAACCTACACATACAACGTACGCAGGGTTCCAAAAATCTGGTATGCGCACACGCACACTTTTCTGTATGTAAAAAACTGACTATTACATTACAGATGCCGAACACTTTTTATAATAACGTGTATCATAGCTGTGATGTACCAGCTTGAACATGAGAGAAATGAAAATAAAATTACTTCTCAAATACCTTTCTGTCATTTTGGTGGATTAACAGCTTTAACATAGAAAAGCACAACAAAAATATTCTTCCTCATTTTTTGTAGTCACATAAGGAATGACAACAGGGCGAGTAAATGATAACAGAATTATCATCATGGATAAACTATTTCTTTTATGGCACAATAAAAATAGCAAGCATTTATACCAGAGGTGGGCAAACATATTGATTCAAGATTCAAGTTTTTACTGAATACACACACATACTATGGATTTATTTACTCCAAATTGACACCAACTTGGGGTTCCTTCTACCCTGTTTATATAAAAACACCTTAAATACTGCTTATTTACCATTGTCCATGTCACTGGACATACTGTACATACAAATATCAAAGCAGTGGTGGTATTTTGTGGTTCAAATACAGGTTTAAAAACGGCAATACTTTCTTAAAATAGTAAGACATATCACGTTCTGTCTGATACTGGTGTAAAAATATTTTGCTGCATTTTCACTAATTCATGTCAAAGCAGCAGTTAACTGAATACACTACATTGCAGACTCGTGCCTTTTATTAGATTTTGTTTGCATTCCAACAAGTCATTTAGGAGCAAAATCCTAACTCAAATATATTTAATACAATAAAAAACTGCCTGGCATGCCAAATGAAGGTTTGCCCCCCCTGATCTATAATCCAGTGATTCTCAATCATGACTCTATTTTTTGCAGGGTCCTGAAAGTCCAGTATTGAGAAGCACACCTGATTTTGAGGCACAGTGGGTGTGTATTTGCTTTTGAATGTGTGTTTCTGTGAGAAATGAGATGCTCAGTAATCGGAGCCAGTGAGAATCACAAATTCCCACACAAGTGGGGCAGCTCCCACGAGCCTCTCACAGGTCTCACTTACCCTGTTAGATTCAATCATGCCCGTCCTCGCGTGGAACTTGACTGTTTTTAATCGTGCACGCTCTTTCTTCTCCACCCTGTGGATCGAAACGTTTACAACGTTTAGTAGGAGTCACACAGGCTTTGAATGGTAATGAACACATCCTTTGACCTAGGGCGAAATGTTATGATTGCGTTCTGGCTTGTTGGCAGTACTGTACCTTTTCTTGCTTGGTATGACCCCAATTTGTTCACTCTCCCCGTGGGGTGTAACCAGCCGTGCCTGCCACCACTCGTCATCAGAGGCGTTGATGACATGCAGGATGTCCCCATAGGAGAAACTGAGACCCTGGCTGGGCAGGCAACTGTCCCGGGTCCTGTCGTAGTCAAAGAGAGCCCTGAGAAAGCCAAACAAAACAATCAGTATATCAACAGTCTCTTAAAAGAGTGTTTGCATTGGAAGGCATTTGTTGTATTTGTTTAAAGGGTGGGTGTGGGATATACATACAGGAACAACAGAACATAAGTGAACATGTGCACAGTAGTGGTATGCAGAGGTGTACTTAAGTATTTTTACTTTCTACATAAAAATATTAATATTTTATCAGTGTTTTTCTATGGAAAACATACATTCCAAAGTATATTATCATAATTTTTACTCCACTACCCTTCATAATTTCAAGTTTTTTGGCTTACATTTAATATTTAAGTACATTAAACATCTAGGTTTTTTTTACTTTTACTTAAGTAAAAATGTATTTTTGTTACTCAAGAAAAGTAAAAGTACACAATTTTTGTGTAATTAGGTATTAAATCAATTTTAATATGCAATATAAAAGAAATACACAGTATGATTCTATGCTTTAGAATGTAGTGAACATTTTTCAGTCAAGTAAAGTACATTTTTCCTAAGACAAACAATCTGATAAAGCACAGATGCTTGGAAAATTTACTTAAAATACTCAACTAGTGTCCGCCTCTGGTGGTATGATCACAAAAAGTCATTTTATGTACACAAAATATATACACTGCAGCAGTTGTACTAGCAATGCATAACTGTTAAGCTCCAACCCTCCTATACTTAGCACATATTTACTACCATTTTATTGTTTCTAGATCTTTCCCACATCTCTGCTTCCTCCAGAGTCGGCCTGTGGTTAAGCACCTTGCTCAAGGGCAAAAAGGTGAGAGAGGATCCCAATCATTTTTCTTCAGGAAACCAGATGGTAGATGACGGTGAGTACACAAACACAGGCAGGCATTGTGTCCGGGGGAAAATGGGTTTACCTGTCAGACAGGTCCCATGAAAGGCAGAAAAACCAGTAGAGCAAGTCCTCCTGTTTTCTACATACCTCCCTTTCGAAACACAACGATTACAAGCCCACCGAGACAAATACTTTGAATTGATGGCAAAGAAGATAATTTTAGAGAAAGAGGACAACCACAGGCCACAACACAGCGCTGTGTATGGGGGAGAGAAGCATTGGCCACTGTGACACTACTCCTTTATCACATCAGTGTATTCACAGCAATGTGAAACAGCCTTAAGATCTCACATTAACAAACATGCTAAGCTGACTCATGAGGCTAAGCGGCTGAACTATTATCAACAGCTTCCTTTCGATGCAGATATAGACCCTACTGATCAACACTATTGTTCAAGTTATGGATCCAGACATAAAAAGCAAATTATGGCCCGGTTTAAACCAAGTCCCAGACTAAAATGCGTGTTTGGGTGTCTTAAAAAAAAACAATGAACACTTACATATCTTACAATACATCAGTACCACGGTTTGGCCTTAAGGTCTGTGAAACAAGATCTTTAAGTTGTCCTCTATTGCACACTACTGATTGACAGGAATGAAGCAGTCTCCGAAAAAATCTAGGCTGCATCAGAAAGCTATAAAACGCTGCCTTCCGAGGCCACATTCCAAGGCAGGAAGACATCAAGACATGTATCCAATGTTTGTTTTACTTCCTGTCTCCTGAGATACCTCTATCTGATTGATTTTAGGAGGAAGCGTAGATGTATCCGTCGTTGCCTTCCATGTCCCACAATGCTATGCTATGCTAAAATCTATACTGTATGCATATCATGTGTTTCATGTTGTGTGGCATAACATTGAAAGTTATGGGTAATCCATGTTAACTATTACTGTGAAAGACACATAACCCAGATAAATGCAATTTAATGCATGGCTGTGAATGGCAAATGAACACGAGAACGATGAGGATACCTGACATAGAGGGAACGTTTTTCACTGGTGCGGAGGGAGCCCGAGCCAGAGCTCATGCTGCTGTTCATCATCTGCTCCCTCAAGTCGTGGATCTTGGACTCGAAGCGACTGTATTCTGTAAAGAGAAGAGGCACAGGGTCTATCAGGAAGACTTATATTTACAGCCATCATTCCAGGCTCTTGTCCAGTTCTTATAAGCGGAGGTGCAGAGCGAACAGGGCAGCCCAGCAGCTTATTGCGAACTGATTAATGACCTGGGGAACAGATGGATATTAATCATGTATCTGCATGAGCTATGCACTAATATCTCCTGCCAGATAATTAATTATGCATATTAATTAAGTAGAACATGCACTATTCAGTATAATGGAATGAAAACCTCCAACAAATGTCGAACTGTAATCATTTTTCATATTGAACAAGGCGTTTGTTTTAGGAGCAGCACTGAAACATGATGGCTGCTTGTTCAAGCGGACTCTTAATTAAATGCGCAAAACCTCTGCTGCGCTGTGGTTGAGCAACTCGCAAGCTTAGCAAGCGATTCATACAAACACAAAAACAGTGAACCGCATGGACAAACCTGTAGTACAGAAAGTCAAGGCAACAGTACTTGGTACCTGGTATAGAGTGGTGCAAGGATGATGTATTTTTGTAGGCAAACCCGGAAGTTAGCAGGACACTGGTTCCCATAGACTTAAATAAGCTGTGTTTAACAAAAGTTTACATGCTTTGTCTAACAAGTTATGGTGCTTTTCCATTGCATAGTACCCTACGGTTTGGGTCGGGTCAGCCTACTTTTGGAAGCTTTTCAACTGGGGGCAGTATGTAGTACCCAATACTTTTTTAGTACCACCTCGGGCGGGGTTCCAAGCGACCCGAGCTGATACCAAAACATGATGTGAAAACACTGTAGATCACTGATTGGTCCGAGAGAATCGTCACTACCAACGTCATCACTATAATGTAAAAGATTAGCTTCACCCTCATGCTAGCTTGCGCTGTCTCGTGTAAACCTGTTGTCATCTGTGCTTTCCTATCAGTTCCCAAACTCCCTTTCAGCGATGAAAAACATCCAAAGGTTGTGAATCAGGAACACCGTACCAATTTTTCCAGACTTTCAGTTTGTGGCGGCACATTCACAACACGCACGTTGGCATATATTCTTAAATGCAACTTAATTGAGGCTCAGCGGAGCGCATTGACTGACACCCCCGGTGTTTGTACAGAAACTATCAAGTGAGACAGAGGTTGAGATAAACGCGATGTGCAAACATCTATTTGTGGTGGTCAATTTTAATTTTGTGGCGGACTGAGAAATAAATGAATGTATGGGAATGTACAACGACGCTCTCACTTGTATGATAGCAGTAGGCAGCACAAATATATCGACATGCCTATAATCCCTCCCACTCCGAAGTGTTACTAAACTCGATGGAATAGCTAACCAAGCCAATGTGAAGTGTGCTGACCCAATCTGACCCAAACCAAACCGTGGGGTTCTATGCAATGGAAAAGCACCATTAGTCTTCACAGATGAACACAACTTTTATGAATTTTAAAGTAAAAATTGACTTTTTATATTTCTAGTTAAGGCATTTACAATACAAAATATGTATTCATCTGTGAAGATTAACTTATTAGACAAAACGTGCAAGTATCTTTAACTTTTGTTAAACACAGAGCTTATTTTTTTGCAATAATCCAAAAGCAAAAATTGAATGGGCAGCGAAGAAGTATCCCGCTAACTTAGGGTTAGCCTACAAAAATATGTCATCCCTGCGGCACTCTATTGGATGTAACTTGAGGTACCATGTAAAAACTTTAAAGAAAAATAGTACTGTGGTATTAACATCTTATAATATTGCTGTACAGGATTTTCTATAGGGATACTCTTATACTGCTCTCTGGGATTTACCTTGAATGTCAACTATGAATCGTAAATGACCAAGACTTGTTTTTTATCTTTTGTTGATATTTTTAACAACGTTTTACATTGGAGATTCAAAAGGTGACCTTCAAAACCAAAACCTTTCAAAAAACAGGTCCGTAGGCAGGCATTCAAATTTTTATGAGAATATAAGAATTTGAAAACTCACAGCAGTAAATCCTAAGTCTAAAGCTCAACAAAAAGCCGAAACTTGCCCTTCAATACAGCAGAAACCACGCCTTCAGGGAGCTCATGCGTACACACCCTGCCTGTCACAAACGGGTTAACAACATGTAGGAATCAAGGTAAAGTAACCTGATCCCACCTGGCTGTAACTAAGAGAACAGCCCTGCCGAGAGGTGGAAGGAGACAGCAACACAAATGCAACTAAAAGCAATCCTGATAAAAAGAAAGGCCACGTGTACTGCATAGTATTGCATCAGAACAATATTAGTGTTAGCATGCTAACAACAAACATGTTAACAACAAGCTTCAAACACCATTTATGAAATGTTAGGAATGCTAATACAGGAATCAATTGACAGCTGATTTCCTCACACTGACTAGAGATGCCCCAAACTACATATTTTATTACATAAACCTACATAAACAAATATATTTACTGTAAAACATGCTGGGTTACTTTTAATATAGCATTGGGTCAAAAAAGGACGAACACAACCTATTGTTGGGTAATATGTAAACACTTTCTGGGTTATTTTAACCCAACAGCTGGGTTTGTTCCTTTTTGACCCAATGTCAAGAGTGTTTTTAGAGTGTATACAGTCACTTGCTTCAAAAGCTACTTTGGCATAGGGCTGGGCGATATGACCCAAAAAATTATCGAAAAAAAGTTTTCCATATCAGTCGATATCGATAATTATCATGATAAATAAAAATCTTTACTCCTGTCAAATTTTAAGGCAGATTTTTGCTCCTGAATGAAAATTGTAAAAACCAGACAGTTAATAATGGTTTTAAACTATTTTTTATTCAGAACATGACAAATACAAATACTAAAATCTTGTTTTAATGCATCTGTATTAAATGTAAATCTATTTGTTATGAAATCAACACATTTCTGACACAAAAGCAGCAGACTACTGTCACTTTAAGACCCAAGACAGACTGCTTTAAGTTTCAATATACTGAGTAACAGCTGTTTATGTTCACTTAAACAAGAAAGAAAACTTAGTTCAGTGATCACGCGTGTGTTATACATATACGAGCTATACACGCTGATAAATGGATGTCAAGAGTGTCATGTTGCTGTGGGAGCGCACATACGCAAACACTATATTCACTGCAGTGTTGGATCTGCTGCTTTTCCTCAGTTTCCTGAATTTGTGAATGTCCTGTAAATATACTTTTAAAGCTGTGCGGACGTGTGCGTGCGCAAGGCGGACGCTGAATGAAAGTACAGTATACTGCACCTACTGTATTGTGTCTGCTGTGTTTGACGAACCCTGTTTGCGCGTCCAACATTACACACAAGAAAATGTTTCCGCGCATTTGTATTCCGTGATTCCGTCCGCGTTATCCGCATCGCGAAAATCATAGGTCTCTACTAATAAATTAATAACTTGCCTCATCTTCCACTCCTTCAAGTCTAACTGACACTGTGATTGTAAACCAAGAGCGCGTGCCGCAGCCGGAAGTGCTCGCGCAACATTACGCACAGTGCATAAACATTATCGATCACTTATAGAACTGTCCTTATTGTTTTATCGAAAAAGTTTTTATCGGTAAAATTATCGTTATCGAATTATCGCCCAGCACTACTTTGGCATCTAATGCATTAATTTCCATGTTGGCCAGTTCTGCATCACACTCACATTGCCTTACTTGCCTTCATTATGTGCAGGGCTTTCATTTTTGGGGAGCAGGGACTGGCCGGAGGCCGCCTCTTTGTCAATGCAGTTATATAATATTGCAGTTGTGCGCTTACAACATAAGAGCAAATAGCATGTACGGTTTAATTTGACCTCCTCTCATTGTGTGTTGGCAATGTAAGCAAGCATCCAATGAGAAGTTTAAAAGGTTTGCTCTTTTGTCTTCTGTTGTAATGAGGAACGTGTAGTACCTCGCCAGTCCGTATGGAACAAAAACTTGTTCCAACTCCAAAATAACTGCTCCACGAAGGTGAACAAAGAAACTATAATAGTCAAGCTACATTGCGTTTGGGCATTGTGGCAGTGTTAGGCTTGAACCGAATGACCAAGCTCTGGTCCCTAAAGAGTAGAAATAAGCTCCACAGAGCCGCCATCATGGATCCAGTTACCTCAGCTGCCAAGCCAGTTGTTTTGTGTGACTGAAAATTAGGAAGGGGAAGTCAAAACCAAAGTGATAAAAAAAGTGAAGAAAACAGCCAAAATGCTTGAGTGTTGTGAATGACGACAAAGACAGTATAACGCAGTTGCTAATGGGTTTCAGCACATTTCTGTCTGGTTGCTAGGTGTTTCGTGTCTATTCTGATCTCTAAAAATGTCTTTGCCCCCTACTTTATTGTTTCCCCCCCACAAGTTTTATCTTCTTGACAGGCATGTCTGTTAACTATGATAAGTAAATGCACAGCTCTCCTTAACAAGATCACAGCAGTGTACTTCTTTGCTGTAGCACAAGCACTGCAAGACAAGATAAACGCTAAACTTTAATACTTCATTTAAGGTTTGGAGGCTGGTTAAATTCCTAAGCCTAAGTATTTTGAATTGGGGCACAATAAAAACAGAACTGCAGAACTTTGCACTTTTAGGATTTCATGACACAAACAATTTGAAGCGAGGAGTAAAAAGCAAAACTTCACTATCGATAGATGTCATTCAAAGAAATCGAACATCGCATCGGCACAGTAATTGTGTATCGGTGCATCACTAATATATATATAAATAAATTACAATCTAGTCTCCTGTATTGCTAGTGTGAAATAAAAAGTACAAAGTAATAAAATAAATTGGATGATCTGTTACTCGGGTGTTTACATTCCTGTCTTGCAAGAACAAATAGACTTTATCTGTTCACTGTGAACATATATCTGTGCAGGAAACAAATGTTTCACCAGTTCAAGTTCAACAAGTTAATGTATAACATGAAGGGTTAAAATTTTAACAAATCCAGAGACTCATTTTCTTATACACACACTCCTTCAAAAGCTATAATGTCTCTCATAATGCTGATTTCCACCTTATTTAACAAGCTATTCTGGCACGGATTAATGTGTCACTTCTATTTCGATGTAGACGTAAGAGCCCTTGGGAGGGAGAGGCAGTCCATTTTTACTCCACAAGCGTCAGACTGAGGAGGAATATGGGGGAGAGCGTGCCGAAACAGATAACTTACACTGCAACATTCCTGTCATTGCTTACATAGACACTAGAGAATGCATAATACATATTAATCATGAATTTTTATACTAAATATTATAAGTAGTTTACAGACAGCTTAAAATCATGCCAATAACTAGAATTAATTCCCATCTTCTGTGAACATCAAATGTGCTAAAGCAGTTATATAATATTCTTGGTCAAAAGAAATTATATTAAAATGCACTTAGCATACACCTGAAAGAAAAAGAAGGTTTCATTCAAGTTTTATCATGAAATAAAAGCACTAATAAAGGCAAATATGACTTCCTGAAAGTGCCTTACCTGCACCTGTCCACAACTCTATAATGATGCATTAAACAAACATGATGGCAAAGCGTCAGGCCTCAAAGTGCAAAATAACCCGGATTAGTTTTGACAGAACTGAAGTTCATTGCAAAGGTGAATCACACTACACCTTTAATACAATAAAAACATACTTTTGCTTGTAGGCTTTTGTGTTATCAAAAGCACTAAATCGTCCGCTGCTATGTTTTGACGCGTTTATAAAATAGGTTGGCGGATATATAGTTAAAACACATATATATGAAATCCTCGAGCGTTTACTGGTGTCGCGCTGTAACACAAATTCTCAATGACAAACAACCGACAACACGAGCATTATTCATGTCTGCTCAACGACTGAGAAGCGTACATGTGTTTTTGTTTGATTTTCATTCAACTTTAAACTCACTAAACTTCGTTGAGCACGTAACTTGAGTCAACAGAAATCTATTGTGAACAAACGGCGACGCTTTCCCTTTCAGTACATTCAGTGCATATTTGTTGTTTATTCAGTGGGTGATAAAGTCACTTTTAGCGTTTTGTTTATTCATTTAGAGAACATTTATAAGTATTATTTTAATATAAGTTGAGGTGATCTTACCCGGCGGCGGCTAATGCGCTCTGTTCAGCTCAACCTTTCGTTGTCCAACTCACTCGACAAAACATGTTATGTTAAAAAAAAACTTGAAAAAATGAAAGATATACTAGTGAACACCACACATCGGTGTAAATTGAACAATATGGCGTCCTTTAATCCAGATTTAGAGAGAAAAGTTTATAAATATTAAGGTTTAATGAAAATGTTTCGGTCTGTCCTGCTTCGCTCCTCCCATTCCAACAGCGGCACGTTGAGTCTCATTCGTGCTCGAGACGCGGGATTTCAATCCGTCCCGCGCACGCGACCAGCTCGCGCTTATTCCATCTCTTCAGTCAGACTTTCATAGCGATCCAACAAAAACCGCTAGTAATGCTGTGCCAAAATAGGCTTAAAACTGCACACATGCGCTTCCTCTACGGTCTTCAGTCCATTTAGTTATTTTCCCTCTTTCCCCTCTCACGCTGACCCCTCCCACTTCTGGCACCGTTTCATTCCAGTCCTTTTTCATTCATGCGAGTGAAACTACAATGGCAGTCGGGCTGTTTCTCAATGCATGGTCTTGAATACAGTTCAAGCCGCATTGAACGCGTCACCTGAGTACAGTACGTCAAAAATGAGGATGTGCCCGCTTCAGTTCCACAGAAGAAAAACATCGATCACTGCCAATGTCCTATTTTTTTGCAAAGTAGGATTGTGTGTCTCATAAAACTAGGCGAGGCTAAAACTAGTTCACCTTTCTTAAAGGGATATACGTACAGTAGTACATCACTGTGGCAAGACACAACAGGCATTGCATGGGTGTGTGAAGAGAGCGGTTTGGGGTCTTGGTGTAATACTTTAGCATAATCTTCCTCAGAAACGTGATCCAGTCTTACAATAATAATAGTTTGCTGCAGGGGCGGATCTACCGGGGTGGCACGGGGTGGCAGTTGCCACCCTAAATAAAAGCATTGCCACCCCATATGCCACCCCAGCGCGGGTATCCTAATATATATAATTTATACCCGAGTAGGCTCTTTTAACCAGAAAGGCAATGTAGTTTTTCTCTGCGTGTGTTTGGGGGTGGGAGACACACATCTGACGATGATTGGTTTGTGTGTCTTAGACGGGGTGGGACAACCACATAGCTGATGGTGATTGGCTTAATTTCCATCGTTAGCCAACCAGAGGCAGCAGAGTTCATACACAAGCATGCAGTCAGTCCGAGCAGAAAGTCTTTTACAGTGTAAAAAAAGTCCGCGCAGATTTGCCAACTTGGTGACTTTGTCGCTAGATTAAGAAACTTTTTAGACCCCTTTAGCGACTTTATTAAAAAAGCGACTAGGACAAATCTAGCGATCTTTTCTGGCGTGGTTGGAGACGTTTGGAAACTGCGGTGAAAGGATGCATCGCCCCATCCAAGGCACTCACACGCAGCCCGGTTCTCGCGCTGCAGTCCATCCCTTCCGAGTCGCACAAACCCGCAACAACAGAGCGATGACAAGTACAACGAGCTCAAAACAAAGGTAGCGGACGCAAGCACAAAGTATAAAAAGCACAAACGTTACTTTTCCATCGTTGAGGTTAAAGGCAAGAATGTTTATGAACGTGCAACTTATGTCCATGAAGAAAGAGTCTCTTCACGTCTGTAGCGAGTAATTCTGATAAAGCGCCTCACATCATCACATGCTGCTAAAACATTAGTGGTTTCTCTTTAGTGTCTTAAAGTCATTAAGTTGAGCATCACATCAGCAAATCAGAGTACTAAATACGGTCATATTTATAGATAAATGTTGCATCAGGATAAAAATACAAAAATTAAACTGATGTTAAATATTGCACGAGGTAGTTGCTTGGTAGTTAAAACAACTGAACTGCAGTTTTGTGTAAGCAGTAAATATATTTTAAGCAGTTCTTTCTAGAGTTAGCCCGTCATGTCTTAGCTACTGCAGCAATCTAAATATTCCATACGTGCGTATGAAATCGCTCGTTATGATATAGTCTGATGTTTTTATTTGTCTTCGTTAAGGAGACAAAACTATTCAGTGTTGTGTATGTTTAGAAAGCTTGAAAGACAACTTAATGCGGCATTTTCCAGGATATTATGAAAAGAAAGGCTGATATCCATTCTTTTTACCAAAAATAATAGAAAAATCAAATACTATGGGAGTGGAAGGTACAAATAAAACAGAAAAATATGTTGTGGAAGGAAGAGGAGTAGATGAAGTCATGAAGGAAAGAAACATATGGATGGCAAAGAGCTAAAAAGAAGTGAAAAGACAGAAATCCATCATGAAGTGAGTGAAAGGATTAAAGAAGAGGGTTATGAGAGAAAGAGATGTTTGCCTTTCAAATATGTTTTACATTAATATAAACTAGGCAATCCTATTTTGTTTATATAACTGTCTTTATACCATTATGTTCAACCAGTCAGTGTTTTTAGATATTGATAAGCTGTATGTATTAACTTAGTATTAAGACAAAGGGTGCTACAGAGATGCTAAAGGTAGCTGCTTGGGTACTTACTTATAGGAACATTTGTTGTTGCGTTTATTAATGTTATAAAAATTTGAGGTCCAGTGTTCACCGAAAATAGTATATACAGTATATAATTTCTTGAATCCACGACAACCATGCAAGGACGCTTACTTCATTGCCACCCCTTGTAGTTCTCATGCCACCCCCTTGCCACCCCATAAATAATTTTCTAGATCCGCCCCTGGTTTGCTGTAATTTCATGCCTCTTTTGAAAGTTAGTTGATTCACATGTTTACCTAAAGCTAAACTGCATGCATCAGATCTCATTCATTTTACTCTATAAAGATATTTATTTGGCAATGACAAACATCATGAGATGCAACAGTCCCTTTACCTTCTGGTCTGTATTGGGCAATGATGGTCACTGTCTGTCCAGCTCTCTTCAGCGCAGCAGCAGCCTGTTCATGGGTAGCATTGCGTAGGTTTACTCCATTCACCTGGGACAATTACCATGGCAACAGATTCAAACAACAACCCCCATAAGCAACACTCACAGAAATCACATGATGTTACATCAGCTGTAAGACTTCATACAAATGTAAGGAGAGAGCAGACTGTAGAATCATGAAATCAAATTTAATGTGTATTTAAAATCTAAAAAGGAATCATTTACAGTCCTTATAAACATAAATGTTAGATAATTGAATATGTCTGACTATCACTATATTAAGCCTGAGCATCACAGGAAGTTACTAACCGACAGAATGCGGTCTCCTCTCCTTAGCTCTCCGCTCAGGTCAGCTGGCCCTCCAGCCAAGATGAAAGACACGAAGATGCCCTCTCCATCCTCACCTCCAACAATGTTGAAACCCAAACCTGTGGAACCCTTGTGCAGCAGGATCTTTCGTGGCTCCCTGCCAAACAGAAACAGTGTCAGGATCGCCGTAGACTGGGATTGCCACCGCAGGGAGCAGGGAGGGGAATAACACTTAGAAACATATGTGCTGTATATAGAGAAATACTGTATGTATGTTAACCTATCAGGAGGTTTTGAGTTTTGTGGGGTTTGTTTTTAAAGGTGCCAAAGAATGCATCGAAATAATATGTTAAATTGTTCTTTGATATTTACATAGAAGGTATGTAACTTTGTTAAGTGCAAAAATTATCCAGAAACGTTTTTTACATGTCCGTTTACAACCCTAGGATTTGTCATTTGAATATAATGGTCTATTTTTGCTGTATTTGAAAGGGTCATGAATAATAATGTTGAGCTCTGCTCTGATTGCTCTGCTCTGAGGCTCATGTCACTAGCTCACATTAGTAAACATTTTAATAATTTTGTAATTCATTTAATGTGTAATTTAATGTTGGGGCGTACATCTCGACTGTGACATCAGTGTTATGTTGAGATTGGCCTTTTTTCCAGCAGTCTTTTGCATGCACGAGGTTTACATAAAAATGAGGAAACTTTGAGCGTTTAATGCTATGTCATTAACATATTCAGAGCTCTTATTATTAAAGGGACACTCCACTTTTTTTGACTTTTAATAGCAGGGGACTATTTTCGGCCACTGCACCTCCTGCAGCCATGTTACGGCAGCAAAGTCCTTGATTATTACTCCAGAATGAGAGTATAGTTCCTAGCTATATCTGCCTAGAAAATCACAACTTTTAATTTTCCATTGGACTTAGTGCAGGATGTAACTACAGAAGAGTCAAGTTTTAAATAGGAAAAATATCAGAACTTTTTGGTTATTTTTAGCGCGATGCTAATGATCTAATCAGATTCAATGGATTATGCTAAGCTATGCTAAAAGTGGTACTGACAGACCCGGAGATATTTTCAAAAAATGTGGAGTGTCCCTTTAATCTATGCCTAGGTAAATACAGTTTTTTTTATTCTGTGGCACCTTTAAGTGCGTCAAAACAGTTTCACAAAGCTTACTGTACACAATAAATAAATAAAGGAAACAAAGATTTTTTTCCTGTTGGCTCAGTTGTGACCAGTAATTCAGGTTTATTTCACTGTCAGGATAAATGATAATACAGGTACATATTGTTATATTTATAATATTATATAATTATATAATATTGTATTATATTAAAGGGATTGTTTACCCCAAAATAAAAAATTCTGTCATCACTCACTCACCCTCATGTTACAAACCTGTATACATTTATTTGTTCTGCTCAACACAAAGGAAGATATTTGTAATCAAGCAGGAAGCAGGAGCACCACTGACTACCATAGTAGGAAAAGATACCATGGAGGTAAATTTTGCTCAAAAATGGTTTGGTTACAAACATTGCTCAAAAAGCGTTCCTTTGTGTTTAGCTGAACACTGGAATGTATACAGGTTTGGAATAACCAGAGGGTGAGTAAATGATGACAGAATTGTCATTTTCGGGGTTAACTGTCCCTTTTTAATATTATAATAAACAGTATACTGTATTATTTTTACCCATATTATATTTATACTTTTTTCATAGTATTTCATTAGGCTATTCATTTACTTTTGTTTGAAATTAATACAATTTCTTACAAAACCTCTTCCATGTTCATCAGCTAGTTTTCTTGATGGCACATCTGCATCATAAGAATATGCAACCGCAGTGTTCAATAAATATAAAAACAAGTTTAAGATGTTTTAACATGAAGATAACACAGCACTGCTCAAATAAAGCCCAGAGTATAGTCTGTTATTTTAATGTGTACTGTACACTAACGTACACGCATGGTCGAACCTTGGCTGCATAGTACAATCTATGCAGGGTTTCAAGAATCTGACGTTTATAATGATGAAAATTCCATGTGGACCCTTACATATGCATAAAAAAGACCATACTTCGGCCTTAAGGCGAGCAACAGTTCTGTCAGCTGGCCAGAAAACTCTCCACTATTCCTCATCCTGCAGAGTGTAAACCAACAGTAATGTGTCTAGCGAGATGGTAAATGATTGTTTATTTTGTCATTCCTCCTTCAAATGTCCCAAACAGCTTCATTTATAGAGAGTGAAAATGTACAACAGATCCATGAGATGCACAATGCTGTAGTCACGACTAAACTGGCAAACTTTTATTCTCAACACAGATCTCATCCAATTCAGAAATGAATGTTAACACATACACGCACATACAAACCCACATTCACACATCAAGCTCATTCCTGCCTCGTGCTTGACCACTCTGCTGCAGTACTGTTTTAGTGGCTGTGATTCATCTGCAGGCAGAAAAGTGATCCAGAGTTGGCACACTACCGAGACTTCACTGCATTCAGGGGCCATCAAAAACCCTTTTTAAACATACTGCAAAAAACACACAAAAGCACTTCCTAGGCATGCAACACACACATAGTGTTAGGTATTCACATTTTCGGCAGTGCTCTAATGCATGTTTCTCATTAGAATCCTGCACAACCGAGCCATTCCTTCTCGATTGCCCACGAAAGAGCTTTATGATGCCGAAAACAGCACTTTTGGTGCTTTTTGAAAATGCCTAGTACATTTATAAAACAAATATATTAGCAACCGAAGCCAAATTGAAATGCACCTTGTTTGTGGAGCATGCAAAGAGCCCCAAGTCCATAAATTTAATGTAGTGGTATAAATCTCCAATGCAAAACATTCCTATGATAGAGCTATATAATATTGGTTTACAAAAAGATAAATCGTCCATGCATCAGCTACAAACAGAACAGCTTAAACCATTATCTGGATCTACTTTACCTGTTCATGAGGCTGAAGCTAGTCCTACCTCGTCTTTCTACCCTGGACTTCATCATTGGCAAGGAAGATGAAATGTTCACAGTAAACATGGTTCATGCCGCTAATTACTCGGCAGGTTTACAGGAGTATGTTATCCTAGGGCCCGGCTCTGGAAGAGTGTTATCCCGAGACTCTGTATCTCTCTCTGGACTCTCGGCTGTATAAGTATTCAGCTTGTGTGCAATCTCTAAGTGTAGGGGAGTGATGGGAAACAGGACCACATTGCCTGTCACGTAGTCACCCCTGAAGGAACAGTGTAAGACTTAACTGTTACGTAGCCACATGAACATTCTTCTGCTCTCCAAAACAACCATTTGTTCAAGCCCTTTGAAAAGCAACCTGAGCTTGTCTTTACATTATTATTGGTTTAGGCATAAAATCCAACCCTTACATTTACCTAATGTGTCTAAGAGGCTGTTTACACTTGGTATTAAGTTGTGTTTTCATCGATCGGATCACAAGTGGACGAGAGAGACACATTACGTTTACACCTGGTATTTAAATCCTTCTCTTTTGTCCACTTTCGATCGCTTCTGTCCTGAAAACTCTGGGGGGGCGGTCTGTGTGACGGTGGGCGAGTCTCTATGCTGTACGTGTGTATGTAAGAGCTTTCTCAGAATTTTCGGCGCAATTGATAAAATAGGATCGTGCAACTTTCACACGCTTTCAAAACGAAACTACGGAGATCAGCCGCTTTAGGTTTATCAATGAAAGGCTAAAAATAGCGCTGTTCACCGCATGTTCACGCCAGAAGTCAAAAAAAAAAAAAACATAAAACTTGTGTTTAATACCTCAGATTAGATAAATGGGCGGAGAGAAGGCGGTGGCGTGTGGCTGTTCGAACGCATTCAACCACATATGCGTTCCGCAACTCCAAAGCGATCCGATCGAAAGTGGTTTTGACTACCTCTGGATGTGGTTGAAAGTGGTCGAAAGTGGACGACCTCAAAACGTTTTGAACACCGTTTACACCTGGCATTAACGTCGTCCACTTGTGATCCGATCGACTAAAATGGATGTTAATGCCAAGTGTAAACAGCCTCTAAAACCCCATTCACACAGCACTTTGATCCCAGAAAACTTCTGTAAAATTGCCAGAGAGCCTTCTGTATAAAGACAAACATGATCTGAGATTGTTCCCATAAAGGGGATCTAGTAACATTTACAGAACATGTCCTGCGTGAACAAAAGGCAGAAACAATCTGTGAGGGGCGGCCGTAGTGAGGACGCACATCATCGCAACAAGAAGTTATTATTCAGCTCTTTGACGCAGGGGATTTAAATGCAGATTAACATTCATGACGAGAAATGTCTGCAAACTAGACTGAAGCAAAGAACGTTTACCAATATACAAAACAGCGCATCACGCACTCCTTTATGATCTTTTAATAAACAAAAATGAACCTGCGTGGTTTCTCAAGAGATAATACGCAAACTTTAGACGCTGCATAAATAAACAACCAAGTATAGGACTTTAAATACGTCAAGTCTTTACAGGATCTTTATGGTATGTGGGTGAATGTACCCACGGATTTCGGAAAATCATCCGCAGTGTGAACAAACCAAAATCAAACGATCCCGGACAAATCCAGAGATGCATTTTCCGTGTATTTTCCGTAATCGTTGTGTGAAAAGGGCTTAAGAGGTTCTTGATGCATGATTTCTCTATTTACAAAGAGGTACATGTCATGAAAATTGTTGAAGATCCCCGTTGCAACCCATAAAATAAAGTTTTCTCAGGGAGTAGCTCCGTAGTCTGCATTTATATAACACTGTCACTGAACTTCCAGATAAGACATCCCATCTGCTTTTTAACTATGCCTAACAAAGTTGATACTGACTCGAAACTAAGAATGTGACATTTCAATTAACTTATTTCTGTTAATAAAGTGTTTATTATTGTGCTTCTTTTTATAGCCTCTTTAGTGTGCGTTCTCACACTCATCCTGTCTGAAATTTTCTGACCTCCTTCCAGTCTGCCAACAAGGCTCAGAGGTTTACAGGGTTGCAATGCCCCAGTGCATCTTGTCTGCTCCTCGTTCCGCTACAAATAATTGGCTCTGGTTGGATGATTATTAGTGGATACTTCTCTTTGGAAACATGTAGGGATATAATTCCTCCTGGAAAACACATTCTCTCTTGTTGGATCACAAGCTCATGGCTACTGTGGGCATATCCTTCATCTTTTGTCTGAATTGGATTTTAAACTCTGGGTGAATACCATCACCATCTTTCTCAGAGCAAACGGCTTCTCATTTGACTTTATGCCAAGGGACGTTCAAGATATTTCTGGACTATCGCAGCAGCTAAGAATAAACCGAACGTGTCAACAGTTTACAATCAGGTATGTAACTGCCTAAAGCTAATGTAACCCTAAATCAAACATGACTTCATTCTGTCTGTTACAGTACATACACAAGGTAAAGTAGTCAAAAGAGCAATATGGCTTATATTTAGATTTACATTTTGAAATACAAAGGAGCCAGAACTCCTGCACCCTGAAAGTTGCAAACTGCATTACAGGGTATTAGGTTTGAAATTGGCTCTAGAACGGTGAATGTGGCTGCGTTTACCATGAATTACATTAAGTCTCACCAAATGATGTAATGCGCTGAATGGAAAAACAAACATCATGAGTCATGCAAGGGAGCCATTATTAAGAACCATAAGCAAACAGAAGCTGCACTCGCAAATCGGCTAAATCTTTTGAAATTTGAAACGTGAGTGTGAACACATGAACATGTCTGTTCGGGTTTGTAAGTGTGTCAATGTGTGTCTGTGAGCAGATTGTCATTAGACTGTTAGACTGGCGGCCATTCATCATTATGGGCGATCTGAGGGTGGGTAGGAGATCTCTGAGCCTCTGTGATATATTCAGCTGCTAGAGAAGCCAGAGGGCTGTTTAGTGTGTATTGGGTCAGATGGAGGGATTTAAATGTGTTTGTGACCGCCACACTAATGTGGGGAAAGCACAGATGGGCAATCTTATGGCGTTTTTTCATTGCATAGTACCCCACGGGTCAGGTGGCATCAGCTCACCTCACTTTGGCTCAGCTAGCTTTTTCATTGAGTTTAGTACCACTTTAGAGTGGGAGGGATTGTAGGCGTGCCATTATATTTGTGCTGCCTACTGCTGTGACATCATACAAAAAGTGGGAGCGAGCATCGTTGGTATGCAGTGTTTCCAAAACATTAACTTATTTGTCAAAGATGACAACAGGTTTGCTCAAGACAGCGCAAGCACGAAGGTAAAGCTAATCTTTAGCAATGACGCTGATAGTGACGATTTTCTTAGACCAATCAGTAATCTACAGTGTTTTTACGTCACGTTTCAGTATCAGCTCAGCTGGCTTGGAACCCCAACTGAGGTCATACTAAAAAAGTATTGGTTATCCAGTGGAAATGCCCCTATAAGCTGACCTGACCCAACCCGTGGGGTACTATGCAATGGAAAAGCGCCATTAGTCTCCTATCACACACAGACTTCCAGAAGTGAACTGTCGTGTATGCTTATATATATGGATGCAAATACTGTGGATCGTACTGTACATTTGTGTCAGAGATAGCGTGTGTTCACGTCAGCACATTATGACAGACTGTCTAACTGTATCTGTGTGTGATGGGCACCGTTTGTGTGTGTCTATGGCCTGCTTTCCCCCGTTCAAATGAATCATGACAGTTTCAGGAATGTGCGCCACTACTCATTTGTAGTCCAACTGCAGAATAAGCCTCTCACTTCCCAATACATTTATGGTAAGAGCAGACTGTACTGTTTATATTTACATATCTGCTACAGAAGCCAAAACATTCCAGAGATTCAATGAGTGTTCATTTGAGTGTGTGCAGGATAATAAATCCTTACATGACCACTACAGTCTTTGTAACCGGTAAATGATACTATACAAAAGTATATTTAAAGTGATAATCATAGAAACCTATAAAGCTTAGAGCATAATCAAAGTCAAAGATAGACATATAAACAGTGTAGTCACCTAGTTGGAAGTAGACATAGACATAACCAAGAAAGCACATGGTTCTGTTTGTAGAATATAAAAAATATGAGATTTCATATTGTGCCATCCTTCAAAGCAACAAAATGTTGTTCGCTATGAAATAATTATACAGATAAAACGAATAGTATCTATGTGTAAATGTGTTCATTTTTCACAGACAATCTTAGTGGGGCTTGCATGTTCAAACATTCCCAATGTTGGGATATAGCTTTGTGGTTGCTAAAGTATTCAGTGGTTTTAAAAACATTGATATGTGATTGATCAGGTGTTCCACACAGCCCACATTCCTAAAATAAAGGTGCTACATAGGTTATTCACAGTGGTGCAATAGAAGAACCATTTGGGTTCTCCAAAGAAGCAATCGACCAAAGGTTTTAAAAAATATATAGTTCTTAAAGGGACGCTCCACTTTTTTTGAAAATATGCAAATTTTCAAGCTCCCCTAGAGTTAAACATTTGATTTTTACCGTTTTGGAATCCTTTCAGCCGATCTCCAGTTCTGGCGGTACCACTTTCAGCATAGCTAAGCGTAATCCATTGAATCTGATTAGACCATTAGCATCGTGCTAAAAAATAACCAAAGAGTTTCGATATTGTTCCTATTTAAAACTTGACTCTTCTGTAGTTACATCGTGTACTAAGACCAACAGAAAATTAAAAGTTGCAATTTTTTAGGCAGATATGGCTAGGAACTATACTCTCATTCTGGCATAATAATCAAGGACTTTGCTGCCATAACATGGCTGCAGGAGGTTCAATGATATTACGCAGTGCCCGAAAATAGTCCCCTGCTATTGAAAGATAATAAAGATTATTTTGGGCTGCTGCGTAATATCATTGCGCCTCCTGCAGCCATGTTAAGTAGTACCGCCAGACCCGGAGATCAGCTGAATGGATTCCAAAAAGGTAAGAATCAAATGTTTAGCTCTAGGGGAGCTGGAAAAAAGCATATTTTCAAAAACGTAGAGTGTCCCTTTAAGCTTTAATAGATCAGAGAATCTTTTTCCACTACAAAGACCCTTTTGTGAAATCGAAAGGTTCTTCAGGTGTTAAAGGTTCTATATAGAACCATACAGCCCATACATGTTCACCATTATTAGGAATGCACCCTAAATCCTCATTTGGACGGGATTCGTTTTCCCATCGGAGGTTTGAGAAAATGACATCAAATCACAGACGTAGGGTGATATTGTTACTCAATTTTCACAAAAATGTAACTCAAACGTCGTTCTGAAAACTAATTCTAACCCCCGTTTCACAGACAAGACTTAACTTTCTCAACTGAAAATTGCCATTGATTTGTTTCAAGATACACACCAGTAAAATCTTATAATAGATGCTTAAACATCTTAAGGGGGTTGCACACCGGACGCGCAGAGTTGCGTCTAGGAAAACCCTGAGGTATCGTACACCGGAAGTGCACATTAAATAGCGCGAGCTTAGTCAGATAGCGTCTACTTCAAAATACGAAATATACAATAGCAGTCAATGTTAATTGTTAATGATTGGGGACAAATATGATGTTATTTAATGTTAAACTATGTGAGTCACGCTCTGTGGCGTGACAGGGATTTGAGCAACTTCCTGAGTCAAAGCTGGACGCCACGGAAGGCGCCACCTGTTAGCGCCGGTGTGCGTATACTCATAGAAAACAATGTGTTCCATTTTTGTTAGAACAGCGGCGCTCCGCTGAGCTGGGCGTCCGGTGTGCGACCCCCTTTAGTTTAACTAAGGCCTTGTCCTGGCTTTAGCTAATCCTTGTCTGTGAAACCAGGCCTACATGTCTACGATAGTGTGGTCACTAAAGAGTCCCACCTCAATTTATAACATTAATAATACAACTTTAGCAAGCACCACTAATGATACAAACAGGGCCCATAACATAGGCACAATGACTAACAAAAAACAGCACTGATGCACAGTGGTACATAACAATGGTACATGGACAATACCCAGGCAGCCAGTCACATTAAGACTATTTCAGAAAGCACACACAACAGGACATTACATGGGCTAATAAAGAATGAAGGCTTAGGTTTAAACTCGCATACTGTCTGAGATTAAACATAGGTGCAGAATGGGGGGTAGATGAGGTTAGGATCCAGCATAGTGACAATTTAAAGCTCTTATTTATATCTGACTCCACTGAGTATAACTAAAAACTCATAGCACACACTGAACCCTACCCAAACTAGCAATGTGTGCCACATCTTCTTTAGTATTTCTATAGGCACACATTGCAGAGGGGTAAATGACTGGAGGCAGGACGCCTCACCTTGTGGTGAGGTGGAGGGACGGTGGCCTTGCAGGGGGGTTCTGTCAGGTTAGCTAGGTTAGGTTAGGCTAGGCTAAGCTAAACCAGGCAGAGCGAGAAGCAGTGGTTAGTACCTGCCGGTGTACGGGACCAGGCTTTGACACAGAGCAGGCGGGGCGGGGCTGCTGCCCACATCCCCAGACCCCCTGCTGCACAGATGGGGGGAGGGAGGGCTGGTGTCCCCATGAGGTTTGTGGATGGCACTGTAAATGGGCTCGGCCCTATTGGGGGTACAGAAATCAGACAGTAAATGGGGCAGCTTCAGAGACACACAGAGACATATGAAGACACAAAAGCCACACGTGCACACAGACAAACACACACACATGCAGGGGTGAGGATGCATTCAGCCGGATGGCAAGAGAGGGGGACGAGTCGGCTCCGGGGCCTGGCTGACTCATTGGCTCCGGGGAGTCCATGCTCTGTGAGGTGAAACCGATCTCATGTCCAGGCAACAGTGGCAATTTGAGAAAGACTGTAACTTAATAACATTTGACCCCATGCCAAAAGCATCTCTTATCCAAAGTGTTGGCTGCGTAGGGCTCGTAAAGACTTTATTCACCCAGTCATGTTTCGTTTTAAGCAATGTTCACAAACACACCACTACAGAGAGGCATTGCACACCTCATAGACGTTCTTCAGCCCACACTCGACACCTACTTAAAACCATTTTTATTGGTTCTGTCTTTGCAGTTACATCATCGAATGAGACCAGTATCGCCAAAAAGAAATTAAACAACTAAGCTGAAGAACTGTAGAAGAGATTGTAGGAATATAATATATACTTTTAATCAAATACTAACTAAATATAAACATGCATTTGTGCATGGCTGTGTTTAAAAAGTGACATTTAAGTGAATGACAGGATTCCCACACTAATGATGTTCAAATACTAAATAAGGACTAAATGACTAAATGTCATAAAACATATAAGAGAATTCTAATTTTGTTGGCTTCCATAACATTTTATAACCTAAAAAAAAAATCACAATTTCCTGATTTTTTTTACAATCAGAAAATTTCATGATTTTCCAGATACCGTGGGAAACCTGTAGTGAGGGAGTTTAGTGAGTGATAGTGAGTGAACAGATGAGTAAATACATGACTCTGACCTGGTGAAGTCTTCCTCCCCCAGCATGTGGCGTGGGACTGGGGAGTACCTTGACGGGGTGACCTGGGGCGGCTGGTACACTGGTTTAGCCTCCATGCCTCCCATATAAGTCATGCTGGAGTTGTGGCCGACGTGGTTGTCTACCATGGTGGGGAAGGCTGGAGGGAGGCCGAGACCAGTAGAGGGAAAAAGGCAGATGATTTCACCACGTAGCTACAGCAACTAATTCATATCTTATGAGCAGAGGTTGTTGGTATGGCAAATGTGTGTAAAATGAGCACAAGCTATTTGTTTAAGGATTTAAACAAACTCTCATTAGTTGGAAAGTCATTTAAATAGGAAATAGAAACATTATACATGTGCCATACTATTATACAGTATATTATAGGGTTTTTGGGATAGTTCACACAAAAATGAAAATTATGTCATCATTTACTCACCCTCATGTCGTTTAAACCTGCATGAGGTTTCTTTTTATTTAAAGGGGACATTTTACAAGATTTTTTTAAGATGTTAAATAAACATTTGGTGTACCCAGAGTATATATATGTGAAGTTTTAGCTCAAAATACCATATAGATTATTTATTTTAGGATGTTAAAATTGCCACTTTGTAGGTGTGATCAAAAATGTGCTGTTTAGGTGTGTACTTTTAAATGCAAATGAGCTGATCTCTGCACTTAATGGCAGTGCTGCTGTTGGATAGTGCAGATTAAGGGGCGGTATTATCCCCTTCTGACATCACAAGGGGAGCCAAATTTCAATGGCTTATTTTTTCACATGCTTACAGAGAATGGTTTACCAAAACTAAGTTAATGGGTTGATCTTTTTCAGGTTTCAGGTTTTTCTAAGTTGACAGAAGCACTTGGAATCCAATAATAGCACTTAAACAGTGGAAAAGTCTGATTTTCATGATGTGTCCCCTTTGAATACAAAAAAGTTATCTTGATAAATGATTGTAACCACACAATTGACGGTACCCACTGCCTTCCACAGTAGGAAAAACAAATACTATGGAAGTGCAAAAAATCCCTTTAATCTATTATATCTGAACTTTTAACTTTTTAACTATTCAGTGTAGTCATTAATGCATAAAAGCTTTCAAAACCAAAATATAAGGAACATATTAAAATATGTCTGAAGGTTATGACATGCAGTTTCAACTTAGACTGGCTTGTCTTGTATTGCAAATGGCATAATAACCTGCGCCTTTTTACAAATACATGGATAAGGGGATTATATCAGGGTTCCCACACCTTATTAGTTAACTTCAAATTCAAGGACCTTTCAAGGACTTTTCACTCTCCAATTCAAGGACTAAATGTGGGGATACATTTTAAGTGAAAGCAAGGTTACATCGTGTTACCTTTTAAGATACATTGTTACAGTTCCCTTTTGAGGGAACTCGCGCTGCGTCACTGCAGTGACACTTTGGGGACGCCTCCAGGGTTAAGTGCGTCTGAATGTGTATATCAAATTCAACCAATGGTGAGGCTTAACGACAAAGACAGGGTGACGCGGGAGCCAGGAAGTATATCGATATCTGAAATATTGCCAAAGACGCCATTACAGGGATGCAGAAAGTATGGCAAGGGAGACGCAGCGTCTCGTTCCCTTCTCAGGGAACAACAGTTACATACGTAACCCGAGACGTTTTTATGTGTCAAACACAACTATGCAAAAAAGCATTTTGATATGAATCAACATTCGCATACAGAAGATATAAGCATTTAAAGCGAACAGTTTAGCACTTGTAATTAAAAAGTCTAGAATTTTTATGATATTATCCTACACTGCACAGCGAATAATATGGATTTTTTTTCCAGAAAACTTCTTGCATATAATAGATTCAAGCACTTTCAATGACCTGTATCTATGTATGTATATTTTCAAAAACTTCCCAGGGCCTTGAATTTTTTTCTCCAGATTCACAAACTTTCATGGATTTTAAAGACCCGTGGGAACCCTGTTATATATAATATAACAGAACAAAAATATAATGAGCAAAATAATCGAATTACATCGACATAAAAATGAATCAGTTTTAATTATAAAATGCAAAGTACTAATACAGTTTCGTTTTTGTGCAGGTGGATTGTGTGAAAGCCTCCACTCTCAGTAGGAGGGAGGGATCGACGCTGTGATGGGAGCAGCGGAGCACTGAATGTGGGTGTCTGAAAACAGCCCCCACTGCTACACCACAGAACTGTTACAAAACTTCACATGGATGCCTCACAGGCACTTCACCACTATATTTTTTATGCAAGGTTAAAGTTAAAATCGAGTTTTATTTGAATTGGCACATCTGCAATGTCCCTTTCACCTTCAATGCAGCACAATAGTGTTTAGCATTTATAGATCCTGAGAAATATGTGTGTTTTGAAGCTAACATGATTACAGGGTGGATGGAAAGAAGCAAAAGAAGGTACGTACTGCTGGAATAGTCTGGCGGGGCGTACATGTCGTTGAGATGCACTGGTCCAGGCTTGGCCACTTTCAGATAGACCATGTCTGAAGTATTTTTCAGAGCGGCCACAGCCTCCTCATGACGCACGTCCTGAAGTATAATGTTATTCACCTGTGAAAGCATACACGCATGTTACAATCGTCTGTCCCTAAAGCGTGTGTTAGATTTCGACAGTTCGTTTAAAGGTGGGGGAAGGAAGCGACTGCGCAGCGGAGGCCGGATGGCTTCCCATTCTGCTCTCAGCTGTCCGGTCACAAAAGGAAGGACAAGAGGGAGGGGAACATTGAAAGTTCCTTTGTGAACTTCAAATGTAGGTGGATATCATAACTTGACACACTACAAAACAATGAAGGCATCTAGTCACTACAGACATAAAGTGGTCCTGAAACATATGAGGGTCCAGGTTTTCTTGTATTTTATTAAATATAAGTTTATAGAGGTACCATATCAGAGTAACCACGGGTATCAGTTATCACATAAACCATGAGCAATCTTTTGAAGTGTATAATCGCTCTCTGAAGGAACCCCTGGGATCAAAATTGGGATCAAACCTTACATGTCTTCAATTAAAGGAGCCATGATTAATGTATTTATTATGACATTTATGACCATTACACAGGCTTCTCAATTGCTTTGCGCTCGTGCCATGCAAGCTGCTCTTTATCACATCTGTTTCCTTGTTGAGTTTGTACCAAGTTTAAATCAATCATTCAGTGGCCCATAAACATTCCCACATGAGATATATAGACCTTAATATGACACACTAGCCTACAACCGTGACTGTGGTGGTAGACGCAGACTGTAGATATGCACTGCAAAGATATGCATGCATGCAACCAGGTTGACTTTGACCTCATTTCTGGTTTATCAGTATATATAATGACGTATACAAGTACATGTGCGTAGGTGAGATCTTACAGCCAATAGTCGATCGCCAGTCTGCAGACGTCCATCCTTCTGCGCTGCCCCACCCTCAATGATCTTTGTTATGTAGATACTGTTGTCACCTGGGATGTGCTGGTTTCCTATACCTCCAGCAATACTGAAACCAAGACCTTGAAACCAAAGTAAAAACAGTGTTAATGAATACAATGACAAGCTGAAATCCAACCAGGAAGTAAAACAAAGCTAAATTGGACTTTGTTTGGTATCTGTTTGGCTCATGAAAAGTGACTCAGGTTAAAAAGAAGCCAGACCTGAATATAATAGAGATAATAGAGATACAGTATATGTGAAGGTGTGCATGTCTCGTTCTTCTAACCTTTAGGCCCTTTGAGTAAGTTGACTTCCAAAATGGACTCGGGAGGAGCCTGTCTCCTGCGTACCAGCAGTCTAACCACTGGACCGGCCTCCTTTAAAGCCTCTACTGCCTTACTGTGCACAACCTCAGATACATCCACATCGTTCACCCGCAGAACACAGTCATTTACCCTGAGACAAAAGAAGAGCAGAGATCATTCAAAAGAATAAAATTACATTGCATTGCATATATACAGACACATACAGTAGCACAAAGCCCTATTTAAATGCACCTGATCACGGATACTCACCCTAGTCTCCCGTCCATGGCAGCAGCACCTCCAGGAATGATCTTGGTGATAAAAATTCCTGGATCATCAGGAATGTGTGGATTATCCATACCTCCAGCAATGCTGAACCCAAGGCCAGAATTTCCCTATTGATGACATACATCAGCAGAATATTATTAATGCAGTTATATATATAATCACCTAATGCAGGGGTTTTCAAACTGTGGGTTGGGACCCACTAGTGGGTTGCACAGTGAGATCAAGTGGGTCATGCAAAGTCACTTGGTTGTTATAGTGAATGACACAAAAACAGTTTTATCCCATTTATGACAATGGTTTATATATAAGGTATTTTGGGATTGCAATTAAATGTAAATTTAATTCATACAATGACATTGAAAATAAAAACTACTTTCTTCTAAAAGAGAACAAATTTCTTTTTATATTTTTAAATGTATTTTTTCTACTAAAAAAATATTTTGGTGGGTCCTGGTGACAAGCTGGTGATGGTGGCCTAAGACTTTTGCACAGTACTGTATATAAATGCATATTGCACACAATATCATTTAAAAAGAAGTTGAAACGTAGCACAATAAAGTCTAAAAGAGACAGATTCGTAGTTTAGCTGTAATTTGTTTTATATATTCTGCATGTTTATTTTGGTATTGGCTTTTTCTACCACACAAATACTTTGTCAGTCAATAAGACAGACAAATCTAGGGTTAAAGTACAAAAGACTGATGCTCTTAGGGTATATATGTGGTGCCTATTTTAAAAATGCAAAAACCTTATCTATCCCAACTGCCTATTTCCTGCCTATTTCATCACATTTCATGCAGCTGTTTCCATTTCAATGCCAAAGAACTGAGACCGTCTGGTCCATCTGACAGTCACAATCAGAAAGGCAGGCCCGAAAACCGACAGCTGAGAAAAGACTTCACTTTATTATTTTCTATAATTAATTAGCGACAATCGTAGCAAATTAGAACAGAGTGGAGCTAAGACGTCCCAGCGAGCCTCTCCCACTCCAGACCTTTTAACATGTGATCTTAACACAGTTTATTTAGGCTTCAGTGTGCAGAAATGGCACTTAGAGAACAGCCCTGCAATTATGTTGAAAGCTCAGAGATGCACCCAAATCCAACATCCACTGCTGTTTAATGAATGGCCTGTGCAGTCAAATTTAGATTCACTTGCATTAAACAAACGTCAAGTAATAAAAGTCCTTGCAATGTAAAATCTGTGACTGTGAACTACTGTATGTAGAAAATACTGTCCATGTGAATAGTGGCGGCTCGTGACTGCTCAACCGAGGGGGCGCTAATTCAAAAAAGTGTTTGTGTCATGTGTGTTGCTTGCGTTTTCAAAATATGTGTATGTTGCGTCATGTAAACCATGTGCATCTTGTATTTTGTCAAAATTAGTGCCTGCTGCACATGCGTCAAAACCATTTATAATAAAAGAGACGCTCATGTTCACAAAATACACGCAAGACACTCCCTTAACAAACTCTGATTAAACACATTTTGCGAGTATCTGGCAAACGCAAGCGTCTCTTTTATCATAAACCCTTTAGACGCATCTGCAGCAGGCACTTATTTTGACACGTGATGCACACAGGATCGCGCAAAACACATATTTTGAAATTACGAACCACACACATGACGGGCTACATACATGCATCAAGTGACCTCGAAAAAAGAAGTCACCAACCGCCACTGCATGTGAATAGGAACACTAACATCTGCACAAACTGTTTGGAAATCGAACCGATGACCTTGACATTGCTAGCGCCATGCTCTACCTGTTGAGCTACATAAAAGCAGTTACACTAAAAGGCATCTTTACTTATATAAATTGCAATCCCTGGCATTCAGTGCCTGTGATTTAGAAATATATAAGTCTCCCATGAACTCTGTTACACCTTTATTTCGGCAATTTAAATTTACTGGTCATCATTGAGTATTATAATTTATGTAATTAAAATACCCATTAATATTTATAAAAGTATTTACTCTGTGGTAGTGAACAAACGTACCAACATCAAACTGAAAAAAAAAACACTATAATAAATGTTGCTTAAATGTTCAATTCCAGCAACATTCACTGCCATCTAGTGGCCAGGTCCACACAGGTACAATTGGTTGAGGAGAATATTGCCAAATTTTACAACATAATAGTCAAAATAAACAGGAATACATTTAGGTTTAAGTATAACTCTTAATCATAAAGTTCTTGTTTAAGGGAAAGAAAGAAGTTAAATGGTAGTTACCCTCTCCAAAATTATTTCTTCGTATTTAAACATGCCATCGCTCCCATTCACCTGTAACAGAAAACAGTTACATATAGTTGAATAATTTATTACTTGTAAAATAATAAACGTCACTTTACACCTTTACGAAATGCCAATGAAATATACAAGTCATAACAGGCATTATTAATGTAATAAATGTAAGCAATAAAATGTAAAGGCATGAATCATGTAAAACACACGCCTGATAAAGTCTATTCATTATGATAACTAAATCACCCAGCAATAATCACTTAACCTCAACAGCCCACATCTGCTGTCATTTAAGCCGATGCATATTTGCATGGTTATCAGATGTACATTAGGAAAGGTTTGGCCGGGCTGTGCAGGACAACTCCACGTGGCAGGCAGGCAGTCAGGCGGGCAGGCGCTACTGGAAGTGCCGAGATCATAGAGCATATACTTACATAAGGGCCTGCATCCAGTGAGTCTGCGTTCACAATGATGGGGGGAGGGTTTGCCTGTGAGATGAAGAGATGCACATTACCTTAGTGTGTGAGGCTAGCGGCTCACACGTATGTACACACACACACACAACACACACATGCTATTATGAAGACAGTAAAAGCATGCTATGGTCTCATCTGAGCATGGTACATCGTCACCATGTTGTGTGGTGACGTATTAGGAAAGTGAAAATGGGACTGGAGGTGTGAAGATTATAGACAGACTGTCTGTGGTCTTCCTTTAAAGGGGATACGGCACCACTTTTGTTTCCTCCCAGGGCACGTGCAAATTTTCATGTTCTTTAATAATGCATTTGAGTGCGACTGTATAACAAATGGAAACAATGTATAAATATTCTCTTATTTAAAGGCGGAGTCCACGATGTTTGAAAAACGGTTTGGAAAAGGAGACGGGCCGACTACCAAAACACACTTATAGCCAATCAAATCAAATCAAATGCCGGGTTGCGTATGTGTGGGGCGGGTCTATCAACGGAATGTCCAGATTCTATTGGGGTAGGGGCGTGTTTGTTTAGGCGATTTCAAATATCAACACTGGCTTTCAAACATCGTGGACTCCGCCTTTAAGCGCATATTTATAAAGGAGCCCATGCCCATAACAGAACATACAGTATATGGATGAACTAAGGAGGTAGACCAGCTGTCATTCATGGCCTTTAATGTGCAAACCTTGTGATTGTGAATATTGATGCAATTGATCTGCTGTGAGGTGATGCTGACAGGGCCGCTGGGTAACCATGGGTGACTTTAGACCTTAACTAATGCAATACATTATTTTCATTACATGAACTAAAGTGACAGATTACCCAAAAATGAAAATGCTGTCATCATTTTCTCATCCTAATGTTGGTCTAAACTGATTGTAACCATTGACTTCCATAGCAGGGAAACAAATATTATGGAAGTCAATGGATACAATCAGCTTTGTGCTTACTATCATTCATCAAGATATCTTCTTTTGTGTTCATCAGGGAATGTTTATTACAACATGAGGATGAGAAAATGATGACACAATTTTCATTTTTGGGTGAACTATCCCTTTAAACAGTGTTTTTTAATATTCCAGTCATTTTCCAGTAAAATATCCAAATATCATTAAAGGAACAGGTGTCTTAAATAAGACTTAAGTACATATCCAAGTTATATACAAGTACAACTTTGAATTGACTTGTACTGTAGCACACATTTTAAGCTCGGTTTGACTGATAAATGTACACAACATGCAATGATGCTTTCAAAGATCTTATTCTAGGCACCATTGCCACAGATGTATAGGTACATACTATTGTATGTACTGTGAATGCTTTTTTCAATGCACCTTCCAAATTATTTCTGTCTCACTTAGCTAGTAAAGACTTGAAAAGTCAATTTGAGTTACAAGAACATATCTAAAAGCATTTCCTACTTCACCAGCTCTATTTTCACTTCACACTTTCTTCATCATGACATTGTAACATGTGCAGAAAGCACTCAGGTACAGCTACTGTAGGTCTTCAGTCATGAAGTGAGAGTTTAGCAGTAACGCTTTCATGAACTTATGCATGCTGGGTTGGGCTTAGTTCAGCCAAAAATTTTAATATTGTCATGAGAACCCAGCTTCAAGCTACGAAAAATTATTATAAAGTCCACAGTTTGAATGATAAACAGACTGAAATGTATAGCATTATTCATTGCCTTGACAATTCTGAGCAGCTTGGCAATTTTGTAGTAATGTAACTCTTTCAGCATTTCACTGAAGAAAGTTTTATGAAAATAGTAAAAAAAAAACATTTTTAACAATTAATTTTCTTGAATATTCCTTTAAATATAGCTTATGATTTTCCTACATATGCAACATTATCACGCCTATGCTTGCCAGATCAGTGCATTGCTTATTTGTGGGTGCTTACTTGGGAGTGTGCATGAGCATCAGCCACCATTTTGTGTAAACACTATAGAAAATCAGGATGTGAGTTGTCTACTCATTATGATTCAGTCTAATGAAAGACTTCATTTACTGACTCATTTAATTCATATACTGACTGAGTTCCTGATTAGTTCATCTAAAAATGACAGGAAATGACAAGAAACCTAAAATCCTCTACACTGTAAAAAATTACTCTGGAGGGTGTTAAATTTAACCCATGAAAATTAGTTATAATTTAATTAAGTATATAAGCTAGCAAGTAAAATAAAAAATAATGGGTATATTCTACCTTCACTATCCAATTTTTAACAGTAATAACTGCAATACTAAAAAAATAAGTAACATATACCCCAAAATATTGGCCTTAGCACCGCAAAGTGCGCATGAATCAACATCCAGGCGGGACTCGAGTCACCATTTTTTCATATCATATCGGCGGGAGAACTGCTGTTTGTTGACAGGTAAGTTTTTATTTAACTTGTTGATATCATCATGAATGGAAATGTTAAGTTGGTTAACTGTAAAATCTACCAGAAGTTTAGTCATTTGCGTGCTTCTCTGTCTCTGTTGTTGACAGATTGATAGGTTAGAATATGTCAGTCAGGTTAGCTTTGAATGAAACATCGCCCAGTTCTTGCACCTGCGAATACGAATAAATATCCATATTTATGATTAAAATATTAACTTCCATTATTATTATTTACATGTCTGAATCTCGTGAACAGCGGAGCTGCTCAATATGAGTGGTTGAACTTGAGCAAGCCACGTGACGAGAGAGAGCAGCGGACGGTTGATGTAGGCCTACGATACAGACGGGAGGGCGTCGAGCAGACAAACAAACAACGGTAAAGCTGTCGATGCTAGATAATTACTGTAAAAGTTTTCTTGCATTTATCTGTTAATATATTGAGTTTTGTTTTAAGGGATCCATTTATGAAGCCATTTTATTATTATTATTATTATTATCATTTACGGATATATACTTAACGTTGCCTTTCGCTTTTTAATGTCTGTTCAAAAAAGTATTTCGGAGTTCATATGTTATATATGAGACTTGTATATGAAGTTGAATCACTTAAAATTGAATGTAAGTACTTCTTGTTAGTGTTCAATGTTTTATGCACGTGTACTGTGAGTTATAGCATAATATGAAGTTGTATTTTTGCACTTAATAAGTTTTAAATGAAGTTGAAATGTTTGTTTGTATCGATATAGCATGTTAGTCTACTGAGGTAAATGAGATCAGTTTTTCCTCTCATATTATTGTCTTCTTTAATTTTCTAATGATAACGTGAAGAACAGTATTTAGGGATCTTGCTTTTAATGGTTTTTTAACATCTCATGAAGCCTTGGTTTATTTTGTTTTATGAAATAATATGTTCAAGAAGCTTTATGTAAAACTATGATATGTTGTATTTCACTTGAAATGTATTGGGGTTATTATACGTCCAATAATTAGTTTTAAATGTTTACAGAATGTTATTTGGTCAATAAAGCAAGCAATTTATGCAATCTTGTGCATGACTATTTTCTTATTCAACCCTCTCTGAATAAGTTATATGTAATGTTTCTTAATGGCTTATCATTATTAATAATAATTTAATAGATCTGTGCCTTAATACCAATAGGGTTAATGTTATTCATTTTTTTATAAGTAATTAGTTATGAAAAAATAGGTAGACCTTACCTAATTTTTTTTACTTTATCATAGTAATTAAATGTAGGTACTTTTTAATCAAATATATAGGATATAATTTACTCAAACAAAGTGAGTGCAAATTGTTACAACAATTTTTTTGAGTAAATTCTATAGGTTGTTTTTTACAGTGTAGAACCGTCTTAAATGTAAATCTTTAATAAGAATAATTTACCCACAAATAAACATTTACCCTTTACGTCACCCTGATATCACCTTATGGATACTTTTTTCAATTAAAGGTATAGCGGAAGATTTTCTTTTTCCGGCTGGATCATCAAGACTATTGGTCATCCCAGTTGTCAATCATTCTGATTATATGTTTACGAAAGGCCATCGTAGGTGCTCGTCCCGATGTTCGCTTTCTGTGCATGTTCAGGTGTATATGTGTAGTGAGCTATGGTTTCAGCCGTTCATTGAAGCTCGCGTTCTCACCGTATTTTTTCAAAATGTCTGATGGGTCGCAAGAGAAAAAGTGTTTATGAATTGTATGACAAGAAGAGAAAGGCCTCTGACAAAAGAAACAAGACCAGAGTGTTTTTGGGAGAATATTTCACACAGGTTGGGCTTCCCACGCGAAGTTTCTACTCGACAGGTAAAGTTTGGCATGCTATTTAGAGAAATCCATTTAAAAGCACTAATAGTAAAAGTTGATTTGAGCCATGACTAGCAATGCTAGCCCTGGCACAAGTCACGAACCGTGCAGACACTGTAAACATCTAAATGTACAGTATGAGCCATGTTGGTAACCACTTGTAAACAGAGCGAAGAGAACAAGACTCGTGCATACTCTCTCGTGCACACGATAATAGTCGTTCCCTCTTGGGAGCAGGTAGAGTCTTGTTTTTGTGCACTTTTTTTTAAAAGTGGAGGGGCGGTTCTTTTCAAAAATTCGTGAAAATCTTCCGCTATACCTTTAAACACACAAGGTAATATTTTAAGCACACTCTTCAACCAGTGTTACCATGTCACATTTATTATTGTCCATATTATTTGTCCTTTTTTTTACCTAAAATGACACTTGGGACGTTAATGTAGTTGGAAGATGTGGGTGAGGGTAAGTGACATTTTTGTTTTATTTGCAAAAAATAGGACTTCGAACAAGATCTGGCAACATTCATTGTGAGAAAAAAAGTTTAAAAATGTATAAAATGATTTTTGTTAAACTTTTAACTGTTAACCTATTGGACTTCTTACCAAAAGCATTGCCCTGTAGTGACTTAAACTACAGAGGTGCCGGTTGTGTCCACCCATTTTGGCTTTGCACATCTGAGAAAGGGCTAACAAAATAGTGCTTAAATTTAAAATGTCTTTCTTATCATCCTCATCAACAATGCATCATCTCTTATTGCGGACTTTAGCAAAAATAGAGCTAACTATACAAACAATACACTGGCACCTGCACACAATTAAGCTCGTGCCACAAGCATAAAGCGGGCTGAAGGGAACAAAATTAGAAGACAAATAACAAACTTTATCTTCGGTATTGTGTTTGGAAAAGGCCGTTGTATAACAATTGGCACACCCCCTCACAAAAGATCGGAACATATTGCAAAACAGACTACATTATTTGTCATGTAAGAACATCTTGGAAAGTGAACTCTACCCACTGAAATTAACCCTGAACAGTATAGTCACAGCAAACAGTGCACTAGAGATTCAAAATGCAAAAACCATAAAAATGTGAGAAATGCACAAAGACCAAACTATTTTGCAATGTCAAATCTACAGTTTTATAATTAAGCATAAAATGTGTTTCAAACCGATCGATCTTTAAATTAAGGGCTATAGCTTCTATGAGAAATATGTAGGAGGGAACACAACAATTTCATTTATTAATGTAAGCACCAGAGAAAACAACGGTTAGTAAGCCCAGGTTCTTAGCTTGCCAATGCATAAACCAATCACCATCAAAGTCTAAAGTGTGTATGTGTGTTAATCTCTGTGTTTTATCATGTAACACAAGCATACAAGATAGAAAAGGATGAATGAAAATTTCACAGTAATCCAGACTAGCGCTGCTGCTTTTGGAAGAGCTGGGGAACAAATGTCAAACAGTTTCACTGAGCTACGCGAAAACGTTATGTGACCCGGAGTGTCCGTGTCAGGCTTACACCAGCACTGCTCACCCTAACGCTCTATCCGGGATTAAAAAACCTGAGGGATGACGAAGAGGTAAAGTGGTGAGGTCACACATGGCGTCACCAGCCCAAGGCTTTCAGGGCTAAATATTTTTGTCACCCCACACCACTGTTACTGCCTAAACACTTTCATGAGCCTGTAGAGATAATTTGTTTGCGAGAGATGATCTACAGGCCAGCGCAGGCTATATACAAAGTTTATTCGGTTTAAAATGCACATCTATGAGATGGATAATGGCAGTGACATTCTAAGCAGACCCGGTCTGAAGGTTCAGCTGAGCCAGCCAAATCGCTGTGACAGGGGCAGGTGAACAAGTGGTGCCACAGCTGGCTGAGTTAATCATACAGCTAACATTCACCTCAAAGTTCATGAAAGAATAGTGGTGTAGTGATAATGATGTCTATATTTAGCTCTGCTTTCAAAGCTGCATGCGTGTATTGATTTAACCTGCTCATGAATCCCAAATGTAAGTGTAGTTGATTTAATAAAAAATATGATCATTTTGGAATTATAGCAAAGTTTCATTAGGGCTTTTATGTCTTTTCCTGTGTGAAAATTGAAGCCGCTGGCTCTTTGATCGCCCCCTGGTGGCTGGCTGCAGTACAAGTCATAAACCCTGCCCTCTCCATGCAATCGAACGGGAATCGGCTCTAAATAAAAAATATTTACACTTTTCCGAAAGATGGTTTTGGTCCTTTAAGGTAGTTCTTAACACGCTGATATATCTTCAATTGTTTTTTTTTTTTTTGATAAATAATTTTAGCTAGTAATTTGATGCTATAGAAACGGGGAATGTCGCTATGATTGGTGTGGTTGAATTGGGCATGCGAGCATTTGGACAGAAGTTTGATACCGCGGACGATTCCTTCTGCACATACCCTGGCTTCAAACTGACATTTCTACGTAACATGGCAGCGACCATGGTCGGACATTTTTGGCTTGAATTCATTATAACGTCGCGTCATCCAATTTTTTTTTACAGTCTATGGTTGTAATTTAACATACACTCTAAAAAAACAAACGGTGCTATATAGCACCAAAACAACTGCTTTGGATCGTAACGATAGAAGAACCATTTTAGTGCCATATAGCACCGGTGAAGCACCAGTGAAGCACCAGTGAAGCACCAGTGAAGCACCAGTGTAGAACCATATAGGGGCCATATAGCACCACATATGGTTCTACATAGCACTATATGGTTCTACACAGGTGCTTCACTGGTGCTTCACTGGTGCTTCACTGGTTCTTCACCGGTGCTATATGGCACTAAAAATGGTTCTTCTATCGTTACGATCCAAAGCAACTGTTTTGGTGCTATATAGCACCGTTTGTTTTTTAGAGTGTATGCTGGGTTGTTTCAACCCAAAATGCTTGGTTGTTTTAATCCATTGTTGGGTTAAATATAAATTTTCGGGGTTAATTTAACCCAACGGCTGGGTTTGTCCCCTTTTTGACCCAACGCTATAGCTTTAAAATAAGGCAGCAATTTTTAGAGAATTTTTTACTTTTTTTATGCTACACTGTAATAAAAGATTTGTTGGTTAAATTTAAAAAGTAACCTGGTTGCCTTAATATTTAAGTTAATTAAAAATTTTACAAAAAATTGGTGTCAACTAATATTTTTAAGTTTAATTAACTCAAAATTTAAAGACACCCAGGGAACTTACTTTATTAAATTGAACCATCTTTTTGGTACTTTTTATAACTTCCACAGAACTTTTCTGTTACACAAAATGTGCTTTATAATGAAACATAGGTTACACAGATTTTAAAAAAGTGGTATTTTCTCATGCTTAGGTTATATGTTTACATTTTATTTGCTGTGCCACTGTTAATGTATAGATTTGATAATCTGATATATATTTGACCCAAAAGTGTGTAAAGAGGGTAATGTAACATTTTTGGAAAATTATTTCAGAAGTCTTTCAAATGCTAATGAAGTCAATGACAATACATTGAATGATAAGAATACAGAAATGATAAGAAAGACTGTCAAACAGTAAAAGCCTAGAGGGTGTCCAGATGTGGCAGAAGGAAAAAATCTAAAGGGTACGACGGGGATTAGACAAATCTGGATTAGATTACAATAAATCCCTTAATTTCCTTTTAATTCAAAGTCTAATTATTAAAGACAGCTGTCACCATCTGCGACATATACAAACACACCATTTGTGAAAATGTTTCACGTTTGGCCAACAATAGCTAACTTTCCTACTTATTTTCTTGCACTGGCTTTTCTCTTTAACTGAACAAACCTCTGTAACATCTACAGAACTGCTGTCAACTGATGGCTCATCTGCCAGATCTTTCTCTATCTTTTGGGAAATCAATGAATAAACATGTCTCTGTATCTAGAGTAATATTCAGGATAGGCAGCTCATTTATTGTAACTCTTGCTGTAGCTTCGGTTTGCTCATTACAGAAGTGAATTTGCATGAACTCCCTGCGCAAGCGCTCCTGTCAGGCTTCCCTAATTGGACTTGGCCAGAGACCCTTGGGACCACAATCCAACAAAGGATCTCACTGAATCAAGGCAAGCACTGGGGGCAAGCGCTTCATCCAAATTGTTAAATAATCAATGTGTTCCCATGGCAACAGCTACTCTGGCCACTGCACTTACTGAAAAGACCAGGTAGGGTCCGCCCTCCCTCCTTTATTTCTTTTAGGACGTACAACAGTGGCAACGCCACTACTCCGGTAAGCTGTACTCATGAACTACAGCGTTAGTGGCTTTAGCACACGTCATATCTTCTCATCACACGACACAGTTGCCAGTTATTGTCAAGCTTTAACAATCAAACCTTTTAGACAGCTTTGGGTGTGAACATGTTCGGGATCAGTATGCCCTTGACATTTCAAACCATATCAATTTCGTTTCTAAACATAAAGGAGAGCTCTCATTTCATGAAGTGCATACAGGATGGATATTGCAGAGTAGCTGTTACAGTGAGAAAGAAAAACATGTTTAAATGGGTTAATTTTGAAAATACTTCATTCAAACATTGTTATGTCTGTGCAGGGCTTTTGCAAGCTTATTTATGCAGATAATTGAAGAAATAGCATTATTGTGGCACTGGCAGATTAATAAATAAAGTAATTTATATTGTGTATGCATAATCTTTTAAAATCCTAAATGAAAGCTGATGTGTTCTCTTATAATATTAGCACAGATATTCCATATTTGAGATTAGCCTGGAATATAACAACATTGCGCATTTGATCCCATTCAGATATTGTAGATTCAGAAAAAGCTCTCTTTCTGATGTTAAGGGACAGTTCACCCAAAGAAATAGTCATTAATTACTCACTCATGTTGTTCCAAACCTCTATAAACTTCTTTGTTTTGCTTAAGGCAGAGGAAGATAAGCAAGCAGGAAACATGAGCACCATTGACGTGGAAGTCAATGGTGCTCCAAAACGGTTTGGTTACAAACACTGCTCAAAATATCAGAACAAAGAAATTCATAAAGGTTCTCATTTTTGGGTTAACTATGACTTTAAGTCATCCAACCTGTTACAACAGCAGGATATCCCGGGGAGAAATCCAACTGGTGAATGGATAACCTGCATGCTTCATGGGCACTCTGAGGGTCTATATGCAGCAACAGTATGTGAAGTGTTTTATGTTAAGTACAAAAAGAGGAACTGAGAGACATCTCGTCGGATCCTCTGTGAATAAGCCTTTTTATAAGCCACGCTGCAATTCAATCAATATTCAACTAATTACAATGCACCCAACATTGCACTAAGGTAAAGGGTGCTCAGGGACACCAGAAGGGGAAAGTCAGAAACAGGAAATTGTGGTTGGTAAGAAAGATGGACGTTTAAAAGCGTTTTTTTTTGTGAAGAAGGACAAGGAGACATAAGGTACACTGTTAGCATTTTACACACAACCTTGAGTGATTTATTCCATTAAAACAAATGGCAATCAGTTCAGGACATATAACTATTATTATATATATTTTTTAATATAATAATAATAATAAAAATAAAATAATAATTATAATAAAAAATATATATAACTATAAATGGGTTTTGGCATGTAAAGCAATTTTTACCACTATCGGACAATAATATAAAATCAGGATTGCATCAGGTATACTTGGCACTACTGGTATTTTTCGAAGATAATACTTCAAAACAAGAGAGTTAAAAGCAAAACTTCTGATTTCTATCAGACCAAACAGTAAAATATATACAAAATCTAAAATAAATAAAGAATTGAAATACTATAGTAAGGGTCTATGACAAAATTAATGAACTATCGCTTTAAGAAGTCAGCATTACTTTTATCCTCTAAAATACTGAAGCATGGCCACTGTGTCCTATTTGGTCATGGTGAGCAACCCCAAATGAGCTTTAGAGGTCACCATTCTGACCTACAGCTACAGTTGAATGACAATATCAGTCATTACAGCCACCATAAATAAACAATAGTAGGCAACACTGTACGAACATACAAACTGCTGTGGGTGATATATAGCAGGTACTGAGAAACGCAGATGACGAGAAACACATCAGCAGAATAGGGGTTAATAATTCAATCTACCCTGCCCTGTGTGATCACACTGTTGCCAGGTTACGTGAACCACTGCCACGGCAGTGCTATAATCATCCCTACATCATTACACTGTGAAAACAGCCTCAGTCACCATTGAGATGAGAAACGCTCTGCATTTTATCACAACAGGCTAAGAGAGAATGTGATATATCATAGCGGAGAATTTTTATTGCATTCGTATAGGATGAATGAAATGCATATCGGTTGTGACGACTCCATTGCTGTCTTCTTCAGTGATACTGGCTGGTTGCTACCCCTTGTTGCTAAGCTGAGAGCTGTGCCCACTCCTCTGCGTTGGGGACTGTGCCAAGGAATACAAGAAACATTTTTCTCTTTTTATATTT
This sequence comes from Paramisgurnus dabryanus, assembly GCF_030506205.2. Taxonomy (NCBI): domain Eukaryota; kingdom Metazoa; phylum Chordata; class Actinopteri; order Cypriniformes; family Cobitidae; genus Paramisgurnus; species Paramisgurnus dabryanus. Next base: position 20,443,661 of record NC_133352.1, read on the forward strand.
CAAACCAGTATAATCAAGCCATCATTATGAAAAATATTACATCAACATAGCCTCATGCTTTGCTGTAAAGTATAAAATATACAAATTCTGTCAGTTACCCTATAATGTCATTTCAAATCTGAATGACTTTTATACAACGTGGCTAAGGATCTAAAAAAAATAAATTTGATTTAATTGAATTTTATAGTGTTCAAACTGTTCAACAATTCCAGTTTGTACTGTCAGGTTGCTTTTGAAATATTAGATTATTTGCAAAGATAAATGACAAAATATGTTTGCAGTTACATATTAACAGGGTCATAGTCGTGTATATTTACTAAAAACAAGTGTAACACAAAAATCTATCTTGTTCTGTTGTGTTACTTTTGACCCACCTGTGTTACTTTCGTCCCTGCTGACAATGTGCTACTTATGTTCAAAGTGAAATTATACTGAAGTCTTTTTATATTTTTACAATTCAAAATTCCACCCGGTATTTATAGACCACACTTGTAAGTTATTGACCAAAGCTCTGTCTAAAACATTATCTTTTAAAATTAAGTTTTTCTGAAAATTGTACTTTCGCCCCTGCTCTCCCCTACTTTTAAAAGTACACGTTAGGTCCTTAAGGTACAGCAATGTACCCCAAAAGCTACAACATTGTATTATGTATACCTGCAAAGCGACAGAAAAGGTACAGTTTTAAAAAAAATTTCCTGACAGTGTAGCATCACCAAGCTCCTCCATCTCACAATAAATTGTGGGGAATATCCGCCGTTAAAGTGTTAATGGATCTGCAAATCCCTGGAAACAGGTACTTTATGGATACTCAGTTCAACATATTACAATTTGAGACATAGTAATTATAATTGCGAATACTATTTAGTATGATAGTGTGCAAACTGGGACACTGCATGTTTTTATAGAAATCTGCTACTAATAAATGCTAACAGAATTTTCCTATTCCTTTACTTGACTGTAATTTTCCACATACGAAATGACCTGGGACATATCAGCATGGTCTGGCATAGGGATGCTTAACGATTAATCGCAATTAATCGTTAGCAGAATAAAAGTTTTTGTTTACATCATATATGTGTGTGAACTGTGTATAATAACTTTGTATAAATAAATGTACACACATGCATGTATATGTTTTAGAAATGTTTACATGTGTATATACATTTGTATATTTATGTATAATTTATATTATATATAAATATAAATACTTAATATATACATTTTTTTTCTTAAAATTATACATGAATGTGTTCATATTTATATATATACATATTTATTATACACAGTTTACACACATATGTGATGTAAACAAAAACTTTTATTCTGCTAACGATTAATCGCGATTAATTGTTTAGCATCCCTAGTCTGGCATCCCATATCCTCTCGCTTTATGACCTTGCTATGTTCTGCTTCTCCAGCAGTCACACCCTGGCAATCCATAACGGTCTGTGCAGCAGGCGAAAGTGCAGCAGACATGATTCACAGGCTCAGCCGTTACAGTCTCGGTAAGCTTTTACTGTGAGCAGCTCAGGCCACCTGAAGGCAGCACAGAGAGGAGCGCAGACACAGTTGGCACTGAAGCGTACAGGAGCAACTTTAGGGTCATGGTAAACACAACAGAATCCTTTGAGAGTTGTGCTTAAACCAACAAGCGCAGATTACAGTCTCTCTCTCTCTCCCTCTCATTTTCTGAAGTCATTACTATGCACATAGAAGGAAAAATACCAAATCTCTTTAATGTCTCACTCTCAAAGTTAAGCATCAAGATCAGATGTCTTCTAAGACACACTCTACCAACCAAAAATGTACCTCCTTTAGGATTTTGGAATGGTATAATCTTAAATAGTGCACGTTTGCAATCAAAGTCTACATGAACCAGTCTTCATCAGATATTTCCAGGGCAAAATAAATGACAAAACGATGCTGGCCGTGATCCATTCATTTAAATCTTTGCAAATTGATCTCACTTATGTGTATGTTGCAAGACTTTTTGGAGACATCTGAGACAAAGTCGATGCTTAAATAAAGCATAAACGAGAACTTCATTACATCTCCTGAGCTATGAAAGAGCGCATCCCTGAACTCCATCCCACCCACACCGCTCCATTCACTTTGCGTGCCTGCCTTCGGTTTGGCTGACCAATTTGTGTAGGTGTCGAAAGTGAAGAATTACAGTAAGTAGGACAACGGCAAGAAAGGCAGCAGAAAAACAAGCGCTGTGCCACTACTTTCTGTGCACAATTATGAATACATTCATGATGAGGACGCTTGTCCATATGCTGCTGTATTTACTGCCAAAAAGCAGTGAAAAGAAGCTTTGTTTTAAATGTTCGTATCACATCAGGAATTGCCAAAACAATCTGTCCCTACAGAGGGACCAGATTTGCAGTCTCTCTTGCACACCTAGGAATATCAGAGCTTAAGCCCCATAGCGTACATTTCCACTGTGATCAGTGTGACCATCAATGACCTTCAGGTTTTTATCATCTTCAATGATCTTAGGACACGAAGAACGTTTTTAGCTATCAGGAGAGATGGAACAGTTTGTATTGCGTATTGAGAATATGATTCAGTCAGTCAGAGGCAACGTGGGCTGGGTGTTATGATTAGGTAATAGGTAATAGCATAGACTGCCTTTGAATAAATGCTATTTTATTTATATGTAATTCAAGAAATGTATTTTTTCTTATTTCACATATTTTGCCATTCAGATTTGAAAGTCAATAAAAAGTGGCAAATGCATAAAATCAAGATAAAATCAAAATGAACACCATTTACTTTCCTATTGCATCATTTCGAAACGAGCATTCTTCATGTTTTCTTTAATCAGATTGTACTAACTTTTCTGTTGAAACAACCTGTGATTAAAACAGTTAAAGGGACATTCCGTTTTTTTTTTTTTTTTTGGAAAATTTGCTAATATTCCAGCTCCCCTAGAGTTAAACATTTGATTTTTACCGTTTTGGAATCCATTCAGCCGATCTCACTTTTAGCATAGCTTAGCACAATCTATCGAATCTGATTAGTCCATGAGCATCGCGCAAAAAAAGAGTTTTTATATTTTTCCTATTTAAAACTTGTCTCCTCTGTAGTTACATCGTGTGCTAAGACCGATGGAAAATTAAAAGTGGAGATTTTCTAGGCAGATATGGATAGGAACTATACTCTCCTTTTGGCGTAATTATCAAGGACTTTGCTGCTGTAACATGACTACGTGAGGCGCAACGATATTACGCAGCAGCGGAAAATAGTCCCCTCAGTAACTTTCAATGGCAGGGGACTATTTTCAGGCAGCGCGTAATATAAAATATAGTTTCTAGCCATATCTGCCTAGAAAAACTTGGTTATTTTTTGCGCGGTGCTAATGGTCTAATCAGATTCAATGGATTGTGCTAAGCTATGCAAAAAGTGGTAGCACCAGACCCGGAGATCGGCTGAATGGATTCCAAAATAGTAAGAATGAAATGTTTAACTCTAGTGGAGCTGGAAAATGAGCGCATTTAAAAAAAAAAGTGGAATGTCCCTTTACAGTAAGTCAATAGCCAAATAATTTGTAACCCCACCCTTTCAACCACCTGTCACAAAAAAATCACATAAGGGACACACAGTGTGTATGCAAATCTACGGTGTAACTAAAATAGCAGGCCTGTAGATGCTCAGCAATATAGCATTTCTGCTGTGTAACAGTGCTAATCCACTGTGCAAACATATACAAACATTTTTAGGTATCTAAAGCCACTGAGAATTCTTACAACCTCTATCATTATATAATATTTTTCTTGTGAGAAGGGGATCACATTTATATGCAGATGGTAATTAGGCTACACCGAACTTAACCCAAACCCCAAAGTGTAGCTTTAAACTGCTTAAATAGTCTAGATTGAGTCAGACTTAATGAGTGTGTGTGACTTGAATTAAACATTTTTTCTGTGACAATAAGTGAGTTGTTCATTCTATCATTGTATGTTGGTTCATAAAAACCTAATGATGTTGGTAAATAGATTTACAGTGCACGGTCAACGTGTCTCTGCTGAGTTCAGCGTGTGTCCCGACAAAAATAGGTCTAGTGCCAAAACTCTACTCTTATTGCTGCTTCTGGCACACATTTGCTGTCTTGTGCGTTATTGCCGTACAGTGTGTTTAGGGCTGCCAATGTCCCGGTCAATCACCAATATAGACGGTTCAGACAACAGTTCAACTTAAAGCCAGTCTGATTTCAATTTTGTATGGAACTTTTCCATGGAATAAATTCCTGTTGAATAAAATGAAAAGTCCCACCCTATTTTTCTCAGTTTTCATTTGGAAATAAGTCACAATATGGAAGAAGATTTTTGTTGCTTATTTTCTACGGTAGATTAAAGAACAAAAAGCTAGGAAACCACAAAAAATGCTGAATCAAAACCCCAAAACCTGTGACCAAGGAATTGCTAGTGCCATGTACTACCAACTTAGATAATACACTGGGTTTTTTTCAGCCCAGCATTGGGTTAAAAAGGGACAAACCCAGCCACTGGTCTAAATTAACAATTTTTTTATTTGACCCAACAATGCATTAAAACAACACAGTATTTTGGGTTGAAACAATGCTACAGAGTACACTATGCTGTGTTGTATTAACCCATTGTTGGGTCAAATATGGACAAACCCAACTGTTGGGTTAAAAAAATCCTATGTTAGGTTGTTGCTACCAACTATGGGTTGAAACAAAATATTATTTGATTTGAAATAACCCAGCATAGGGTTATTTATGGCCCAACAGTTAGGTTGGGGTAACACTTTATTTCGATAGTCCACTGTAGACATTTGACTAATTATAAGTAACTTTGCAACTACTTATCAACTACCAATCTTAAGAGAATTATTAGGCTGTCTGCTTAATATTTACTAACACTTTATTGTGATGATATCTCAACAGACATTCAACTATCTATAAGTATCTTTGTAGGTGCATGTCAACTTATTCCACTAACCCAAACCTCTTCCCTAACCCCAACCCTTACAGTCTACTAATACACTAATGACAGTTGGTTGACGTATAGTTGCAAATTATTGAAAGTTAGTTGACATGTAGTTGCAAAGTTATTTATAGTTAGTAGAATGTCTAAAGTGGACTATCAAAATATAGTGTTACCTATGTTTGTCCATATTTGACCCAATAATAGGTTTAAACAAAACCAACATTTGTGCAAAACGCCAATTAACACAGGAACATCCAAGAACAGTAATTTTTGTGTTTTCTAATCAATTCAATGTCAACCAGTCTTGCTAGCAACTAACAACCCTTATCCAGTATATATTGTTCAAATATCTTTTACTTGGGTTTGAGCTTTATTTAATAACTCATAGCCAAAAGTAATTACAAAAATGACTCTTGCTCATTACTCCATATTCTCTGTGGACGGCTTGAAGAGAGAACGCTCAGAGGACGTAAATTGTATTTAGAGCTGTCAAGCAATCAGCTCTTTTAAACAGATGCATACTGGGAGGTTCATTCATTTCCCATAATTCATTTCCCTTAATCATTAATCACCTTTTCTTAGTGGTAAAGGAAAACACAAAGTGCTGCTTTTTATAGCTCTGATAAGGGTTTGAACTTCATTGCATCATTGCATATCCTGTGATACACAGGCAGCTGAACATTGAAGGCACGGACAAAAATACTATTGATTCATGGTAAGTGCACCTCTGTTGCATCACTCTCTCAGGTTCAAACATTGGCACTTGACTCACAAGCTCTGCAGTGAATCTGATGAACATAAGCAGTGCCCGGATTTGCGTGATTATATAATTGGAATTTTAATGGGGAATATTAATCCACTGAGGGCCCATATTCAGATTTATAAGCTGGCTGATCAGGATCTACAATGACTTCAGCAGCCTATTTAAAGCACATTTACTGTGTTACACAAGTCACATACTCCTTTAAGCAAATATGCTAGAAATTGCGAAAACTAGTGACATTGTTATCTATTCTATAGGGTGGGACACGAAATGATACCCAATCAGATAGTGAGCTGATGAAAGATGAAAGAAAAACCGTTGTCCACCATGTTTACCCCTCATCTCTTTTTGTGAGCAGCAGTCCACTCACTATATGAACAAAACTGTTGTTAAATTTTGTCAAAGATTGACAATTTTTATCATCATGTTTGTGGTCCCTCACCTTTTGAAAATATCAAACCAATTTTTAAAAAAATATTTTTATGAGGCCCAGGCTTTAATAAACATTTTAGATCTGAATTTTTTTCTAAAATGAAAATCGTGTTTAAAGTTTAAAACCACTTTGTTTGTGAGGGGGTTATAGGCAGAGATAGGGTTAATGGGAAAATAAATATAGCTCAGTATAAAAACAATTAAAAGAAGTTCTCCACCATGACGGAATATGCAATTACATTCAGACATGCACTAATGACGTATATAAGCATTGGCCTAAATACTTAAAAATCTCATCTGCATCATCAGGGATGTCTGTATAACCAGCCAGAAATAAAGATCCTACCTTAACACAGCCTAAATCTGTGCCCACGCTTATTCTTTGTTTTGTTTTCACTTTTGTGTTTCCCTACAGTACAACCACACTGTCACGAAGTCACGATGACTAATGTAACATAAGAAACCATTTTAGGCCACCAAGATAAAAACAAGCAGAAACATCTAATGTGCACTACTGTAGCACATCAAGTTTATGACTCTAGAGGCCGAAAAAAGTATGGCATTTTTCCACATTATAAGTAAAGTATAAGTATATGAATCATTTTTATATTGGGAGGAATAAGAAATTGGTAAGGAAATGTTCTTAATTGTAATGAAAATATACTGTCACAGAAAAACGTATGCCTGAGTTGTAAATGAATTGAGACAAACTCAAGCGTTAACTCAAACACACACTAGCTGCCTGAAAACCATGTAATGGTGAGCTGATAATCCAGCATGTTATCTGTACAGCCTCGGCTCAACCTTTTTGTAGCTGTTGCCTGAGGCAGCTGGGACTCTTAGATATCAGTGATGTTCTGCTTGATTTGTATCTCTTTGGAAAGAAAGAGTGAGAAACTCTATGTGTTGGGTGCATATGTAAATACAGTATTGTGCAAATGTCTTAGGGTACCACCATCTATGTTGTTTTAGCAAATATCATATTCATTTTTCTCTTTATTAAGATACAAACAGAGCATACAGAACGAAGAGTTATTAGAATTAGAATTCTGGGTTTCATTTCATTTCAACATATCTATTGGTGGGCTACTGTATGCAAACTGTTATGACTTCATCCACAGAGGGACAAAGATCAAACTTGATCCTAACTTTAATCAATCCTAATGTAAATAGTTTATACATTAAATTCCCCATGTCATTGGTGAATATGAAAAATTAATGTGAGACTTGATAAAAATATTATTAATGGTGTGCTTAAACATACATCATTCCATTTCATTGGTTATAAAAACATAAATTATATCTCAAATCAAATAAGCAATCCCTAGCAACCACCCACAACTAATGTTAAAATCTAGTTACTTCTAGTCTAATATAAACACTAGCTAATGTACATCCAAACAGTTGGTAAAGATAACCCAAACCCTATGTGATAACATCTCTGTTATATATAACAACGAGTAGATGTGCAGTGTTCAGCCGCCTAATAAAATATGGTGGTAAGTATAAGGGTATGCCATCAACACTGATAATGAAACAAATAACTATTTGAATGTGCTTAGTCTGATTTAGTCTAAACAACTTACGTTTTAATGAAGCAAAGATGTGTCAACACACAGCTTCAGCATACATGTGCGGACAACCGGTAGAGAATATGGCTACATGTTGACAGAATATATTACAGCTTCAACAACACTTCAGTAGCATATGCAAATATCAGATAAAGCATACAGTATTTAATGGAAAACAAGGAAAAATATTGTCTACAACATTTGTGTATTTTAACAGCTAGAATATTCTTTTTCAATATTTATCTGTAAATTCTAGGCATATGAATAAAAAATGCACCTGGAAAAACATAGTTTCTCCATGTTTATATTTGAAGGTAATACAATTTCAGATAATACACTTCCTACATAACGTCACTGTTGACATCAAATGCATCTTCACATGCCTTAGATATTGTGCTGGTGATGCAAAATAATACACATTCAAAACTGGAAGCATTTTGGAATTAGGGCTCCATAACAACTAATCACAACAAATCGTTTGCAGAATAAAAGTTTTTGTTTACATCATATATGTATGTGTATTATACACATATATGATGTAAACAAAAACTTTTATTCTGTAAACGATTGGTTGCGATTAGTTGTTATGCAGACCTATTTGAAATATCATTTTTTAAGTGTTTAAACAACTGATAACATTCAAACTAGCAATATTAATTCCACTTTATTAAAGGCAACCCAAACATACTACACCACCTTTAAAACCCATACAGAAGAAGTATAAACCTCCTTTCAGGGAGAAACAAAGAACAACAACTCTAATTGCATTAGCAAAAACCGGTAAAACAATGTGCAAACTCTCTAAAAGATTATTTAAGATAGTTTGAAAAGTTGTGAAAAGTATTTGAGGAGATAAAAACAGCGAGGTAATGCTAAGATTGAAGGGCTATTTAGATAATGCAGCAATGTAAAGCAACATATAGCAACATTGAAGAAACATTCCTTACTGTCAGTATTCTCACATGAATCTTTTCTGAGTGGGATGAAAACACTGCATATAAATGTGCGCTTTTAAATGCCTCATTCGATGCAACAAAATAATATTTGTCATGAAGATACAACTTTGCAGTAAATATCATCATTATTCACCCTAATGTTTTTCCAAAAGTGTTTTATTCTTTCTTTTCTGTGAAAAACAAAAGAAGAAATTTCAAAGTATGTGACTACGTCCCATCTTCAATTACAATGAATAAACTGGGAATTTTCTTTAAAACAAAAACTTCAGTATCCATTCAATGTAACTGGAAGAAATAAGCAAACCAGTGCAGTGTGCAAAAAATCCTCATGCACTATTATGGGGCGTACACACACCAAACACGAATTCAACGATTTGTGCACATAGATTACATACAAAGTAAATTCAAAGACGTCGCCAATAGGTGCAAACTTGCATGAGGCGATACAAATGATGCTTATAGGGCGTCACTATTTGCCTTAAATGCATCTTTCCGCTAGTTATATCCTGCGAGTAGTTTAGAGCAAGGTGCGTAAGGCTTTACGTTTGGTTTGTAAGCAGCATTAAAAAAATGGTCAAAATATGTAGCGAAGCTATCACTGGGGCAGTTCCATAAGCTCCTATATATATAAACACATTTGCTGCCTTGCGCACAAATTTATTCACGTTGCAAGTCTAGCATGGAAACCATGTACTAATTTTTCCCCTGAAAGAAGGATCCAATCACAGAACAGGGAGGGGGCAGCAAGATGATGACGACGTCTATACCAGTGGTTCTCAAACTGGGGTCCGTGGCCCCCTGGGGGGCCCTGAGATGGTGCCAGAGGGGCCCCGGTTTTATGACATTTTATAAAATAAATTAATTTATCATAAATTCTGTGTAATTAAATAAAAAAAATAAGGTTACTAACCAACAGCACTACATTGTAAAATGTAATATGCTTCGTTACATTCAAATATTAAGTTTTGAAATGTTTTATGTCATACATTTTCTTTGGGGGGCCACGTAGGGATGCACTGTATACAAGGGGGGCCGCACGCCGAAAAAGTTTGAGAACCACTGGTCTATGCAACACACCGCAGCAGTTTTGTTTATCCAACACGACAGCAGACGCGTTACTTTTCAATGCAGCCTTAGCTAGTGTTCTAAGTAGTTTTTGACGCAAGTTTATTTAAAAAAAGAGCAACCTTTGGCGTTAAACAATTACATATCCAAGAAGGATGTTTGGATATGGCAAGACATGATAGCCACGGAGTTTTTTTTGGACCAACCTTCTAGGCATCATCGTCGACGAAGTCCATTTAACTTATAAAGTGGTATTTATTAATATCATATTGTCATTATGCCTGTAGCCTACCTGCTGTGGTTGTCACAGTGCCACTAAGTTGTTGCTTTTCAATGTTTGGTTGCATAGCTGTGTGCACACGTACCCGATAAAAGTTGTTGACGCTTGAATTTATGTCGCTCTATACGTCATCTGGTATAATTGAAACGATTGGCTATGAGCTACGTACAGACGCATTTGATAGACAGTCATAGCTCCCAATAAACGGCTCTGGGCATTCGTAAACTATGCCTCAAGTACCAGAAAATGAGCATGTGGTTCCCAGACCATGTCTCAATCTCTATGAGACTGGTCTTGTGTTAGCCAGGCTACCAATATGTATCTTTGAGATACTAATATGTATAAACTCTCTTTAGGTGTAAAACTGTACTTTTTGAAAGGGTAGGGCCCCAGTGACAGCTGGGGTACATATTTAGCCCCTAAAAATAAAAAAACCCAAGCAATTCTATAGCTAGAATATTCTAGATCTGCAAAATCTGTAGTCTGTTTTGCGAGAGTCCATAGCAGAGGTAAAAGCCAAAAAAGGTCTAAAATTACCAGCACTGTAAAGCTCAAAAGCACCGTTAAAAGCACCCACAGACTCCCACAACAGAGAGAGAGAGAGTCAGAAAGCTCTGGGATCAGCACTCTCCAGTGCTATTGATTGTGATGCATGCAGATTCTATGATCTTGTGTGGGAGTTTTAATGCCGGCCGGTGAAGAACGAAGCCGATGATATTTGAAGCATCGCACAGGGAGGGCGGCGGAGCAAAGGCACAAAAGAGAGAATGACTGTGCAAGCTCTCTAAAAATAGTCTCTTAAATTCATTGGGATGGTAGCCCTAAACTGAAGCACCGGGGAGGGCTTTGCGACAATGCTGTAATAGCAAGCAATGCTCTTTGTGGCATGTGGACATGCCTGCTCTTCTTTGTCAACGTTGGTGGATGCATCCAGAACTCAGTAAGACAAACAAGCTGACCGCTATAATTTTGTTTCCTGGACAATCATCGCTGCGCTCAGCAAAAACAAGAAATGAAACAAAGCAGGTGAGCAAACAAATAAACAACCATCTCTACCCACCCCACGTGTGCTACAGAGTGGAGCAGGGGAGCTGCACTCCAACAGGGCCCACCGACTGAGAGCATATGGCTGACGGGTCAATGGCCATGAGCAATACAGTCATTCACATTTACACCCACACAAATACTTTTATTTAAGGGAACATTTAACTGTTACTACGTCACACATTGTCCTTTGGTAAGGGCAAAGAACATTGTCTAATATATAGTCTAATAAAGTCTATAATGCAGCATGTATCATGATGAAAGCCCATATGACTCATAAGGCAACAACATCAAGTCAACAACATAAAAAGGTATGGGTACTTGAGTGTTTTGTAACTGGCTGTCCTTTGCACAAACCTATTTTACAACTTTTGTTTTGGTATGAACAGTATCGCACAAATCATATCATATGGAGTGCAGGATTAAGATTAACAGTATGTGAAGAAATAATGGCTTGCGAGTTAAGTATGACATGAAAATAAAAAAAATAATTTTTTGATGAACAACAGGACCAAATGTCATGAATAATAGCACAAAACATGTCACAATATATCTGTATCTTGCACAATATCTGAAAATAATTAGGCTTGTTACAAAATGATCCAACCCATCCATCCACTACTCAAACCAGCTCTGCAGGGTTGTGAAGAATGATGTAATGTTTTATACAAATGTTCTTCTTTTTCCTCATTTTACAGTCTCACTGAAACTACAGACATTGTGCACTTGAGCCACAGACATCTTTAACACGAGTTTTCAACAGCCTCCACAAAGCCATAATGAAATGAATTAATACTGCAGTACTGAGTGGTCTCATGCCTCTGGATGGATGAAGGTGAAAACAGAAATACAGCAAAAACAGCCATTAGAGGTGAAATTGTGCGAAAAAGTCTACGGTAGACTACATCACAGATGAAACAAAACTTATCAGACTTTCAGTTCACTAGTTCTAATGAAAAGTCTCATGAAAGGTTTTTTGGGATAGCATCTTCTGCCCTTTCTTGGTGTATGAAAGCTAAAAAGTCTGCATAAATATTGCAACATACCATATTCCCATTTCATAATGCATTTGCAGTGATTTTCGTGCTCTCCTCCATCGTTTTTTATGGCTTAAGTGTGTTTTGTTTTAAGAGATAAGGCTTAAAACCTCTGTGTGTATTTGTACAGGCTTGGCTATAGTTTCATGGCTAAATGTAAAGAAATCTTCACAAATACAGTGAAATATGTAAATAACCAATTTGTAAAGCCTCAAACATAGTCCAAATCGTTGCCTTTATGTAATAATAACCTGGCTAACACCAGACCAGTCTCATAGAGAATAAGACGTGGTCTGGAACTCGTATTTGGAGGCATGGTTTACGAATGCCCAGAGCCGTTTATTGGCCGCTACGAATGTCTATCAAATGCGTCTGTACGTAGCTCATAGCCAATTGTTTCAATTATACCAGATGACGTTTGTAGACTGACATCAATTCAAACGCAAACAGCTTTTATCGGTACGTGTGCACACAGCTGAAAGCTATGCAACTAAAACGGTAGCTGCTTATTGATATTGAAAAGCAAAACAATTTAGTGGCACAGTGACAACCACAGTACAGGCATAATGACAATGTGATATTAATAAATACCATTTACCATTTATAAGTTAATTGTACTCCGTCTACGACAATGCCTAGCAGGTTGGTCATTTAAAACTCTGTGGTTGTCATGTCTTGCCATTTTCAAACTTGGATATGAAATTGTTTAACGCCAAAAGTTGCTCTTTTTTTAAAATAAACTTCATGTTCAAAACTACTTAGAACACTATCTAAGGCTGCATTGAAAAGTAACTTTGCGTCTGCTCCCGCATTGGATAAACAAAACTGCTTCGGTGTGTCGCATAGACGTCGTCATCGCTTGCTGCCACCTCCCCGTTCTGTGATTGGTTCCCTATTTCAGGGGCAAAAAAGGTCCATAGTTTCCATGCTAGACTTGCAGCGTGAATAAATCTGCGCGCAAGGCAGCATGGGGAAACCCAGGCTAGGGATGTAAGGTATTTTCATCTATTACAGGGGGTATTCAGTGATTTCATTGCCGTTCGAATCCAGGATGTCAGTGTTTTTCTCCGACCTTCTGCGTAAAAGTTCCCAGCAGAATTACCTGTTTTTTGATAATACCAAGGTTGTGTTGTAATTTATTTGCCGTCCAACTCTAAATCTCTGAGTTTATGAAATGGGATCAATACAAAAGTCATTCTGCACTTTTTAGACCACTCACTGAAAAACACCTTATGGTCATGCGCTTCGTGTTTATTCTGCACCAGTGAAGCGGCTTTTTTGCATGCATTTTCAACATTGACATCTTCATATCTTCATGAAAAGATTAGAAAAATATATGTTGGGACAATCTTTCATTGCTCTTCTACAGTGAGTGGGAGATGATGTAAAAAAAAGAGAGGAAAATCACAAAAACTTTAAAAAGTCTATTATAATAGCAGCGACAAGTGCTAAATCATATTTTTTAATGTATTCAATTATACACTGAAAAAATTAATTCATTCAATTTACTCATTTTTTATTAAGCTTAAATAAATTGATTGCAACCACTTACCTTAAAAAAATGAATGAATAAGTAAATTGAATGAATAATGTTTTCAGTGTACGTATTCCATAGGCTTTAAATATATGTTTAACTATAAACGAAGTTTTTGTGATTTTCTTCTCTTTATGTACATCATCTCCCACTAGATGTAGAAAAGAAATGAAAGATTGTAACCATTTCTATTTTTCTCATCATTTCAGTTATGAAGATGTCAATGTTTAAAATGCACGCAAAGAAAGCCGCTTCAATGGTGCAGAATAAACATGAAGCGTGTGAATATAAGGGGTCTAAAAAGATGCACAATGACTTTTGCATTGATCACCTTTCATAAACCCAGAGAGTGTCATGTAAATGATCATGTAATTCACCACATGAACAGCGCATTTCCAAGTGTTTAGAATTATAAACTCATATATACAGTTTATCTCTATCCGAATGCACAAATGTAATCGCAGTGGCATGCAAATATACTTTATCAGACCTTTTATACTTTTATCCTCTTGAGAAACAATAGGGCTTAGGATAGGTCCTAACTAAAATAATTTCTAATGTCTGTGTGTGTGTTTAAGGTAAGCAAATGTGTCACAGATTTTTAGCCTTGAGGATCCTAATAAAAAAATTGCATGAATCAAAGGAGCTATACTGTATGATGTGGTTGTATTTACGGGCACAGGTTCAACTGCATCAACCAATGGAATCTCACAGATAAATTTGGCTAAAGCTTTCATCCACATCTATAGTATTAGCTTTGTGTAATCTCTGAGAATCAAACCCACCGTCTTACTGCTGCTAGTGTCACACACTACACTCAGAAAGAAAGATACAAAAGCTCTCACTGGATTGACACCATTTGAAAAGTACATCTTTGAGCATATTAGTACCTCAAATGTACATATCTGTACCTAAACGGTACATATTATGACCTTTAAAAGGGTACCATCTCAGTGACAGCTGTACTTTTTCTTCTGACAGTGTACAGGAACACCAAATGAAGCATAAGCCTGCAGATGAGTGTGTGCACGGTGGCCTACAATGAGAATGCAGTGTGCTAATGCCTCTAAAAACAGACTGCATAGGTCACACAAATGATATTTAGATCAAGACATATGCAATGAACATACTACAAAAAATACAGCGTTTGAAGATCCTTCTGTACCTCAAGGTAACCACGGCATCAGCAAATAAAAATGTCATGATGAAGATGCACGATCATGTCTGTAAAATGCCACTGAATTCAGCTCTCTCTCTCGCTAGCAGGATTTCTAGCCTTCTTGTCGCTATGGCAACACCTAAAGTTAATTGGGTACCTATGCAGTGTTGGGAGGAATCAAACGCAGTTCCTCAAAAAAGACCATGTTTCTTTTTGAAGGCGGCCAGACTTGAGAGAAAAACTGTGGCAAGTATAGTTAACCAATTTAATGCATTGTTAAGTAAACACACAAATAATCTTTGTTTGGTGATATTGTGTGTGTATATAACCTATATTTCAGTATGCTTTATATTAATACAGTAAAAAACAGTAACATGTATATCATTTTTAGATGAAATGTTATAAGTGCTAACCCATAAAATACACTTAAACATAAAAATATGATAAGCATGTAATGATCTGTCTTTAGATGTGTGCCCAGTTCTCCAGAAGGACATGCCTTGGAGGAGAGAATAGGGTCTCGTGGGACCCACCATAAACCGGCCCTGTCTGGAACGGCTGAGGTAAGTCTTATCATCCACCACATACCCCCAACCCCCACCCTATTTCCTCTCTGTAACCCAAAACACGTACATTACAACAGAAAATCCAATTTGTTAAAATCTCTCAGAAGCCCAACATCCACTAAGATGAATACACTGCTGTCTATCACACTGTCTCAAGCTAAAGATCCATCCATAAGCACTCGCATATGCCGTCCCTGCTCCTACTTTATGACATGCATAATCAACTGAGCAATTTGCCTTACTGCTGTGATCACACAGAGCACAGAGACACACCAAGAAATATCATCTCTGATGCAGAAAAGTCTATCATTAATAAAATGCTTTGAGCAGAAAAAAATGGGCAGAGTGTTCTTATCACGTTCTCCTTGAATGCATTGTGATCTGTTTTAATAAATATAAATGTCTGATCAGAATAGATTTCTCATAAATTGGTTGAACTGGGCATCTTTAATATAAACCATTTAAGCATTTCATGTCATTTGAAACAAATAAATGTGATGAAAGATGCGGGTGTGAAGCGGTAAGTGTAAAAGACAGCA
The DNA here is from genome assembly GCF_030506205.2 of Paramisgurnus dabryanus. Classification (NCBI taxonomy): domain Eukaryota; kingdom Metazoa; phylum Chordata; class Actinopteri; order Cypriniformes; family Cobitidae; genus Paramisgurnus; species Paramisgurnus dabryanus. Next base: position 20,459,565 of record NC_133352.1, read on the forward strand.
ATCAAGTTCTTAGAAAAAAATGCTATTGGTCTGAGGTTGCTCATTCAGATCATGAGACTTTTTTGAGTTTTTAATCATGTTTCATTTATGCATCAGCTTGTCTCAAATGCTTCTCCGTCTACATGTAAGTGGAAGATATAAGAAGAGACTTTGTTTAGATACAATAAAAGTACAGAGCTATAGAATATATGATAATTGATATAGCTTAAAGGGGTCATAGCGTGAAAATGTTAGCATTGCCACTTTGTAGGTTTCAGCAAAAATGTGTCGTTTTGGGTGTGTCTTTTAAAATTCAAATGAGCTGATGAAGTGCAAACACTGATCACAATGATGGTGGTTTGATGCAATTCAAACTCAATTGTGCTGTGAATTATTTTTTCTCTCTTTCTTTCTCTCTGCACTAAATGGCAGTGCTGTGGTTGGATAGTGTACATTAAGGGGGCGGTATTATTCTAATAAGATATCCTTATGACATCATAAGGAAAGTTAAATTTCAATGACCTATTTTTGCTCACACCTACAAAGTGGCAATGCTAACATTTTCACGCCATGGCCCCTTTAATTCTTTTGAAATTTTGCAAAATAATGTTTTGCAAATTTTACCATCTTGGCAAATATAGGCACAGTGTGTGACATTGTTGAGATCATTTCATTCCCAATTTAGTATTAAACGATTTATAAAAAAAAGAAAATAGGTTCAAAATGTTTTTTATTTCTACCTTCCCATGAAAAGCTTCTGTAAAAAGTGGTAAGGTCCTGACCTGCGGTGATACATATATATGCAAATTAACCATTTACATTGATAGGCATCTTTAATGACATCATATATGATGACATAATGTCATTCATTCTCTCCTTTGAATTTCTATAATGCAGCCAGAATACATGGTGACAATACAATTCAGCCTCTTCAAGTCTGTTTCATCCTCATCCCAAGGATGAGTTAACAGAAAATCTCTCAATATGATGCAGATGCTTCATCACTAAGATGGAGGCCGTCTGTACCACAGCTGGGGCTGAGAGATGACAACATCTGAGGAGTCTCTCTTAAAATCTACCCCATCACAGCTCTCAATATATATGATATGCATGGTATTCCTGTGCACACATACAGTACCCTAACATGCATGAAATAAAAACTGGATGTGGATTGAAATAAAGCAAGCTAAATGAGGTTACTCAAACAAATCTTCTGGATATGTTTGACAGATTCATGACAGAAATGCAGACCTCAAAAATAGTACCCTTGCAGATACCTTGAATTCTTTATGATACAGGTATAAATTCTCAAACTAACAAATGATATTCTGTGAGAAATTTTCATTTCCTGTGATAAATGAGGCATTTGTAAGGTCCATTTGTTATTTAACTCGAATCATACCCATGAGACTGTTCCGTAAAGTTTAGGAGCAGAAAATGATGAATTGGTGCCCGGGGAACGACACATTTTGAAGAAATAGCTGAGCACCTACATATCCACTCCAAATACAGAAAGCCTAGTACTAATACATATCCTTACACATCAAAATACACACAGGGCGGATTCCAGGACAGGGCTAGTCCCAGACTAAAATGCATGTTTGAGCTGCCTTAATTTAAAAACACCTAACATATATCAGTGCCCCTGTTTTCTCAATATGCACACTAGTGCTGTCTTTTGTAAGGTTTGTTTGTAAAAACTACTTAAATATCCTAATATTACTAAGGCCTAATCCTGGATTAATCTGAACCCTGTCCGGGAAACTGCCCCACATCCTTTACATTAATGAAGAAGTGTGCTTGTCTTCCTAAAGCTGACCAAGATCATCTACATTATCAATCAAATAATTTTATATGGTGTACTATAAAATCTGTAAAGTTGATATTATGGTTTTATTATATATTAAATAACATTTTACCAATATCAGGCTTAATTGGAGATTTTTTAACAGTATATGACATATGGGACATATGTATTTTGTTTCTCATGCATTTGATGCAGTAAGTGCACTGGCTTACGTTTTCATCTGCGTTTATTGGGCACTCAGTTTAATATTTATATTTTAAATATATTATTTCAAAATTATTTTAAAACTTATATTAAAGAGCAACTTTGGTCCGATTCACGATTTTAAATTTTCTTTGGTGTGTAAGTGTGTATTAGTAAATGTTAAAGATACGACCCCAAGGTAAACGATGACGAGAGTTATCGTCTCCAACGTAAATCTCTTTTCTTGGACTACAACAAAAATACGAATTGTAGGCAACAGTTTACTTCCTGGGCCTGTTGACGTAGACAAGACCGACATTATCATAATTCCTCCCGATTGAACTTACAACCTGTAAGTTAACTCCTGTTAGCATTGCATTGTCACCAAATCTTTCAAACATGGTAAGGAGCGTCACATTTCCAGCTAACGTCAGAGGTATTCAGACCAATCACAGATTAGCTGGCCAATCAGAAACACAGTGCTTTTCATATTGTTGGGTTTTTTACAAAATCAGTGTGTTTGAGAAAAGCAGTATATCTGGAGCTACAAAAATGAACGGTATATGAAAAACAATGTGTTTTTTTAACCATAAACCACGCAAACACAATGTATTATACCAAATACACAAAATAACGTTGTTTTTAGCAATGAAATAGGTGCACTTTAATAATAGCTCCTTCTTGGAAACGACTTCCCTTGTTGGCTAACACTACCAATCTGTTGTCCTTTTAAACCCCTCTTCTTCAATCATCTGGCTCCATTCTGGTATGTAATGCCTGTTTATCTATTCCCTAATGGATAAAAGCAATTCCTTCCCAGCAATTTTTCTCATTCATATCCTCTTTCACTGACATACAGGTGCACGTCAAACCACAAACGTAAAATGGCTTGCGGATACCGGTTTCATGTTGACTTTAAAATCAATACATCAGTGATGAATGGAAAGGCAATGCTTTTTTAAGGTTAAATGTGAACAGGGTTCGGGTAATGGTGTAATCCAGTGTGGTGTGTCAACAGTTAAAGAAAGCCAGATCTGTCGGTACAGATGACATCACAGATCATGCATATGACGTTTGCTGAGAGAAAAATGCAGATTTCACTGCGTATATATTACCTACAAGAATGATAAACCATTACAATTTGTCCCTATGATGAGTAGCGGGCAAATACAAGCTCGTTTCTCTTTCAAAGCATCTCTGCTCACAGCTCCACCAACTGCCTATTCTTATGTAACCCTCTCTTTCCTCAGCCCGCCTGTCTTTATTGGCTGATTTCTCTGTTATCCACATAAGCATTTTTACCTCTATCACTGCCGCTATCCTGTGCTGCCTGATAAATCCCAATTCTCTTTCCCAAATGATGGACATTTTCACTCTTACAGCTAAAATGCATTCAAATTAACCCCTAAAGCAGATGAAACGAATGCACAAGGACTTTAAAGATAACTACAGTCTCCATTTGATCATCTTTACGGGCATCAGCCTGGCAAGAGGAGAAAATAACAAGGTTTCTACATGGTCTCCTCACATATGAGAATCTTCATTGTCCTACATTTCTATGTTACACACCTTTCTTCTCATTAATTAAACATATGCTCCATCAATATGCGCTAGGAGGTGTGCATGGGAGGAGACATATGCACCATTTATTTCATATCACTGAATGATATATATCAAAATTATTAACAAGATATGTTAAACATCAAGTGCTCATTTATTCCATTTACAGCAAACGGTGGCAAGAGCACATGCATAATTCACGACTGAAACAAAAGCGGGAGAAAAATCATGCCGGTTTTGACTGGTGCTTTTCCAGTTTGAACCGAGGCAACAGTAGAGCAGAATTAGTCAGCTCCTTGCTCACGCCTTTCTTGGTAAAATTTCACCCCGACTGCCACCGAGATCTCACCCTCCATTTTACTTTCTCTGCGTCTCTGCGTTTTTCTCCGCCACACTGCCTCAGCCATGCACAAATACCAATAAAAACCTGTGTACTCTCACACACCCCCACACCACAGACATGCACGCTCACCGAATGCACCGAGCATGCATGCAGGCTGTTTCACATGAGAGGCTGCCTCCTCCATTTTATACATTCAGAGCATCCCTTCCCCCTTCCCTGCTGCCACTTACACACACCTCACTTAATTACAGCTTCTGTTCCTTGGTTTGCTCCGATATGCTGTGCTTTAAGAAGCAATATGAGGTTAAAACAAAGCAGAAATGGCTCGCCACGGTTTGGGTGATCAGGAACTGTATACTGTAGGTCTGCTGCATTTGATGCATTGCCTGTAGCTGGTATTGCTTTAGCAGTGTGTCCATGACGTACGAGTAAACCATTAGAGATGAGAATGATTTAAGAAAAATATATTAGTTGCTCTATCACACCACCAACACCAGATACAATAAACATCACCATCCCACAAGTCTCTGTGGTACATTTTTATCCTTTTGATCTACAGTAAACTGTCATTTACTGTATGGATTAAAGTGTTCAACGTTTCCGAATTCTCTCTGAAGCGAATATAAGCACTGCGTGGTTACCGCGGCCCTGTCAAGCCTTGTCAAATGATGGTTCAGATAGGTATGTACAGTACACGTAGGGACTGATGAAACCAACATGCACTGATGGATCATGAAAATTAAACTCCTTTGCATCCTTATTGAATAAATCTTGTAAAATTACAGCACATGCAGTATGAAAGGATCAACACTGGATGAACCCCTTCAACAGATCGGTATCTTTTAAAGATTTCTATCAGTTTCTATCAAAACCTGCATACGGTTTTAACCAGAATGAGCTCAATGATTATGCTCAGTTTCAGTCTAGCAACCACATTCACCAAATGCCTACCGCCTGCTGCCTACACTCGATGCCCCCAGTGTCTGTCAGGTACAGAAAATGCATTTACCTGGTCATACCAGTCTCGATTGGTGCAGGTGCACTCTGGCCACCATCCCCCTTGACCTCCTGAATTGTTACCATTCACCTTGGGGCCGCACTTGGAATGGCTCTTGGGGTTGGGGCCTCCGGGGCCCCCGGCGGACATCATTTTCCCTTTACTTCTCCCTAATGTGCCACCTCCACCCATGCCCCCTCCTCCACCTGAGGTTTGGGGCGGTAAGGTCTGGCCGCCCCCATAGCCGGCAGGGTATCCATAGGGTTCGGGTTGCCAGTCTCCATAAGCCGGGGCGTCCATCCTGCGCAGGGCAGCCATGCGGGTCACTTCATAGCATTCTGGACACTTGCAGCAGTGGTGATGTTTGTGCATGCTGGCTAGCTCACACGATGCGGTGCTCTCTGGCTCTATCGCTCTCTCTCACTGCTGCCGCCTGCTCAGATCAAACGCAGCACGCAGAAGAGCTACGGCGGTGCAAAACGCACAAATCACAGGAACGTCGCCGATCTCTCGCCCCTTCACGAACCGTTATTCTCCTCTTTGTTCCTCCAAATCCAGAAAAACAGATGAGGAGGTAGCAACAGGGAAAGGATCAAATAGAAAAAGGTCCGTAGTCTTCCTTCGTTCAATGCAAAAGACTTGGAAAAATAATGCTGAAAATAGTGTATGATCTCAGAATCAGAGACCAGCCCCGATGGTAGAGTTCTGTTCTTGCTTCTTTAGGTTCACAGTGATATTTATATAAATTCATATATATTCATTTGCTTATATATATATATATATTTACACACACACAAATACATATAAAAATATCAATATAAACAGACAAGCACAAATACAGTTATGTACAGGTATATATGTATATATATATATATAAATATTGATATGCGTGTGTACAAATATATATATATAAACAATTCTATATATATATATATATAAATAATATCCGTGATCAGATCTTCCTTTGTATTTCTCTGCTTGCCAGATTTCTTCCTTCCGCAATTCCTCCTGCTTTTGGGAAGCGTTTTCTTTCCTTCTTTCTCTCACTCTTTTCCCAGCCTGCAGAGAGGAGCTGAGCACTGAATTGACTCTCAGCCTGCTTGCCCTAGATGTGGATTATACTAAGGGATGCAAGCAAGCGATAGAGAGAGAGAGAGAGAGAGAGAGAGAGAGAGAGAGAGAGAGACATGGAGGAGGAGAAAGAGATGCATAGCAGCATCCCTCCAGCACCTCAGCCCTGACAGCCACAGCCAATCAACTCGCAGCACAGCCATCAGCAGCAGCACCAACACAGGATTGACTGCTTCAGAGTTTGCTCTTAAAGGGCCAGCGCACCCACAAATCAGCCAGCAAACATAGCCCAAATGGAGTCACAGAGAGCAGGTTAGTTTCCATCATAGGAAAAAACTATTTACAATATTTCATTTTTAAAGGGGCACCTATTGTCAGATTCACAATTTTACATTTCCTTTGGTGTGTAGGTGTGTATTAGTACATTTTAACGATAGTTATCATCTCCAATCAGTCCAATCTCTTTTCTTGGACTATAATTAACATACGGATTGTAGGCAACAGTTTACTTCCTGGGATTGGTGATGTAGACAAGACTGACATTATCATAATTCCTCCCGCTTCGGACTCACAGCCTGTAAGTTAACTCCTGTTACCCCGGATTTCCACCGACTGCGGAGCAGCTGCAGATCAGCTCCGCTGCGTTACGTCTCTGCACTCTGCCGTCCGCCAATACCCAGCAGTTCCGTTTTTGTTGCAGAGCGGCTGCGTGCTGAAGTGACGAGGTCTCGCAAATTCACGTGATGATCGCGCGATACCTAGTTCTGTCTCTGCCCATTATGCCGTTGAGTTATGACGTTTTTACAAACCAGCCCAGATCACAACACAAGATCTCGCATAGACAGAGCAGTACATCAAATCCATCCAAAATTCAAAAAATAAGAAGGCTGCTAAAACATTTATATATGCTTTATCTTTAATGTATTTATTTGAAACTCCCCTGGCTCTGTTCCTCTCTATTATTTGTTGTTTCTGTATTAATGACTTTATTTGTGTGTGTTTGTAATGTTTGTATTGCAAAGATTTAATAAAAAAACACGAGTTCTCGTGAATTCAGGTATGATCACGCGATAAAGTCATGGCTCCGCCCTGCGGAGCTGTCCGGCATCCGTCAAAAATAGAAGCTCTGCGTATTTGTGCCGGAGGGCTGCGGATGGCCGGAGCTGTGACGGATTCGGAGCGCAGTCAGTGGAAATACACACATTGACTTGAATGGAAACCAATTGACTCCGCCGCCGTTCCGCAACGGATCCGCAGCCGTTCCGCAGTCAGTGGAAATCCGGGGTAAGCTTTGCACTGTGACTGAATTTTTCAAACATGGTAAGAAGCGTTACATTTCCAGCTGATGTCAGAGGTATTCAGGCCAATAACAATGAACAGATTAGCTGGCCAATCAGGGACATGGTGATTTTTTAAAATCTGTGCGTTTCAGGAAGAGCACATTGTATTATACCAAATACACAAAATATTTTTTTACGTTTTTTTTATGAAATAGGTGCCCTTTAAATCATTATGTATAATATAATTAGGCAATAAAAAGTTATTACAGTACATCTGAAACTTGTAAAGCCTGATTGAGAAACATTGGGGATCAAGAGGATCAAAATTACACTTGGATTATACACTCGTAGTGCCTCTAAATTGGGTAAAGGGTTAATTACATGCACAATGTACTTATTCATTGCAATACAGTGGCTTTAATGGGTGTGAGAATTTAAAGTTGAATTTTCTGCCTCTTTCCAAAATTGGGGACAGTAACATTTTTAAGGCAGAGGTTTTAAGCCTAACGTTAAGCAAAGAAGTTGTGTTTTTTGGTATTAGCATCCTAATTAGTATTTATATATTACCAATACATGTATATACAATAAAGCTTTATATATATTCAGCCATAAATGAGAGAGAAATTTGGACTGAAAAATCCTGGGAGTGATTGACAATAGTGTCTCTAGTATGTGATATAGAGATTTATTTGTGTGTTTATGCATGATGGAGGGACACTGCATACCTAAAGACAATACTTTGTCAGCATTTTAAAATAATTATTAATATTATATAAATATTCAAATAAATTAAACAGCAAAATATTCTGTCATCTTTGATCCTCTAATAATTGGGATGTGATTAGGTTGCATAAACCAAAATGTCATAATGCCGTAGCTGGATTAAAACAGATGTTGGACTTCTGAGCTTAAGAACTGTTACATTTTACATTTACACTTATGCATTTGGCAGATGCTTTAATCCAAAGCGATTTCATTAGCATGTATATATGTTCCCTCTGGGAATCAAATGAACAACTTTTGCGCTGTTAACACAATGCCCTACCAGTTGAGCTACAGGAACTGTTATACTGTTTAAAATGTGCTTCAGCATGACCATTAATAACTGATTGCAGGAGTGTGTTGTTTGCAGTGTTTGAGTCCGTTCTTACAGTATATGCACTGTAAACTTTTCTGCTGCAACCCCACCATGAGGCACAAACACCAGGTTCAGCCACATTTAATATGCAGTGATGACTCACTTAATTTTCTATCCTGGCAAACTTTATGACTTCCAGAATAAAGGCCAATCAAAAAACATTACATGATGTCTAGATGTTGAAACAGGCATTGCAAACATATTCATTATAGCACACATGACTGGACACATGTTGTTACCCTCTGCTCCACATTTCTATCTTACTTTGCAGTGTGTCTTTATAGATTGATCTACAGTTTCATGATCTGTGATTGAATTATAAATGTCAGGGATGGAGCGGAAAATACAGAGGTAAAGTGCACTTAAGGGCATGCATTGCACACTTGCATTATATCATATGCTTATGTCTGTAGCTTCCAGAGTTTGAATGCATGGACATTTCTAATACCTCTACGCAATATATCAAATGAAAAAAATGTCACAGCTCATTGACTCGGTCTATTAATATTAGCTACAATACAGTGTTTGTACACACAAACACCACAGAATGATCAAGAGCCAATCTCTTGCATCACAATGATCATCACCCACTTTGATACCAGTCCATAGTTTAATGCAGTGGTTTTCAAACTGGGGGCCGCGAGATGGTGCTAAGGGGGCCCCAAGTTTTATGAAATTTTATGAAATACATTAATTTATCATGAATTCTGTGTAATTAAACCTAAAACAAATAAGGCTACTAACCAAAAGCACTTCTTTTTTGTATAATTTTAGAGTTTTAGAACAATTTTTGTCACAAATTATCTTTGGGCGGCCAAAAAGGAATGCATCGTTTACAAGGGAGGCCGCACGCTGAAAAAGTTTGGGAACCACTGATTTAATGCATACAAAGTCTCTAACCTTTAAGTCTTAAATGTAATCCAAAAATGCTCCTGCTGTTACTCTACAAACTAAATTCAGAAATGCAATGTAGATTAAATTCTAGATTCAAATGTAGATTATTCAATTAAATTAATTTAAAGTTTTATTATGGCTGAAATATTAAAGAAGTGCATTCATCTCTATTTTTGCAAATGACTACATACACACAGACTATGAAACAGATGCATCCTCCCAGGCTGAATGAAGAAAAGTAGTACAGATGGATTGCTAAAAATGGAAAAAGTGAGTTCAGTTTTACTATCAAATGTACTTTCTATCTGTTTTTTTCTAGTCTTGATAACTTGGACTAATCTTTAAACAATAAAATGTTGTTAAAATAGTATTCTGGCTGTATTCCAGTAAAAAGTATATCACCTATGCCTAAATGATTAGATTTCTTAAAAAAAAATGAAAACCAACATCTGACCCACTCTTGAGAAATTGAACCATTGTTGATTCATTGTATAAATGAGAACCATTTTTTTACCACGATGGCTTAACAAAGGGATTGTAGATTCTACCTTATGACACACAGCATGCCTTATATCTGACAGCTCGAATTGCTTATTGTCAGTGTCTGCATTCCCACATTACATAACACCCCCCTCTCCACAAACGCTCTCACATAGAAGCTTGAATCTTATTTCTGAAATTTCTATGCATTCTCATATCAGCCCATGTGACTGCTTTCTTGTCACCTGACAGGATGCATGGCCAAATAAGGCAGGACGAGACACAAGCGTTCTTAAAGGGCCAGATACATTCTTGAACGTTTCCTTTGAATGAACTGCAGAGAATTGATGTGTGAAACAATTGCAGAGCAACCTTTAAAAGAAAGTAATCACTCTGAATAGGCAGAATAGAAATAATATCATTATTTCATAGTTATAACAATCATCACAGACTTCATTTGCATGACACATGTGACGATAAACGCAACCAGAATGTACTAAGCCGTAATGCATGGGCACCAGTCTTTCAAAGAAGCATTGCGAGGTCAAAAGAGCATTTTTGGTTATCACCTAAACACTTGTAACTCATCGAGTCATTGCTCTTCCACACTCACAGAGACAATAAACTAAAGTGCTCGTGAAGGCTGTGACTCCTATTTATAGGCCTGGTGACAGAAAACAGCTGCTGTACCAAACACTGCACATCCGACTGACAGCGTAATGATAAGGGGGTAAAGGAAAAAGAGAGAGATGCAGAGGAGAGAAGTAGAAAGAGATAGAGAAAAGAAGGAAATATGAGATGCTTGTAAAATGACTGAAGGTTAAGAGGGCTGAGAGCTATTAAAGAGACAAGTGGGTAAGATAAGGGCCGCATGCAAGGCTTTGGAGTGACAGAAGCATTTGGATTTAGTAGCGAACCCCCAAAACTGTCATTTTCTGTGTGAACACAAAATAGGACTCGCTCTTAAAATCACAATGGCATTGCGATAACTATAGCAACTGTTTGATCTTCGGTTGCAAACAGGAACACATGCATGCCAACAATTTATGCTGTTTGCGCACCCATGACAAGACCAGCATAATTTTCTATGTTGTTCCAGACTGGTCCAAACTGCTTTAAACCAGCATGTATCTCAGTGTGTGGAGCATATGATTTACTCCTAAGTCTTCAATGCTTTCAATAGCATTACATGCTAGCGATTCAGTCTGGTTTTGTACACACTAAATTAACTAAATGTGAATTTGGTCATGACTGCCTAATTTTTTAGGTGTGAATTCAGTCACCGGATGCACTTGCGAATTGCAATTCTTTAAAAAAAAAAAAAAATAGCTCTGTGTGTACAGATGAAGCATTTAAAAGAGAAGTGATTCTGTATTTATCTGCATTTTGTGTCTTTTACCCAATAAATGCAGTAAAACAGAATTGTAAATCATGAGCAGGATATGACCAGACTGAAAATAACTGGGGGTGGGGAAGAGGGTTAGAATAACTCAAATATTTGCTGATGAACAAACGGGAATAAAAAAAAAAACATGATCGGAAAGATGGTTCTGAATGCAAAAATGAGAAAGAGAGAGAGGATGCCTTTGTGTTGTCAAATACACATTCATATGCATTCTTAATTATGCATCATCTTGCATTTATCCATTTTCGAGCATCAAAAATAAACACTCGGTTAGATGCAGCATGCATTTCTGCCTGTTTGTGTGGCTGAACGCATATAAGAGAGTCGGAAAGATGCAACAGAGACAGCAAAACAGCGACAGAAAGAGCGCGAGCGAGAGAGGCAGCCAGTCTGTAGGGATGCAGGAAGGGGGAGGAATTTGGTTTCCATGGCAACATGCGGAAGGCTGAGCTCTAGGTGTCCGTTCCATCTCTAACTGCGTTGCACTGCACCGGCCCTCGGCACGCTCCCCCATCCTCCCCCACTCTCTGCGGCTCTCTCTTCATCCCTCCCCACCACGCAGCCCTCATCCTCCCTTATAATGTGCGGAAGAAAAGACACCATGTTCAGGCCAGCATCACCTAGCCCGGCTGTCAACAGTGTACTAGCGCCTTGCAGAGTCTCTGTGCTTTGATGTAGACAATGGAAGCTCTTTCTTCTCAACACGACGGTCCCACGCTCTTCAGCCACGACCCGAGACCACACCCACACTACCATCCCCACCTCTCATGCTAGATCTCCGCTCATCTGAAGCAGCAGAGCCCGCAGGCACTGTGCCGTCACATGCCGCTGGGGGTGCTCTGATTGGAAATGAGCGCTGCCATGATATAGTGGGACCTGATTGTTGCGACTTCATACAGAGCATATTTCAGAAAGACTGTGTGATTACAGCATACTGTATATAAGCTGCACTGCAGCTCAGCCACAATCTGTCTGTATGGATAGACGATTACACGGTATTGCAACCATTCTGATGTATTTACCATGAGCATCTGTATTCATGTGTCATGTTAATTCATAAGATCAAACACCTGAGAACCTCAGAGAACAATACGGCTTACACTCAAAATATCCTAAGTGCACAGAGAGAAATGTGTTCATTAAATCATATGTGTTATATTGGATGAAATACTAGACTCTGTCTTTGAAATCCAGGCTAAAGTCTCGTAATCTATTTATAAGACTCAAAGAAGCAAAGTCTGATTTCACAATAATTTCAATCTTTGACATGGTCCTACACAGTTACATTTACAGATATCAAGGCTATATTTTCAAGGAATGTTTTTATGTTGTCTTATGTTATGATATTGTGTTAAGTCTAATACACACACACACACACACACACACACACACACACACACACACACACACACAATGTGTGTATATAGATATACAGGGGTGCGCAGGGCAAAAACTAACGCAGGGTTAGTTGTAACACGAACTGGTTACATTGTTGCACAAGTTTGAGCATTTTGTTTTTCCAATATTTTATTCCCGCTGTCAAAAGACGATCTCCCAAAAATGATTGGAAATGTCTAAAGTTTTTACTGAGAGTTAATGATGAACGAGTGTTTTGGTGCCATGTAAGTAAATTTTTTCATTATATGTTTTTTGGTATGTAAGATACCAAATCCAATGCTATGTCATATTAATCAGTGTCTTTTGACTAAAACATAGCATCATTTTGAAATGTCTGCAGCTCTTAGCAACTTTTTTGGTGGGCTTGAAAATATTTTGACCCAGCGAGGTTAATTGTAACGCTGTGTTACAACTAACCCCTTAGCACTTATTATGTAGTTTAAATGATGTATGATGTAAATAGGCTACACACGAATGATTGCTGGCTGCCAACAAAATAAATGTGCCTGTCTTATCAAAAATCGTGTGTCAAATTTATTTTTGTTCATATCTTTAATATTGATTGAATAAGGTCATGTCAAAGATTGAAATCATAATAATGGCTTAATTCAGACTTTAATGCTCATTATCTCAGAATTTAATTTTGAAACTGTAGTATGATTATTACAGACTGGGTCACATATAAAAAAACATTTTGTCATAATTGTGCTGCTTTTTCTCACATATTTAGACATTTGTATCCATTTATAATTGAACTATTGTTAGAAAAGGGCTGGATGAATGAATACAGTGTGGATACCTGTCTATTATAGACAGATATATAAACAATATCCACTTCAAGTATAAATACAAAATAGTATAAAAAAAATTATTTATTTATATTTATATGTATTATATTTAAATTTGCAGTGTATATATATTTATATATCATTGTCTGTGTGTGTATATATGTGTGTATAAATATAAAGCAGTGACCAACAAACCTTTGGTGTCTCCACATGGGAGCGGCTTACGAGTCCAGACACCCTCTCCACCTTCTGAGAGCTCCTCCTGCTGGTCACTCGCACACGTGACACACCCTCCTCATTTAGATTCTGCAACACAAAACAGAAATCATACTGGTTTAGTGGGTGACATAGATCAAATGTAAACACATAGCAAGCACAGCACAAAAATCACAGTTTCTTTGAAAAACCATCAGACATCAAATTCTTGGAAACAAAGGAACCGTTTCATTTTCACAGAAAAAAAACTAAAATACATTGACAAGCATAGATCTGGCCCTTACAATGCATGTTTTTAAAACAATTCTATGTGTACCACCACAAAGAAACAATTATCACTGAATATCTGAACAACAGCTCCTGGGATTGAAATAATCCAGCATGGGCACTAAGGGGTCTTTAATGTGCTAACAGACAGCAGCATGTAGAGCCAAACAGAACCATCTGCAAGCTGGTTTGGATGGACAGACATCTGCATTATATAAAAAAAAAGAAAAAAAGCAGCACAAAAAACATACTGTACTGAACACACAATGATGCAGTGAAATTACACACTGTCATCTAACTATAAACTTTCAATAAGTAAACAATGCATAACCAGAGCCAATACCTGTTCAGGTAATCCAACATGTTTATCATCACTTATTCCACACCTAGGCCAGTCTTGAAAAAAAGCCATACTACCACATAAAACAAAAACCTCTCTCACTGTACACTAAACTATAACAATCTCAATCCTAAAATGTTCTTTGCTCAATGCCAGCTCTATAATGACCATTTCAAAGCACTGTGTGTACATATAAACACATGCAGGTCAGTCATACAGGTTTTCACTATTAGGCCAGGCCACACCCACTTTTCTGAAATTTAAAGCATGGCCATAACTAAAATCATAAAACATTTCCTTTGCCGACACATACAGTACTGCTATCAAAACATTGTGAATTTACCATTGCTTCTGCCTTTTCCCCACTATGAACTGAAATGAAAAATGGTCACCACGCCTCAGATTTGCCTTCGTGTTATCTTCAGCTCTACACGATGTGGATGGTGCAGCTTGCAGGACATGCAGGATAGCTGCAGTCACAAAACCCAACGATGAACACGCTGTACTACAGATATAGAGACGCTGCTGGGTCCAACACCGTTGAATCACTACAGCTGACATGCTTACAATAAACATCCGTACTTTCACCAGATCATTCAGTGTGTACAGCTTGATACAATGAACTATTCATTATCCCAGCTGTTAAATTCCCAGCAATTTATGTAATACAACAGCAGCTGTAACAAAACAAAACAAAAATAAAACATTAGAGGAAGACCCACTGCCCTTTGCTGTTTTACACAAAGGCTTCATGATCATTATGCTGTAAGTGATTCCAGGGACCGCTGTCTTTTATCCTCTGCACCAAATCAGAGAATTTGCAGACTCATTTCATTTAACGTCTCTCAGGTGAATGCATGCTATGAATGCTAATAAGAACTGTTCTGGACACTCGCTCAAATCATAGCTACTGGTTTACCAGAGAACAGGGCTGTGCCTGGGCACACGTTCACGATGAGGCCTGCGAACAGCCTTCAACACGCATCACACAGTGACCCCTGCAGTATTTCTGTGGTACGTGTGTCACAACAACACGATTCTTCTGGAAACTGTCAGCTTTGAAATGAGGAGGGTAATGCTCGCTGTGAGGTTGTCCAAATATCCACTCATCATGGATTAAAGCTGTCCCGATGCATTTCAGTTGAACACCGCATTCATTTTACTGCAGCAGAAATGCAGTTCACAAATGAATTAAGGGCCGTTCACATTATAACGATGTCTTAAAAATCACTTTTTTTATTTATTTATAGAAAATAGTGTAGTTCAAACCACAACTATGACGATAAAGATACAAGGATCGATATCATTGGGATCACTTTCTGAGCATTTTTTTTCTAAATGATGAACGAGAAACCATTGACAGCCAATCAAATCTATTTAAACTTAAAGTGCACGTGTATTTACAAGAAAGGAAGGTCTTTTCAGAACAAAAGGAGGTGTTTCCCAATTTTGGGGCGTTTTCAAACTGAAATAGGTGTTTTTCCACCTCTTTGTCTGATTGGCTCAAATCGAGTGGCCGATTCCCAAACGCATTTTTTTCCAGAAGGAGGTTTCTCCAAGTACAGGTCTCTGCGGAACAAAAAAGGGGGCGTTTCCCAATTTTGGGGTGTTTTAAGACTTTAAGACTCTGATGTATGGCTTTTTAGGGCTTCCATACTTTTTTGATTGGATGGTTAAAACGCCAAATCCCAGTTTGAAAATGCCATGAAATTGGGAAACGTACCCTTTTTTTCCGCAGAGACCAATACTTCATTTGAAATGATAGGTGCTCATTACTGAGGTCCATAACATAAAATGATCTCAGATATCCAGTGCTGTTGCAGTGAAATTGACAACTTCCTTCTTTTTATTCTACTACATTGACCAAGCCAAAAGATAAAATAGATTAAAAGTAGATTACACAAACTACTAGATTCACTTGTTAGAGTTACGCAAAACGCAGCATGTTGAGGACATCTGCTGGTTATAGCCACTGTACTGTAAGTGCAACAAGAACAGCATATTTACATATTCAGTGACATGTAAACAATAGCAAAAGTTTTTATTGCAAAAAATATATGAACTATTAGTTAATGCCATTAATGGTAAGTGATCGCATGTGCGAAATAACAAAGTTATTGTTATCGTCTGGTGATGTGGAAAATAATTTTATAATCATTATAGTTAATGTTGTAGTTATCGTTAAAGTGTGAACAGCCCTTAATATGTTTAATTCCTATAGACTCTAAAGCAGGGGTCTCCAACCTTTTTGTGAGTAAGGGCTCACTACTTTTTTGATATAGTCTACCCAAATCTTTTTTGTTGATTTTATTTAATTTTACTTGTTGATATGTTTTATCATTGTTTAAAATGTTAACATACATAAAAGAAGCTAATATAAAAAATATGTAATAAATAAATATTAAAATTGAGGCTATTAATAGAATGTGCTTTGCGGGCAACTCACAGACTTGGTGCGGGCACCATGTTGGACACCACTGCTCTAAATAAATATCACTATTGTAGTTTTTTAATAAATAATTATTGAAAAAAAATGTCATTTAATGCAGTGGTTCTCAAACTGGGGGGCGGACCCTGGGGGGGTGCAAGATGGTGCCAGGAGGGTCCCAGGTTTATGACATTTTATAAAATACATTAATTTATCATAACGTCTGTCTAATTAAACCTCTAAGAAATAAGGTGATTAACCAACAGCACTACATTGTTTCATTTTAAAGAGTAACTTAACTCTAAACCAACTTTTTTTAGATACTGATCTGTAAGAATGGGGCTTTATTAGTGCTGTTTATTGATTTAAGTAACTTTTTGGACATGCGGGTATAAAGTGTTTCAATGCTACAATATATGGTGAAAAAACGTCTGAGTGCTGCCCTCTTCAGGTTGAATGGTGGCTACTGCAGTTAAATTTTCCTATTAGATGTTGCGGTACCGCGTGGCGTAAGTGGTACGACCCTACGTATACAGGTTCAAGCTCCCCATACCCTTGGTACGAGCTTAGTTCTCCACCTCTATCTCTATCTTTGGGGTGTGGCCAGTTTTCTTGCATTTTTCAAATATTGCCAGTGGGTGGAGTCCAAGCTTGCCGCAGAAACCCTGAAAAGTGAAGCCAAAATGTCCCGATTGCCCCCCATGAAACTGGTCCCAGTATAGGTCATAAACCCCGCCTCCCCCATGTTATTCAATGGAACTTGAGACCAACTAAACAATTTAATTACACTTCAATTATCTTTTTTCCGAAGCTGGTTTCTGTCATTTACTGTAGTTTTAATCCTGCTGATGTAAATTCAAGTGTTTGTTTTTAAAATAAGTTTGTTTTTAGTTAGTTATTTAATGCTATAAAACGGTGGTGTCACGTCATGATTGACACCTGTGATATGCGCATTCTGCGAGAGAGGGGCCTTGATTTCGTGGCTTTACTTTCTGCTCATTACTGCGCAGGAGGGGTCCCGAAATCGCTACTGCCAGACTTAAGACCCAAGATGTCAGCGCCGTATCGGGACACGAGTGGCTTCACTTTTCTCCAATAGAAGTGAGCGAATGGGCGTCGTCCATCTTTTTTTTACAGTCTATGGTGTAGTCAGGCTCTGACCAGCACTGTAAAAAGATTCCGTAGAAATTACAATATTACTGGCAGCTGGATGCCAGGTACTTACTGTAAATTTAAATTTATGTTATTTACTCACAACAGTTTGTTCAAAGTTAAATGAACATTAAACATTAACAAGTCTTTATCTATACAGAATAAAACTATAAAATAACAGCTTCATGCAAAGCATTCTGGGAACCAAAAATCCACATTAACCTTTTTCTGGGTTTTTCCTTCAGATTTTGTTTTCCAGAATGCTTTGCTTGAGGCTGTTATTTTAGTTTTATTCTGTAAAGATAAAGACTTGCTAACGTTTAATTTTCATTTAACTTTGAACAAACTGTTGCAGGTAATTAACATAAATTTAAATCTACAGTAAGTTACTGGCAACCAGCTGCCAGTAATACTGTAATTTCTACGGAATCTTTTTACAGTGAGGGGTTTAGTTATGCTTTAATGTGGGGGGGGGATTGGGTGCACATCGCAAAATTTGTACAACCTCATTACACTAAATTAAAATAGTTTACACACATGCCTTTGAATGTCTGGAAAAAAAACAATATGGAAATAATTTTTTACAAAATTATACGATGTAATAATCTTTTTAATGACTGTTATAATACATTTAAAATCAATTTGCTTATATGTGTGGTCCCTACAGTATCGTAGACTCTGAATTTAGGGAGAACAAGTTGTATAAGTTGAAACCCCATATTAAAACAGCAGTGACTGGGCGATGCTTTACTAAAACAACAAGGGACTCATTTGGACAAACTAAACTGCATGTTTGTATGAATCCTCAGAGAGACCACAAAGTGAACCTCCCTTACTGCAGTGCTTTTAAGAGAACCAAGACAGAAGTTAAGGCTATTTTCTGTAGTATGCCTATAAATACTTGGCATGGTCACATGACTGCAGACACTCGTAACGAAAGGTCTTGATGACATCATCACGCAGCCTACTGATGAGCATTTGACGTTGTCACTGCGGTCCATTCTGGAAATGACTAATGCTATGTACTGTCTGTAACAGTTTCACACTCACGCTTTCATTCTTTTCCTGTTTCCTCTTACTCACACATATTTTATTTCAGCCCAGCATTTCTCTGTAACCTTCTATAGACTCTGGCTTTCTGTTTTTTATAGTCAACCTTTTTAAACAAGATTATGGGAATTTATATGGTATGTAGTAAAAACAAACCCACCCTTTTCTCTGGGGCTCTTACCTCCCATGTGTCCACAAGGCAGCTCTCTTTAACTCCATTTGGTACTGCATTCATTTGCAGGGTTACCTCGTAGCATTCTTGAATATCTGGGAATAATGTAATAGTGATATCATTGTGAGAATCTATGTAAATATTTTAATTTAAATATTTTTAGTAGTTAGGCTATGTCATATCTTTGCTTATATATTTTATATAAATAAATGATGTCAGTATTACGCAAGGAAAAACTGACGACGCGGCATTGAATTATTCGAAAATAATGCACATCCAAGGTGGTAGTGCCCATACACCTTGGGTGTGCATTATTTTCAAATAATTCAAAGGACCGGAGTCAATTATTACGCTTATACCACGGTTACCACGGAAATTGCTCTGGTGGTTGTTTTAAGACATTTGACAGGTTAGGTGTGTGGTTTACAGAAAAAATAATCAACACCCATGGAACATTTCTCAACCAATCAGAATAAAGCATTTAACAGGAAAATTAATTTCATCATTTAAGTCCAAACTTGAATTCTTTTTTAATGGAATATCACAGAGTAAATGAAATTTCCCTATATAGCCATTCAATAAAAGTGAATGGGAACTGGGGCTGTACAGCTCCAAAATGGGCAAAAAGTTATAGTGGTTTTGAAAGACATGAGGACAGAATTTTAAATGAACTATTCTTTATTAATCCACCACAGATTAATAAACAATGTCAACAACACAGGCGCACAATCATGAGGCAAGTGAGCAATGTCAAGAGCAATATCAACTTTTGACTCAACTTGAGTGTAGGTCCCAGACCGTCCAACTATTGTGAGTCTCTATAAATATCAGCAAGGGCCTTATCCAGAATTCATGTCTATTCTGGGTTTAAAGGGCAGAAGCAATTACACTCAGAGGCTTTTAATGTGACTCACTCATGAGAGCACAAAGCCTGCAAAAATCTGCAGAGATGATGCTCATTCTGTTGTTGAGGAATAAGCAAAAAGCTACAAATAGCTAGAGCAAACTGGAAAAACTGGAAACAATGTAAATATTTTGTTGAAATTGTAGTTATTAGTACCGGGAGGAAACTATTGAGAATGAAAGTTTAAAATCTGGGGTGAGAATGGGGGCGTTTCATAAGTTACAATATTTTCCTATGTGTTGCTCATAAATATAAAAGTATTTATGAACTGTCAGTGTGATTGTAACTTTATGATTAGATATAGTAATAATTCATTTGTCAATTGTTCAGATTAATTACCCTTATATCTTATTTAATTTGATCTGATCTAATATTATTAACTATTAGGGGTGTGACGAGACACTTAATCCACGAGACGAGAAACAAGATTGGGTTCACGAGGACGAGACAAGACAATATTTTTACACTTTTTAAGAAATCCTCAATGATTAAATAAATGAATAAGAAACTAAAATCATGTTATTTTTAAAGGTTTTACTAATCAAGGACTGTCCCTAACAATTATTTTGCTAACTGATAATGAAGTAATTTGATATTTTCGGGTAATAAAAATAGACCCAAGTGAGCAGTAGCCTTCTGATCTGACACTGATCAACAGACAAACACAACACGTCTCAGACTTCACAAGAGTTCACAAACGAACATTATTGGAAACCCAAACAAAAAAGCAAACAGAGTAAAAGACAAATATAATGCATGCACTGTAAAAGGTTCAAACAGAAAGCTGCATCCTCCGGAGGTCGCATATGCAGGCTGCATACGTCATCAAGGTTTATTTCAGATCATTAACTGAGCATTACATTTGCAAGTCATGAGCATATTACAACAATTTGCGATTAACTAAATAATTAGTAAACTTTAATTACTAAATTGTTAATAGTCTTTAATAAGACAGTCTGTATGAAGTTAATGCAGTTTAAAAATGCAACCTTCGAAGGATGCAGTCTTTTATTTGAGAAACGGCCAGCATTTCACCTCCACAAGAAATCTCGCGAGACACATTTAATCTCGTCACACGAGCACGAGATCTCGTCACACCCCTATTAATTTATGTATTAGATCTGATATTCCAATACTCTTTTTAAAACAAAGTTTACAAATCTTAGACATTGCATGTAAAAGTGGATTAAAAAACACCGGTTTCACAGCAAGAAGGTCTCCAGTTCAAGCCCCAACTAGGTCAGGGTGGAGTTTGCATGTTCTCCCTGTTCAAAGTGGGTTTACTCTGGGTACTCCAGTTTTCTTCCACAGGCCAAGTTAAGTGAATAGGCTTTATGCCCAGCTGCACTAATTCCTGAACTTCAGCCAGCTCCATGTTTCCTGTCTGCCATTATTGGACAAACCGATTAAACCAGGTGTGTCTGATTATTGTTTTTGTGACTACTGAGGTCAGGCAAACCTGGATTAATCAGTTTGGCAGACAGGAAAACAAGGAGCTGGCTGAAGTTCAGGAAGTAGTGCAGCTGGGCATAAAGCCTATTGGAGATACCAAATTGCCCCTCCCCCAACATGTGTATGTATTAACTTGTGTGGATCAATATATGTATGAATTAACAGATTCTTGAATATAGCCATAGGAAATGGTGTAAAGAATAAGAAAGAAAAAAGAAAGAAAGAAAGAAAATATAGAAAATAGTGATTTTGAAAAATGAAGAAATGTTCTTTAAGGAAACAAGGATTGTAAGTTCATTAATATCTGCAACATTTAACCCATTCTTTTCCCGCCATTGACGAGTTATCTTGTCAATTAAAAGAAAACATTTGCATAAAAATGTGTTCCTGATGAGTTTTTATGGTAATCTGTAATACCGCGATAATAAAATTACCCAATTTATAAAAAACTAAAGCAAAAAATTATTTATTAATTTTACACTCCGTGTATGTTTTGATAATCGTTTTGAATCTGATCTCTAACAAAATTCCTTCACAAAAATGCAATATTTTAGTTTTTTGCTAAATAATTTGCATTTTTGAAGAAAAGTTTATAAGCAGAGAAAAAAAATATAGATAAGTTGAATGTTTTTTCCTGTTTTGTTAGTTGGCTTATTGTTATTTAAAAGCAGAGGGACTGTTCTTTCATTTGACAGATTTATATATTTTTAGAAGAAAATTTTCCTGGAAGGCATTTTGTGAAACTTTTGTGAAAAAAATCTCAAAAAATGCTGGCGGGCAACTTAAAAAAGGCTGGCAGGGAATGAGTTAATAAGGAATAGCTACATTGTAAAAAAAATGATATAAAATCAACAACATTTTTTGGTACTTCAACTTAATCCATATGAACTTGTTTTTTAAAATTATGTCAACTTATCAAACAGGCTGAATATTCAGTGTAAAAATGTTTTTACAGTTTAGCAATTATTTTTGATCAGTGTTATCATTTACTATAGCAGTCCCATTCAACAGCTTTTTAGTACACACACAGTATATGCAAACTCTCATAGTTTGCGAAAGCATCTGCCAACAAACTGTGAATGAAAGTGAAGTGTAATGCTGCCTGACTAAGAACTGTACCTCACCACCATCACATTCCTACCAAAACCATCTCCCAGCACTCCCCCGTCTTTTATGTGTGTTCCCGTCGCACCCTTTCAACCCTCCACACGTCTTACCTCATTTACCTCTAAGGTCACTAACTGCCTGTGGCCTCTGGTCACCAACAGAGGAACAACCATCTGATGAGAATAGAGGGAGACAATACTCCTGATGTCACTCCCACATGGGCCCACAGACCACACTAATAACATAATGAGATGCTTGTTACCTCGCCGTGCCTTTGATGTGCGACATGCTCTCAGCCCCCTTAGCGCTAGAAGAAACGAGCGAGTCCTTTTCAGACGGAACAAGAAAGAGCTACAAACTCTTTTTTGGAGCTGTGTAGAGAATAGGGAGCGAACTTGGACTAGCGATGCATGTAGATGAGTGAAAGTGTATGGGGGGGGGGGCAGTAATGGGGTCCCACAGGGGTGCAGCAGTAAAGACAGTAGAAGAATGGGGTGATGTGACTCATCATGGATGTGTCTATGTGAGCCACTGTGAGTGGGAGGAGAACACTGTGTGGGAAGCAGTTTCATTGCCTAGCTGGCCAGAGCGAGATGAGAGAGAGACAGAGGCAAAGGGGGGGGGGGGGGGGGGAGAGAGAAACAGAAACTAAACTAAAGCATGGAGAATTTCACTAAATAGTGCATGATTATAACACATTCAGCTGTGTGATGAATAGAAATATATGAGTGTGTCAGGCAGAAACACCTCCTTGTTTAGTGAAGCTGTCTTTAAGTATGAATTATGTCTTCAGCGACGAGACCTTTGCATTCAAATGCATTACTGAGAGAAGCTCAGCAGACAGCATTATGATTATTCATGTCTGTCTATTCTGTATTTGAAGATTTGTGTGTATACACTTTTAACTGCTGTAAACCTTTCAGATCTGTCAAACACGCTCGAATAGCTTTGATATACAGGCATATTTATTTTGGACAGACCATGCTGTGGTGAAATTGTACTTTTTTTAAAGAAAACTTTCCAGCAGTACGTTCCCAGAGCCCAGTTAATCCTAAAAGACCGCATG
The DNA here is from genome assembly GCF_030506205.2 of Paramisgurnus dabryanus. Taxonomy (NCBI): domain Eukaryota; kingdom Metazoa; phylum Chordata; class Actinopteri; order Cypriniformes; family Cobitidae; genus Paramisgurnus; species Paramisgurnus dabryanus. The sequence continues at coordinate 20,483,042 of NC_133352.1, forward strand.
AATTCCTGGACACTGTACAAAAAACACAAGCTCCTTTTGCGTAACTACACGTCCCTTCACACAGAATTGTTTTTGCAGAACTGACGTACTTTCACTTCATTTCATTGTCAACGTTAAGTGGAAATATATTTGATTTGTTAAAGCTGTTTTAACAGTTTGCTGGTACTGTATGTTAAAACTGTATTTTGAACCAGTAGGTAACAGAAACTGAACCTGTATCGGTTATTATACACATAGTGCTGATATCATATTTGGCTTGTAAGTTTGTAATAAAATTAGCAAAAGGAATTCAAAATGGATAAGGTGAAACTTTAAAAGTATTTAAACTATCTGGGAGGAGCTAAAATATAATGAAATTATGAGCAAGATATGGTTTTATAAATAGTTCTGAGTTGATCTTTTTAACCAAAAATGTTAATAGACCTGGGGTCACATTTGGGCACAAAACCCGCGTGAGTCCTAGTCTGTTTGAGAACAAAGGGATGAGTGTGCCGTTAGGGAAACATTTGTTCAGAATTGTGCAATCATGCGGACAACCAAACAAGCCCACAGTTGAATCTTCCACTCTCCCATAGTGCCTCACAGGGCTTTATTATTCTTGTATACACCACCTATATTTACAGGATTACTCCATTTTCTTAAAAAAATCCAGATAATTTACTCACCCCCATGTCATCCAACATGTTGATGTTTTTCTTGTTTCAGTCGAGAAGAAATTAAGTTTTTTGGGAAAAAAACATTTCAAGATTTTTCTCAATTTAATAAAATTTTTGGGACCCCAACAGTTTCAATGCAGTTTAAAATTGCACTTTCAATGCGGCTTCAAAGGACTCTAAACGATCCCAAATGAGGCATAAGGGTCTTACCTAGCAAAACAATTGTCATTTTCAGCAATAAACTGTAGGGGTCCAAAAAATTATTCAATTGAGAAAAATCCTGAAAGGTTTTTTAAATTATTTCTTCTTGACTACACAAAAAAGACACAAACATTTTGGGGAGGTGAGAACTATCGGGATTTTTTAAGAAAGTGCAGTAATCATTTAATCAATATAAATCATAAAGTTTGTATATGGTTCAGTTCTCAAAATTTTCCTAAAATGATATCCAACGATATTCCTAAAATAGTAAATATCCCAATATATCGCCTCACTTCTCCAGCATCGCAATGTATCACAAATTATTGCTTCTCAACCCCTGTATCAGTGTAGGTATCATATCGAGAGATAATTGTCGATACACAGCACTACCAGTGAATGATTAGCAGTAAAAATGGTTTCGATATCTCACCATGAGGTCTTTTAGTATTGCAATTCAACTTCAAATGTATTATAATATTACACAATCACAAGAATTAAAAATCCATGTGCCCCTACTAAAAGAGATCAAATGTGCTTTTTTTTGCCATATTTTCATTTTAAAATATTTTGGGTCTTGAGATAGATTATAGCTCTTGGAATCGGAATGTAAACGTTTAGGATCCCCTGTACTATTGTATGCAGCTGATCCAGCTCCTAAGCACACTTACCAAAACCAAAGAGACATTTTGCTAGAATTCATATAATATTCTGTTTTTAAACGTTGGCCAACACCCAAGAGCCTAGAAGATGATTGAAACCACATGTTGCTCAGAGCTCAGCCTTACATGACCCCTCTACTCAGTACCTGTGAGACAGAATGGATCTAATCTGGCCTGAGGTCAGCACAGTGAGCTTGAACTGTTTGTTTATCAATCTACATGTTAACCCACATTCTTGCTAATAATCTGGCCTCTTTTTGGAATGTGAGGAATCCTTATCCGCTTACTGTGTGCCCTGCCAGTTTCAGACTGGATCTCATGTGGGCCTGATTCAAACTGAGATAAATGAAGGGCATTTACAACATCTGTTACGCCTGCTGTACTTGGACAGTTTTATTAGGGGCATAGTAAAGCACATATATTTAAATGCCAGTAGACAGGAGCCATATTTCTTTAACAAAATGATCTATTACCCTTTTTAGTAGTCATAACGCTTTTAAAAATGACTAAAAATGTTCAAGTTACTAAACATACTTAAACACCAGAGACATCATCATAAAATATACTGTAAAAACCTAATGTATGTAATAATAAAGAGGGTTACCAAAATGTATATAACAACTGAACTTTAAATTAATCGGTTTATAGATGCTTTACTCATACACAATATTGTATACAACAGGTTTACTGTACCATACAGCTCTTGCCACAGGGGATGAAATTGGAGGAAACCTGTCTCGCTCCTCACTAAAGTCCCATGGCAACACAACCTTATGGCTTGGTCAGAGGCTCTGTGGTAGTTACTTGTCAACATCACAGCAGGCCTCATTACAGCCCAGGCCTGGTAATTAAGATAACCACTCAACCATTTCATAATGGGACTAATTTGTTTCCTTTGCAGAACAAACACTAAAAATAAGTTAGGAAGGGTTTATTTTAGCACAGAGGAAAAAATTTGACAAATTGGCAAGACATCTGTCATCTATCGTTTCTGATCTTAGATTGACTCACCCCAAAAATATACCACCCCCAGGGAATAAAAAATGTTTTTTTCTTTGTATTGCCCTTTACTCAACCAGATTTCTTACACTTTTGAACAATCTTGAGGATAAATATTACAATTTTCAAGAATTTTAATTTTGGGTTCAACTTTGTAGAACTCTACAAAATGATCAGGTATGTGTTCTGAGAGTCTTTGTTTTGTCTGTAATAAGATAACTTTCTTCCAGTAATGACCCAAAGGTAGTTATTTTAGTTTGTAAAGTTTGAAATAGTAATACTTTTCTTTTAAAATTGCATCGACTGTCCTCAGAAGGCCTTTATCAGTCCTTCCAGGAAAATGCAGTTTTTTTGTGATTGTTGCGGGCAAAAATCTGTGATCTTGCGGCACGTTTTCTTAAAAAATGCGATGGAATATGCGGGATATTTATGCAATTTTATGTGATGAAAATGCGGGAACTTGCAAAAATTGCGGGAACTTGCAAAAATTGCGGGAACTTGCAAAAATTGCGGGAACTTGCAAAAATTGCGGGAACTTGCAAAAATTGCGGGAACTTTTGCAGCCTTTGAATGATGTTCACGTTATAGAATCACGTCACTTCATAACGTTCCCATGGCAACAGGGGACATGGCTGCGCTTGTGTTAAGTAAATGCAACATTTTTCAACAAAAATGCGGGGATTATGAAATCCTGCATATTTTGCGCACACAGAAATCTGCAATTTATGCTACGAAAGTGCGGCGTATTTGAAGAAATGCGGCCCCTGCCTAAATATATATAACATCAAATGTGTTCATCTGAAAAAAGATAATACACATCGAGGAGTAAGTCATGGGGTAATTTTCATTTTTGGGTAAACTATCATTTTAAGTATTGCACATTCACATGAATAAAAATAATCATTTGATTCATATTGTATGTTTTATACACAGCTGGAATAGCATGTGTTTGATGAAAATTCCAAAAGCGTCAGCAAGCTGCCTTTCTAGACAGCTAAATGAAAGTGTACAGCAGAGAAGATGATGTATGGTTGACAATATACACAACATTACATTTTAGTTTGAATCTACCCAGCTAAAAGGGAACATTCCCGTAACGTTTTCTAAAGGTTCTCTTAAAGTTATTAAAAAAGTTCTTGCAATAACATTAGTCGAATGGTTCTCCAATGTTATCTGCTAATGATAAATGTCTTTAAAATGTTAGCATTAGAAACATTATAATTGCATTGTTAGCAGAATCTTCTAAAAACATTTATATTGAAAACATTACCACTGCGTAGGTAATGTAAAATTCTTAAAACGTTAGCATTAGAAACTTTATAATTGAATCGTTAGCAGAACGTTCTAGAAACCTTAGCATTGAAAACGTTACCATTGTAACAATGTTATAATTATAAGTATTGTTATTGGAACCTTCTTAGAACGCTAAAATAACAACAGCCTGAACCTTTCTAAAAACGTTTTTTAAATAAAGGTCTTATAACCAAACAATAACGTTCATACAACATCTAAAAAAAACTGGACACATTTAACGTTCTAAGAACATTTAAACAATGTTTTTATTGTTTTATAATCTGTTATGAATTTAGGAAAATGTTGTTAGAACATTAATATAACAACAGACCAAACTGTTCTAAAAACATTTTGAATAATGTTCTTATAACAAACAATAACGTTCATACAACGTCTAAAATCTGATTTTTTTTAACATTTTAAGAATATTAAAAAAATAAACATTTTCAAAACTTAAGTGAAACGTTATAGGAACGTTAACGTAAAATTGTTAGCTGGGTAAATACATCCTTATCTTGTATACATTTTGAATTGTCCTCAATGATTCCCAATTCTGTACAACAACATAACACTTGAATGCGACAAACTCGTTATTACGACTTCAGAAGTGGGAAACTGGAAATTTCTGATAACACGTAAAGGCAGCGTGATTTTAGCATATCAAAAGCTGTGGTTGTAAATTTTGAGTGTTGGCACAAACCTTTATAAGCATTTTGTCATTTAGAAGTTAAATATTTAAATCCTTACTAAGATCAAGCTTAGCCATAGGAGACAACAGTGATGACGCATGTAATAGCACTTCATTAAATTAAAGGTATGGGTCAACACAGACAACCTTTTGTTGTATCCAATAAATCAAAACTGATTAGACCCTCTTCCTCTGGGAAATGTTGAAGAAAGACACCAATAAGCACACTTTCTCATTCACAAAACTATGACAAAAATGGATACGCCAATTAGTTTGTAGTAGGTTAGTGAGTGTAACATGTTAAAGGGATAGTTCACCCAAAATTTAAAATTCTGTAATTCTTTACTCTCATCATGATGTTACAAACCTGCATAAACTTCCTGAATTTGTGATGATCACAAAGGAAGATATTTTGAGGAACTAGAAGCACCATTCACCTCCACACTAGTACTCTTTTTTCCTACAATTGAAGTCAATGGTGCTTCAAATCGGTTTGGTTACAAATATACCTCAAAATATCCCGCTTTGTGTTCAGAACAAATAAACATGTAGAGGTTTGTAACAACATTAGAGTGAGTTAATGATGACAGAATTTTTATTTTTGGGTGAACTTCTCTTTATTGGGCAATCCTATAATTTCCTAAATCAAATGTTATGGTAGAGCTACCATTAACCGCACTATAAAACAATCTAAATGTACCATTTAGAAAAATATCAGCAGTTTATATTAAAGCTGAACAAACTGTAAAAACCCTTAACATTATTTTTGGAAGGTTTTGCTAAGGATAAAATGTAGTGAAGTCAAGTGGTACAGCCCTAAATAATGACAGTTCATCGCTATTTGTTTTGTGAGCCAGTACAGTTTACACAGAAACAAACCTCACCCAACAAAGCCTGAAAAAGCTGGCTATCAAAGATGGTAGAGACCTTTTCCACACTGGTCTTCAAAGCCTGCTCCTCTGGATTGGTGAGGCTTTCATGGTACTGCTTTAGTAATCCAACAGCTCTCTTAGTATCTGAAATCAATGAAACAGGAAAAAGATACTGTGTGTGTCAACTTACAATTACTATTCTATTACACATCAATGTTTAAGCATTTCCTATTATACCTACTCATAGCTTATGACAGTTTGAACACATATTTAGATGTCAGACAGTAAGCTTAATTTTGAAAAGCTTTCTACTGCACTAGAACACTGACATTAGATGCCTGTAATTACTGTATGAGAAGCCCTTGAAGGAGTGTGTAGCCAGATGTTCAGCTTAACCAGAGCAGTCTAAGAACAATTTTTCAGCATGCAGATAAAAATAAATGTCTTTACAGCACATTCAGTTGAGAGAGAGAGACTGTATAGAGTGGCTGAAAAGCGCATTATTTGGACAAATAAAGGAGCTCTCATAATTTACTCACCACCATCCCAGATGTATCAGTATATGACTTTTATCATCTTCTTATATGGAACTCAATGCATCCAAGCTACCTGACTAACTTATCTGTGTATAATTCTCATTTGCATCTTTCGTCACAATGATATATAAAATTAGCTCACATCTGCTAGTTTACATTTCAAATTCACTAAATTAGCTCAAAATATTGATAGTTTTTTTCTTACAAACGTAAATTTCACTTCAGGAGACATTATATAACCCATCTGGATTACTTAGGAGCGGCGAATCAAATACTCAATTTTAACTTGATACTTTGTTATATAAGAGGTCATTATAGTTAAATGAACATCCTGCAAGTTTTAGAACTGAAAACGTCCGTGCTACTGAAATATAACAGTTTTTGGCACCAAGCCAGTTTTACAACCAAGTGTGGAATTCAGAGAAATATGACGTCAAAGTAGAATTGAAGCACCTCGCCATAGCCAAATACAACGACCACTTTTGTAGCCCCGCCCACAGCTTCGCGTGACATACGTGTGTCTCAACAATCAGTAAACATGTCTTTAAAGATTGCCAAATGTAACCAAAATGACTTTTAAATACATTTTTTCTGATAGACTTTTATTTTGACGCGGTGATCTGTTATGATAGAGTAACCATGGTAACGAAGTCTTGGGTTGTGGAAGAACCCCGTGGGAACAACACAGAAGCTGAATACTTTAATTCAAAGGCTCGGAAAATAACATTAGGAATGCGTGGATAAAGGTTGTTTTTGAAGAGTTCCAGCTCGCGTGGGGAGTGTTTGATTACCTTGTGTACTATGCAGATTCACTTGTAAAGAAGCAAGTCGATGCTGGATTTGCAGACAGGCTGTGATTAAAAGCACCACTAATATTGGATCCGACGAAAATGACACAGCAAGTAAGACAATTTACTTTATTTAAGTTACTGCGTTTGACTATTGCTTTGTTAGAAGAGATCGCTTGATATGTCCTGTTGTAACATCCGTGTCTAAACACGTATGTTTGACTGTTTTAATTTACTAAAAACAATAAACGATTAATAAAGGTGCAACACTTAACAATACGATTGTAATTTAACGGTAGAAATATGCAAAGTTAGTCATAAGGAAGGACTTATCAGCCGCAATTTAGATAATGATGCCCGCTTACTGTGTTGTATACGGTAATTTAGGCAAGTTGCGTTTGAACGGTCAAACACTCAACAAAGCTTTTTTATCATATAACTGTGGTATGTAACGTTACGTGTATCTAAGAGCAACCTCACAAGCACAATAGAAATATACAAAGTTATTGATAAGAGCTTATCAGCCGCAGTTTAGAATCTGATGCGCGCTTACTGTGTTGTACGGTACTTTAGTCACGTCGAGTTTTGTTTCTACTTTACTATACGTATTGTCATTTATGTGTATCATCTTTAGCACCCAGAATCTTTTGTGGCTCAAACATGTGTTCGGCTGCTATTTTCACACATTAATGTTTTTATAACATTTCCCCATATGTAATGATGGGGAATGAAGCCGTCCAATCATAGCTGTGGGTGTTTACATCCAGGTCTTCAATGCAGCCCGCCCCTTCAAACGAAGCTTTTCTCCAGAGAGCCACTAATCCATGTTACAGAATAGCCTATTACTTTTTGATGTTTTTGAATGTAAAAACCATGTGTGGGATGACATTGAGAGTAAACTATAAGCGAATCTTCATATTTGACTGAACTATTCCTTTAACCCACACTTTAAAACCTATCATTGCAATGGATAACTAAAAATGTGAACTTGGACCACAAAACCAGTCATACAGTAAGTAGGTATGCCCCAGTATGCGGTTCTGGCGGTATGATAACCGTAAAAAAAATACCATGTTGTTGCGGTATTGCCATTGTAACATACTAAAATGTGCTATTTTCAAATGTCTGCGTATAAAAACATCAACTTTGTAATTGGACACAATAAATTTTATTTTTAAGCAACATATGCCAGGTAAAAATAAAGCCTTTAAATTATAATATTCTTTCAAAAATACGCAAATTTCTAATCAGCCAATCACATGGCAGCAACTTCATAGGCATGGTCAAGAACTCAAAATGATCTACTGCAGTTCAAATCGAGCGTCAGAATGGGGAAGAAAGGTGATTTAAGTGACTTTAAACGTGGTATGGTTGTTGGTGCCAGACGGGCCGGTCTGAGTATTTCAGAAACTGCTGATCTACTGGGATTTTCATGCACAACCATCTCTAGGGTTTACAGAGAATGGTCCGAAAAAGGGAAAATATCCAGTGAGCGGCAGTTCTGTGGGTGCAAATGCCTTGTTGATGCCAGACGTCAGAGGAGAATAGCCAGACTGGTTCGAGCTGATAGAAAGGCAACAGTAACTTAAATATCCACTGGTTACAACCGAGGTATGCAGAAGAGCATATCTGAATGCACAACACGTCGACCCTTGAGGCGGATAGGCTACAGCAGCAGAAGACCACATCGAGTGCCACTCCTGACAGCTAAGAACAGGAAACTGAGGCTACAATTCGCACAGGCTCACCAAAATTGGACAATAGAAGATTTGAAAAATGTTGCCTGGTCTGATGCGTCTCGATTTCTGCTGCTACATTCGGATGGTAGGGTCAGAATTTGGCATCAACAACATGAAAGCATGGATCCATCCTGGCTTATATCAACGGTTCAGGCTGGTGGTGTAATGGTGTGGGGGTGTAATTTTCTTGGCACACTTTGGGCCCATTAGTACCAATTGAGCATCATGTCAACGCCACAGCCTACCTGAGTATTGTTGCTGACCATGTCCATCCCTTTATAATGCGGCACGTCATAAAGCACGAATGAACATGAAAATGAGTTCACTGTACTCAAATGGCCTCCACAGTCACCAGATCTCAATCTAATAGAGCAATTTTGGGATGTGGTGGAACTGCGTGATGCTATTATGTCAATATGGATCAAAATCTCTGAGAAGTATTTCCAGCATCTTGTTGAATCTGTGCCACGAACGATTAAGGCAGTTCTGAAGAAAAAGGGGGTCCAACACAGTACTAGTAAGGTGTACCTAATAAAATGGTACCCATTCTATGGGTGAAAGTTAGCATTTTTTAATGCCAAAAATCATTAGGATATTAAGTTAAGATCATGTTCCCTGAAGATATTTAGAAAATTTCATACCGTAAATATATCTAAACTTTATTTTAGTAATATATGTGCTAATAAGGACATTGTTTGGACAACTTTAAAGGCAATGTTCTCAATATTTAGATTTTTTGCACCCTCAGATTCCAGATTTTGAAATAGTTGCATCTCGGCCAAATATAAAATATCCTAACAAACCATACATCAATGAAAAGTTTATTTATTCAACTTTCAGATGATGTATAAATTTTGTGTGCCGTTTTGTGTTCCAGGGTCACAAATAATGCTAGTATTTTTCTTAACATTAACATTTCTTAAAGAGTAACTAAACCCCAAACCAATTTTTTTTAGTTAATGATCTGTAAGAATGATGCTTTATTAGTGCTGTTCATTGATTTTAGTAAGTTTTTTGACATTTGGATATAAAGTGTTTCAATACTACAATATATGGTGTAAAAACGTCTGAGTGCTGCCCTCTTGAGGTTGAACGGTGGCTACTGCAGTTGAATTTTCCTATTGGATGTTGGGTCCAAGAAATGACTCGTGACGTAAGCAGGTTCAAGATCACCACGCCCTTGTTACGATCTCACCACACACTTAGTTCGTCCCCTCTATCTCCGTTGGGATCTGCCCACTTTTCTTGCATTTTTCAAATATTGCAGTGGGTGGAGTCAGGCTCTGACCAGGGGTTTAGTTACGCTTTAATGTCAGTTCCTCTCAAGTACACAGAAACCAAGTTTTACTAAGTCTAAAAACCAGCATACTGACAAAAACAGCTAAAACCAGCATAAGCTGGTTGACTGGTTATACTGTAGCTGGTCTCCCAGCCTAGTTTTACTGCAGCTGTGTAAGATGGTGTAGACCAGTGTTTTCCAATCCTGGTCCTCAATAGAGATGCGCGGATGGGCTATTATTTCATCCGCAACCGCATCACAAAACTCATCATCCGTCCGCCATCCATCCGCACCAACCTTTCTGACCAGTTTTCAAAACCGCACCCGCCCGCCATCCGCTGACTGGGCGATGCAAGACGCTGCTGATGACAGCCGCGAGACTAGAAAGCTCTAGAATATCAGCAGTGAACTCAGTCTCCGATCGGCGCACACGGGACAAAAATAAATAAATAAATAAATAAATAAGTAATGCCTAAATTAAACGCACAAATTACATAGTCTGCACTGGTGTCATCCTGATTTACCACTTTGTAAAACTTATTCCATGCAAACCTTTTCTGACCTTCTATTTCCTTTGTTTTTAATTCTCATTTTTTGAGGCGTTGATAAGAGCTATGTCAAAATGCGTCCTCATTTCTCTGCGCTGTTAATGATAGAACGAATGGATTCTTAACATGCCGAGGCTATCCCAAACAATTAAAACCTTTATTAAATAAAAGTGTATTAGAAAACTTTTTCTTGTCACTGTTTTAGTATTATAAGTTATGTTTTGTGTTAATATTATTCTGTTTATGTTGCGTATATTTGCAACATAAGGTTGATTATTTGATATACTGTTGAATAGTTTAATCTACATCAATGTGTCATATTTTCTAAAATAAATTAATATTTTTGATTACATATTTATTTTAATAAGTCAGAAATGTCTCCGCTGTTTTCTGCTGACAGGCGCGGTGGGGGCTACTGGGGGCGCGTGCAACAGGTGACGCAAATTATAGGTCCTCAGAAGGCTAGACCGTCTCATTTCAGTTCTCTTTGAGGCTGCCACCCTGAAAGACAGAGTGCTCAACTTTTAAGGTTGCATGCTTAGAAGGACACAGCTAACAAGCAGTCGATCCGCCACCCGCCCGAATCTAATTAAAATATTATTTTTCGTCACGTCATCCGCCCGATCCGCGGTTTATCCGCGGAGTCCGCGGCTGTAACCGCCAACCGCGCATCTCTAGTCCTCAAGTACCCCCTCCCAGAAAGTTTTAGATGTCTCCTTATTTAACACACCTGATTTAACTCATCAGCTTGTTAGGTTGACATGTTAACCATTCTGGAAGGAGGCTGATGAGTTGAATCAGGTGTTTTAAATGAGGAGACAGCTAAAACTTTCTAGGAGGGGGTACTCGAGGACTAGGGTTGGGAAACACTGGTGTAGACAGCCGGTTTTAAGCCATCTGACCCACCAAAGTTGATCAGGCTGGGACACCAGATTTACCCACCACCTTAAACCAGTGGACCCACCAGCTTGACCAGACTGGAAGACCAGTTTGACCAGATTAACCAGGCTGGAAGGACCAGCTTAATCCAGCTACTTCCATCTAAGACCAACCCATCAAGCTTCCAAACTGGTGAAAATGTTGCCAAACCCCATTTAAAACCTGCCCGCAACACCATCTTAACCAGCCAACCGGTGCTTGTGACTTAAACAATGAACTGCATAACAACTTCAGCTATGTTTGAAATGTGTGCTTGAACTATATTACTGTAAAATAAAGGCTATCGGGTGTGATGTTATCTGTAGGCTTCAGGTCAGGTGTTGGTTTGAGGTAAGATGATGTTACAGGGAGAAGGTTGAAGATAAACAAATCAGTTTGTAAGGTTTTAAATTGGGTCGGGATGGCTTGTATTTCACAGAGCCTCTTTAACAGTTTAAAGTTACACAAAACTTTAGATTTATACTTCCTGTTTAAAAATCAACATATCGTTACGGAGAAAAAGTTTATCAAACTGGACGATGTGGTCAAGATTTTTTATAATTAGATATCGAGTATTCTAAGTAAAGGCTACTTAAAACGACTAAACGTGACTCTGATTTAACAGCACTTACCATATTTATGAACCATGACGTGTAGATTGTGGTGCTACAGTAAAATCCAATATAAACTTGGCGGTGTGTACAGTCCGTTTCGACAAAAAATAACCCTTCAAAACTGGTTTCAGGATAAGATGTCACGCTTTCGTTGCCTCCGACCAAACTTTTAACCTGATGTTTTCTCTACAATTGCGATTGTGTTGTTTTGTAAACGTCTGATGTGAAGGCGAGATGCGGGAAGCGTGACGTTCAGTCCGTTATCTGGCTCGTGCCTCGTGTGTAGCCTATTGGGAAGTTTTGAGGGAACGCTTGTGAGGAGGGCGGTCTGCAGTAACAGTCCACCAAATCTTTCATAACAACTTAAGAGTTATAAAAACATACTTTAAACTGTGAGATTAGTACGGGGAAAAGCAGAACGAGTATTGTAGCTCAAGTGTTAGAGCAATGACAGCGCAAAGTATGTGGATTTGATCCCATGGAAATATACTGTAACGGTTACTGTTTGCACTGTCACTTTGGATTAAAGCATATGCCAAATGCGTGAATGTTGCTAAATTTAAGGCTCTCTATAAGGGATATTAAAATTATGTTGTGTACATAATCCATAAAACATACCTGAAACAACTATTTCTTTCGCCAGGGAATCAGAAAACAACCTGTTTGCCAAAAAAGGGTGATGCTTGTTTGGTCCTAGATGTTAATAATTCAGTGCCGCCTGCCCCCTACTGGACAGACAGTGAACCAGGGATTAGTCTAAAGATGAAAGTAATGATGCCCAAACCTGCTTAACATTTTTGCAATAAATTGTTGTGTTTGTGAAGTCTTTATTTAACATTCGTCACATAATAGAAAACAAATAATTTTTCCATCCCCTTCAAAACGGTACATTTCAAAACAGATACAAAAGCAAGATTTTTAACAACAAAATACTGTGTTCAGTCCTTTGTAAAATCTGTAAAACCAGTTTTGGTTGTTTTAAGACGCAAAATCACTTTGTTTAGTATTAGTATTTTTTACTAATATGCAGGTTTTCAATTGATAATGCAACTGCTGTCTCAATTTCTGCATTTATTATAAATGCTTTTAATTACCAAAAGTCAATGAAATTTATATTACATCTATATACAAAGTACAAAAGTTAGTAAAAATTGACGTTATAAAAACGGAATAACATGTCTTCTATACAAGGAATTTGAATACAAAAGTAAAAGTTGTGCTGAAATTACGTGACTTATCAAAAGATGGCAGCATCACACAATCTGTTCTAAAAACAAGTAATAACAAACCCACCAATACCTGGCATATGTGAACTACTGTACATTTAAAACACAAGCACGATGTGAAAATTTGGCACATACAATGTCATTTACATCTGTTAATGATATAGGATATTTAAAATGGAGACACAGAAATGTCTTTATTCACGTCCCTGATGACATCATTCAGAAACCAAGCAGAGGGACTCCTCTCTCCTTTTGGTTTTGGCGGATAATCCTCATTCTTCTCCTGTTAACCAACAAACATAAACATGTCTCTTGTTTTGATTTGCACTAACATGCTCCTTTACATTTACGACATTTTTGTAATTATTAAACTAATAATGTAGACAACATATTTACACATTACATGCACGCTGCATTAAAAGGCACATATAATGCAAAATCCACTTTTACATAAATGTATGTTTGAACACACCAACCCTACAATCAGTGGTGGCCGATGACTTAGTTTTCGAGGTCGCATGATGCGAAGCTCGTCACAACATGTATTTAGCCCATCATGTGTGTGGCTCGTCATTTCAAAATGTGTGCTCGTGCATCATGTAAATTTATGTGCATCACGTGTCATGTCAAAATAAGTGCCTGCTGCAGACACTTCAAAGGGGTTTATGATAAAAGAGACGCTCACGTTTGCCAGAAACTCGCTTAATCTCATGTGTAATCAGAGTTTAGTGTTAAGTGAGTGTCTTGCGGGTATTTTGTTTCTCTTTTATCATAAACTCTTTTGACGCATGTGCACATGGTTCACATGACGCAACAAACACATATTTTAAATTCACGCCCCTTGGAAGAGAAGTCACCGGCCGCCACTGCCTACAATGAAAAAGTCAACCCTCCTTTATTAATCCCCTTTAAACCAAAGCAGTCTAATTAGAAATGCCGTTTTGATTTTCTTGTTAATGTGATGTCACAAAAACAAAGCCCCGCCCATGCCACTGACTTACTGGTTAATTTTACCCAAAAGCTTTTTTAAATGTGTTTGTTAGCTTGCTGTAGCACTAATGTGGCTAAAGATACTATTGTCTCAGACTGTATTCACAGGAATCAGATCTATTTTTACCAAAAGCGCACACTGTCTGTTGGTAAGAGGGTGAGGAGCTGTAGCTCATTGACATTTAAAGGTACACACATGAAAACAGTGCTTTTTGCTCCCACCCAAATAGGGGCATTTTGACATGCTATAACAAATGATCTGTGAAGGATTTTGAGCTGAAACTTAACAGACACATAGGCACACCTAAGACTTACGTTACACCATTATACCTGTATGTGCCCTTTAATAACTAACTATTATTGTAATTCGTAACATACAAATGTTCTTTCATAAAAACAGAATACATCTGACCAAAAGCGAATTTAAAGATATATATAAAAAAGTTTAATTGCTTACTTTTGCCAAAGAAAAACTCCAAACATCAACAGCACAGATATCACATCAGCCGAGATCCAGATCCCCTTGTACCAATTAGGGCTCTTTCATTGTTATACACATACAGACAAAAACACACATAACACACACAAAATATCAGTGATGTTACATATACAGACAAGCCCGTGTCAATTATGAACGGAATGGCAGTATAGATAGTTGAAAGGGTAGGCTGGGATTTACCAGATGCCAGTCAGGCTGCTGCATGTCTTTGAAGAGATGGCAGGCATTGGTGGTCACTGAAGTGACCCCAGAGCACCACAGTAATGAGAAGAGCCAACGCTCATTCACCACCCACACGTTCACCGACACATTTCTTTCTCGCAGATCACTGTGCAGTTTAATAACAAGCACATTAACACGCATAAAAAACAAACATATTATGAATACAACCAACATAGGTATTATTTCCAATCTATTCAGTTCCCTTAGGCTCTATATTACCTGAACTTTTTGACAGGTTTCAACAAGCCAGCCTATCTATGCTGTAGACAGGAGTGGCGTGGCAGTTTTAACATGCAATGCTATTCATCAGTCAAGCTTTTCTAGTTTAATTTGACTGTTTCTTCATCTTTACTGTCTGTTAAAATAGCAAGCGCACCTTACGAGAAGCAAGATTATCGTTTTAAACAACAATCATCCGTCTTGGCCTGTTAAGTTTTTTGGAACGCAAGCATCACTGATAATATAATAATTAATAAGTATATTTTTAAGTTTTAGTTACAGATCATCTCATCATGTGTCAAAAGCATTTCTGTCGTCTGTGTCACAAAGTAAACTGTCGTGAGAATCGGGACTCACTTAAGCTATGAGATCATACCTACTTAAATGACACAAGCATCATGTCTCTGCATGTTAGATGGGCTACAATAATCCGTCTGCACTCACCGTATTTCACGAGCACTCAGTGAACTATATTGCACGTTCAGAAAGCTCCCGCCATCTGCATCCATATCGCGAACATTATTGTACACCTGTTTGAAACCTGGTTCAATTTTGCTCACGTTGTGTCTATGTTCCCAAGGAAGCCACCATATCTAAAATAAATCACAGTATTGACATTTCAACATTGGTGGTAAATAGAAAACAGTAAATGAATTGCATACTTTTTATGCATACTTTTTGAATGGGTACAGTGCCCCAGTGACAGTTTCTGAACATCTTTTTTTAGATATTTTTAACATAATTTGGAAAATACAAACATGGTGTAGTATACCATTACCTTCTCTGGTGAGATGCCAGATTTTTTGATAGTTTCAACTGTGTAATAGGAATCACTGTCTTTGAATTCTATTGCGCTCTTCTCATTTTTTAGATCAAATATGACGGAGACCTTATGCTTTTTGGCCATATCCAAGAGCTCAGTAAGAGAGGGCACCGTCTGCTCTTTACTTTGATTCTTCTCCTCTTCTTTGAGCCTTGAAACCGTCCAAAATGGATCTGTCTGTATTTGGCGAATAAAAAGATCTCATTTTAATCCATGTTTCCTCCTCAACATGTCAAATGCAGGTGTTAAACAATTGTCCTGTGTCTGCTCAAACTGAATAACTGGGAGTGAACTGCAAGCTCAATTAAGTTTAAGGTTGTTTACTAAAAATGTCTTGGCGTGCAAAACAGCTGCGCATTTTTCTTTTTCCCAAAGCGGTGGATATAAAGGACATCTGCTTGTTTATCTTGGTTACGAGAAACTAAATATGCGCGCTCTCTTGTCCAGGAAATGTCTAGTTTATCGTTATTGTAATAATTATAATGCTATAGTTATACAATAAAATGTGTAAAAACCTAATCAAACAAAAAAAGATAACTGGTAACAGTTTGTGTTATAATTTTTTTGCTCTCACCTCTACAAACCATTTGCCTGCGTTTAACTGCTGTATCTCTGGCCATGTGAAATCACTGTGCGTGCCATTTTCTCGACCTTTAAATCTGTCTTTCACATCAGTCGTTCTTAACAGGAAGTTTTCACCATGGTCATGCATAAGAAAAGTCGTCTTGTCTTTACTGAAAACACGAAAGAGTATGAAAGAGTATAAAACTGCAGTACAAACAGAAGTCTATAACAAGTGAAGAAAAATTGTACCTAAGCTGTACATCCGTCTCAAACGCCTCCACTTCACATTGCAAACTCCTATTGAAAGACATAAGTGTGTTCTCTGGGGCCAGCTAAACACAACACAAATATACTCAATAACTACATTAATATATAAATAATGCTAACATTATCGAAACATTACTTGATACTTTGTTAAAACTCACTTCATTTGATTTATTTTTAATTAATTACTGATTAATAATTTTATTTATATGATCTATTTGACAGTTTAATTGTTCTTTTATAATTATACTTATTACTTTTTATAATCTTATGTTTTAATTCAGGAAAAAGCAATTGCCAATTTAAATTGCTTATGCCTTAAAGTGTTTTTCATGCATGAGCATGCTGACATGATGAATAACGTTACCCCAGGTCAAAACCTTACAACGTGATAAATATGCCATTATTAAAAAATAGATTTAAACTTCAAGAAAATTATTCACTCTGTGGCATGTCACACTAATCTTGCACTTCGAGAACCACATGACTGAACAAATGAGAACAAGAATTCGATAGGACAGCCAGTGCAAACACAGGTTTCTTGTTTTAACAAAAACATCTTTAAAAGTGTTTTGACTTACCATAGGAGCACCGCGGTGTCCAACGAGGGCCGGCCTTGGGTAAAGATTACTGGTGATGCATGGAGAACAAATAACAAGAGGACACAGAAACACAGCAACCGACACTACCAGGAAGATTACCATTATAAAGACCTTGAAAGCTTTAGAGACAAAGAGATACACACAGACAAACAGAATTACTTGGGGAAACATTACAGAAAATATCTTTAAAACTTAAACAGAGATACACGGCTATTCAACCCACACAGAACTATTATAAACGGTTAAAATATTTAGATTTTTGGGCATTATATATATATTGTGAGCACTACTAACCAACTGATTGAGATCCATGAAAACTCTGGAAGACAAGCCAGCTGATAAGAGTCAGAGCCCCTACAGCACCCAACTGCAGGAAAGGAGCAGTGGCCTGTAGAAATCACAGACAGCATCTCTAGTATCAGTTCACTTCGACAATAGCAATGTAACTAAAGATACTGAAACCTGAGTTTTCATTGTTATACGCATAAAGACACACAGTTTTTATTCATAACGTAACATTACAGTAAGGGATGATGTGCTTCTTCTAACACATTCTTAAAAGATGAGCCGATACAATGAGAATCAGCTTAAGAGACATCAAACACAGTGAAGTCACTAATAATGAAACGATGAATTGTCTGTTCTCACTGCATAGCCTACCTGAAATGACATGTAAATCGTTTGCCACTCCTTTGTCCATCTCACACTAAATCCAACTGTACCGAGGGCGACTATGAGGAAACCTAAACACAGAAAGACCTAATAAAACACAAAGCAACATTAATTATTCAATTATAATGAAATCCCTTATTATAAATTAATACAAAAGGTTTGTGTTTTGAAGGTAATCTACTTAACTATGGGCACTAACTAAGGACTTTTAGAAAACAAACTCTTTTAAAGTCTATATAGCCGTTTCTCAAAACCAAGTACGCCGAACTCGGACTTGTGTCCTTCGTAGTTCGAACTTGCAAGTTCAGACTCGGAAGAACGAACTCCTGACGCGAAATGCATTCTGGGAAACTTCGCTGTCATAAGTCCACACAAGTCTCCTCTGATGCATCTTCGATAAAAATGGGCGGATCAAGAACACATCCGGGGATTTTATGTGAACTTGGGCTTGATGCGAACTTTGAATTGGAACAGTACTTGGGCCGCGACTGATGACGTTTCACAAGTCCACAAGAACACAAGTACAGACAAGAACGCATATTGAGAAACGGCTTCTGTCAAGTCTGACATTATGCGTTTTCAATTTGTGATGACAACAGAAACATTTTATACTTACAAAAAAACGGCAAATAAATAAAATAAGTTATCAAAATCATCTGCTTTCAAATGGTGGGGACGATGAAACCACGCCCTCTTGCAAAAAAGCTGCCGTTTCTCTTAACTTTCAAATACCGCTACAACCTAAATGGATGCTTGCGATTGTGTTAGGGGCGGGGCCATGCTAGGTGGCTCCAGTGCATCATCAAGCTACCGTTTAAGCCACGCCCTACAGTATATAATCCCGAACACAGGGATTTAACAGTGTAACTCACAATTCAGTACTACATAGTTCACAGTCTTTGTAACGTGTTTCAGCAATACATTTCTGACATTTATTTGTTTCTCAGAAATCACTTTAAAATGTTTTTTTTTCTCAAAACAAGGTCCAATAGTGGATTTGCATGCTTTACAGAAGAACTACATGTGTAAAAAAATTGTCATGTAAGAGTACCTTATGCAGGCAGTGTAAGACCAACGGTTCTCTGATTGCAAAATGTATTAGTCCAAATACCTGAAATAAAGTTTGTGTTTTTAAACGAACAATTCCATATTATTTCCTTTAAACTGCATGTTTCTATTCTCCCATCTTACCAGTAAAAGGAGGCAGTATGTGGCTACCACAGCAAAAATTATCATCAGTATTATGTACCAGTTCACCCATCGTTTCATTATTGTAAAGGCAAGCCTGCAAATGGAAATGTAATATAAAACAATCACAGCCAGTAAATCAAGTCAGTGTAACATTGAAACAATTCTAGACAAACTGCAATAGATGCAGTGTAGGCTACTTGTATAATAAACATATTACATGGTTGTGTTTATGTATGTGCTCACCCATTTAAATCACTCTGGTCATTGAAAGCAATAAAACAAACATACATCCAACTCAGGGCAAGTATGGACACAAAAGACAAAAACAGGAATCCGCAGCATGCCGTCTATAAAAAAAGACAGGACAAAATAAACAATAAAGCAAATTTTAACTATTTTACTTTTTTGTTGTTGTTGTGAAAAATAGTGCAGTGCGGTCTGGCTCTATCAGCGGTCCTAAACTACATAGATTTTCTGCACTTTTAATGGAATCCACTTAAATATGTGAAATTTTTTTTAGGATTTTGTTTCGCTTTCCCGGTCTCGTGCTCATTCCCAAGGACAATGGGAGTAACAGACCCAGTTCCGGCTGCCATGGAGGTCATCACGCCACTGATCTACTGGCCTTCCTTCAACGTGATGCCCAGCCGATGTCAGACCAACGACCATCAGCTGCCCCCATCTAATCTACTTATCCGTGTATACATATACATGTAGCTATGTCTGGCTCTCTTCCAAGGGTATTTTTTCAACCCCTGGGGAGTGCGCTGACATTGGCTTAACTTTGCACCCCCTTACATAGCTTACATTTTTACTACACTCGCTTGTATGGTTAATCTTAACCGCTGTATTTTGCTGCTTATGTTTTATGATTGCATCTATTAATGTAAAGCTGCTTTGAAATAATTAAACAATTGTGAAAAGCGCTATATAAATAAAATTGAATTAAATGTGATAAAATGTGGTGAACTGAGCTAAGAGTACACCATTAATCATAGTTGAAAGCATAAGAATTTTCAATAAATTTAATAAAAGCACCCAAGTGGTGCAAAGTACACTGTAAAAAATGCTGGGTTATTTTCAACTAAGCGTTGGGTCAAAAAGGGACATACCCCACCCATAGGACTGTAATTTAACCTGCTGAAATTTTGTATAGTCTACAGTACGTGTGTGAATGTTTTTCAAATATTTCTAAAATCTACAGGTGCAGATTCTTTATGCATAAACCTATCTGTCACCATGTTTATAGAACTTTTCTCCTTGTCTTTCGCTGACACTAAAAGATGTTTTAGGGAGCTTACGTTTTATTTAAAGAGACGTTTCACATTGAAGGGCTTTATGCCTTTCAACAGCCCATACGTACATACAACGTGTTTGAACTACGTGCTAAACAACAAACATGTTTACTTTAACTTTCTCTCAGCACTCCACCTGTGTGCGTGTGACTGAATGGGTTAACCACAAATGACAGCCCGAAGGAATTGGAGCAAATCCATTGTCTCCTTATGCCGAGTTTCGCCTACTGATGCGGATATGCAAATGTGAGCCAATTTTTTAAGCAAATAACTACCATGAGTATTACTACCAAATCCCACGCGAGATTTTACAAAATTCTGAATGCAGCTGTAATTGTTTCTGACATGAATCAAAGGGATATTTAGGCTTCTACTTAACTTACTTTTCAGCCTGTCATCAGACTCTTACTCATCAGACTCTTTGTTTTCAATAAGAGGCATTTGAATGATAATTGTTCATTAAGGAGACATTCAATGACAACAATCTTCTTTGATTCTGCTTTGCATTTATTATTCAACTATTATACGCTTTCTCAAATGAGTGTATGCAGTCGCCTCTTCACAAGACACAGCATACAGTATAATACTGTAAAAACAAAACCAAGGGACACTAACAGTGGCTAAAGAGGATTAATTTGGAAAAATAAGATGCAAAAGTGGCCTGGACCAACTGGTCCAACATTCCTATTAACAAATCAAATTTTAGGGGTTGGCTCATGCTCCGATCTACTTATTTTTGCCTCCAAGAACCGATACTATACTATATGATCAGCTATAACATTATGACCACCTGCCTAATGCTGTGTAGGTCCCCCTTTTTCCACAAAAACAAGGCATGGACTGCACTAGACCTTTCTATCAGAACCAGCATTCACACACAGAAATTTTAGCTACAGTATCTTATCTGTTTGCCAGCCTTCGCTTCCCACGTAAATCAATGAGCCTTGGCCACCCATGACCCACAAATATAAAACAAAGTGAATAAAAATCTTTCTGCCGGCCGGGATGTTATTTTTTTGACAGCTTTTTTGAAAATTGGTAGCTAAAGGGATCTGAAAAGTCGCTAAATCTAGCGACAAATTCGCCAAGTTGGCAACACTGGGGAGGGGGGGCCGCAAATAGGGCTAAGACATAAACAATTGTGTTTACAAGAACATTTGTCAAGAGATGTTGGTGTTGTGTGTCTGGAAAATTAAAAAGATAATAACATTTGGCATGACTGTGGGCATGCTTTTGAGTTTTTGCACGGCTGAGTATGTGCGGGATTTTGATGGTGCGCATAAAAATGTCAGTTTGGGTGGATGCCACTCCGCGTCAACCGATACCCGATCCAGGCTTTTATTCCACATTGAAGCCGATGCAAATATCGGAGCGGAGCATCCCTATCAAACAGTCATATTGATTTTAGGGTTACAAATAGGGTTAAGGCTGTGTTTTTTCTAGTGGTGCCCCGATCATATCGTATATACCGGCTTCAATATGGAATAAAAGTCTGGATCGGGTATCAGCATGCCAAATTTAAATCTCCTGTCAATACACTGTCAGAAATAAAGGTGCAAAACTGTGTCCGTTTGGTACCTTTTCATGAATACAAAACAGAATAAAATTTTGGGTAGATTACCGTACCTTACCTACATTGTTAAAATAAAGTCAAAATATGTCCCCTAGCTGTTAGTGGGGCAGCACTCTTTAAAAAAGGTAATTGTATGGACCGCTAGGTACAGACATGTAAACATTTAGTACCAATATGTACCTTTGAGATACTAATATGTATTTATGAGGTACTAATAAGCTCTCTTTGGTCCCAGTATGTACCTCTGAGGTACTAAAATGAAATCACTGGTTGCAAAGCTGTACTTTTAAAAAGGGTACAGCCCCAGTGACAGAAAAGGTACAGTTTTGTACCTTTATTTCTGACAGTGTACTCAATACAAAAGTCAAAACCATGACTTAATAAAAATCCAAAATAAATCAAAACAGAAACCAATTTTTGGTGGCAAAAAATGTAGACAAATTTTTAATAACTGTATTCAGGAAATGAATTTGTTTAATACTTGGAGTGCGGCCCTGTTTACCAGTGGCAGGGGTGGATATTATTCTGGGAAACCATTTGGCTGGGAGTAAAGTGTGGGTAGATGAACCACCAGCTTTGGTGGTGTCTCCTTCTTTGCTAAATTCAAATACATTAGACGAAAATGCTCAAGGTTTTCCAGATGTGTTTGTTTCTTCTGTTGTAACTCGGGCAGGTAGCAAGTCCTTATCTGGAACCGAGACAGAAGCTTTGACACAATTTATCTCTTTGTTTGGAATCCCTAAAATCATTCAGACCGATCAGGGATCAAATTTTACTTCGAAGATTTTTGCTCAAATTTTACAGCAGCTGCATATCAAACACCAGAAAGCTAGTGCTTACCATGCGCAAAGTCAGGGGGCATTAGAGCGCATCCATCAAACTCTGAAGTCCCTTTTAAGATCTTTTTGTACACATATGAAGGCGGACTGAGAAGATGGTTTACCCTGGCTTTTTTTAATGTCTGCTAATGTCTTTTTCCAGATACTCCCACCCAGACAAATCTCCTTCAGCATGATATTGATGTGGGGGATGCCAAACCTGTGGGTCAGCAATATTATCGGGTACCTTTTGACAAAAAGCGAAAGCAAGAGTCTGAGGTTGAGTATTTGTTAAAAAGTGGTTTGGCGGAGCCATCTTTTTCAAGCTGGGCATCCCCTTGCATACTGGTTAATAAAGCTGATGGCTCTTATAGATTTTGGTGAATGCATTAACTAAACCCGACTTGTTTGAGTTACCAAGAATCGATGATTGCATTGATCAAGTTGGATCTGCCACCTATGTTAGCAAATTTGATTTGCTAAAAGGCTACTGGCAGGTGCATTTAACATCTAGAGCCCAAGAAATCTCTGCATTTGTAATTCCATCAGGATTATATTCCTAAAGTTATGAGTTTTGGCCTTAGAAACGCTCCCGCAACATTCCAACAACTAATGAATAGAGTTATTGGAGGCCTAGAAGGGTGTGCTGTATACTTAGACGATGTAGTCGTCTGTAGTGATACTTGGGTGGAACATCTAACTCGGATTAGGGCTTTGTTTGATCGTTTGGTTGATGCTAATCTTACTGTTAATTTGCGCAAATGTGAATTTGCTAAGGCCACTATTACATATCTTGGAAAGGTTGTAGGCCAAGGTCATGTCCAACCGGTCCGTGCTAAAGTGGCTGCTATCGATCAATTCCCTATCCCTACCACAAAAAAGGAGCTTATGAGATTCCTTGGGATGGTGGGTTTTTATAGGGGATTTTGCCCAAATTTCTCTACGGTGGTGGCTCCACTTACCAACCTCCTTCGACACAAGGTCAAATTTGAATGGTCCACTGTGTGTCAGAGAGCATTTGAGGATGTTAAATCTCACTGTGCAAACCTCAGATGATGGTGTGGATTGTGTAGTGGGATACTTTTCCAGAAAGTTTAATTCTTATCAACTGAATTACTCTGTGATTGAGAAAGAAGCTTTGGCTCTGATCTGGGCACGGAAGCATTTTGATGTTTATGTGGGTTCCTGTGGACAACGATTGGTGGAATATACCGATCACAATCCTCTAACGTTTCTTCATTCTTTACAGAATCCAAATCAGAGACTCATCCCTGTAGAAAGATACACCACCTCATATCACCTTGATATAAGACATATTAAGGGAACTGACAACGTGATTGCGGATGCTCTATCACGGGTATAATATGGATTTTTATGCTGTGGTGTTTCCGGTTTTCTTTTCCTTCTCCCTGATCTATCTCTGATCCTAGGGCCCGAGGTTGAGAAGTGTGATGGGGACGGAATCCTGAAATTTGTAAGACTCCATGACATCATTGTATTTGGGAGTTATTTTTGTAAAGTTTTGATGTTAATTTATATTTGTATTGGTGGTCATCCCAATTTAGTAAGTGGGTTTTTTTTTTTTTTTTTTGGGTGGTAATCCTGGGTGGGGGTACACTTCAGGGTCTCTGTGCAGTCCTTGTTTTGGGTTTGTTGAGGATGCTGAGTTCAGTGTTTAAAGTTGCCCCGAGCTCGGCAAGCCACTGAAGACTAGATAGGCCAAGGTAGAGTTTCTATTTAGGTAGGAGGTTGGGGTGTTCACTTTTGGAATTAGTTTTTGGTTTAATTATTGTGATTTGTATGTGGGTCAATTTTAAGGGGGGATGTGTGACGTGCCCTTGGGTTCATCCTACTTTAGCCAGCAGTGGGATGGGTCTTCATTGTTATTGTAATTTGTAACACCTGTTGATCACTATTAAAATCTGTGTGATTTTGTAATGGGGGGCTCATTGTTCCGTTACTCCTTTTGGCCTTTTGTTAATTTTTGTGTTCTATGTTTGTTTATTTTGGTATGTTTAAATTTAGTTATTTTGGATCTTTGTGCTTGCGTTAATTATGTAGTTTTATTTTAAAAGATTATATTTTATTAAGGGATTTATCCTTGTTTATTTTGTTAATAAATATCCTTGTACATCTGTAAAACCTAACAGTTAACTTAACTCAAACCATTTAAGTAAACCGGTTGCATTAGACCATTTAAGTTTTAAAACACATAAATTTAAGTACTGTGAACTTGAGTCATGTGCAATTATGTATATATTAAGTAGTGTGAACTTAAATATAAGTGCATTACTGCATATTACTCAATTTGTTTAAGTTCACAGTACTCAAATGTATGTGTTTTAAAACTAATGCAACCGGTTTACTTAAATGGTTTGAGTTGAGTTAACTTTTAGGTTTTACAGTGACATACAGAAATATTGTGTTTTTTATGTTAAAACAGCTCTGTGGCCTTCCGACAATGTGTACTGTACTTCTCAGATATACTAACATATACACCAATCGGTTCCTGGTATTAGCCGATACTGAATCCCAGGTATCGGAATCAGAGGGAAAAAAAGTGGATCGGAGCATCCCTATTTCTTTTTCAGGCATGTTGTTTCAGACCAGAACCAAAAATAATAAAGATGTCGGTTATGATTGATGGAGTAATGTATGAAGCTCACTCGTTCTGAAGAACTGTTCCAGCGACAACTAAAGATCCCTCTGACGCAGGTTCGGAAGATACTGTCGTGTGAAAGCATTGTGTTTTCTTCACCATCAAATGATTCAAGTCTTGTCCTGTTGGTGATAAGGTTACTGTGTACCGGTGCAGGTGTTAAGTCACTTTTTCACACCTAAAATTGAGTGGGAGGAGAGAGAATAATACAAGGTGGGGATTATTCAAGGAAACCAGTTACAAAATGAACATTATATACAGTCAAGTTGTTTTAAGCTTGTATGCAGTTTTATTTTCCACAGAATACAAAAGGAGACTGAAAAAGAACAAAAGATATTTGAAAGCAGTTTATAATGACAACATGATATATTCCAAGTAAACTTATAATAATACTTCCCTTTAATGAGCTTGTGACCCATCAAGAACCAATTTACAAACCCAACTGAATGCTTTGATGTTAATAAATGACCAGTATAAAGATTTCAACATCTATTTGTTTCGTTTCAGAAAAAAAAGTGATACAGGTTTGAAACAACATAAGTAAACGATGACAGGAACTTCATTATTATGTCACTGCTCTTAAGCCTCTACATACTGTAGACCTGACTGCACACCGCATGACTAACTCTGTAACAGTAAAAAGGAAACTGGGACCTTTTGAGAGATAGACAGAGATTAAATGACGCAGCCACATGGAGAAAACTTTGTAATGCTTATTTTCTTTTTAAAGCCCTGTGGCAAAAATCCACAAGACAACTTTTTCTAATGACATTTCTCACAACCTTACATTTTGTGCAACTTCATAACTGATAAATAGGTATGAAATACAGCTTATTCAAACTCTCTACCGAGTCTATCCTATAATCAAGTCAAATATTGTCAGATCCAAAAACAAAGTAATTTGAGTGGCTTACAGTAACATACAGTATACGGGCCACTGATATAAGATATTCCGGAATATTTAGCATAAAAATAAAAAGCATTGAGGGCCTTTCTCTTGTTTTGACAGGCTGTGCATGAACTGTAATATAATCCATAATGATGTGACAACTGTTCCTTTAGGAGCGTTCTTTGTATTTTTCTGGTTCACTGGATGTGAAACCCATGATCAGATAAACATGTCTAAGCAGGAGACTAATATGTAATTTCAAGAGCCCACGGCAATCCTTCAGAGAGGCATGGAGAGAGAATATTATTAGCAAATGATAAAAAAGCTTTGGAAACAAGCCCACTTTAAACCGTAGTGTACAAGAGTCCCTGAATGTATACAGGTATAGTATTTTCATGATCCTAAAGATCAGTAGACGTAAATGCTTAAATACTTGCATAAAAAAACAAGTGTTTTGCAGTACGCAAGGTGGCACCTGATGAAGATTATTAACAATGTTAAGACAAAGCTTTAACATTGAAGCAATAAGCTTTGAATTGTATTTACCGAGAGCTCAGATGCAAAACCCTCAGTGTGTATCTGACATGTTTTCTTGTACATGAGATTAGACTCTTAATGGATTCTGCCCACAAACCAGTATTTCTGAATGGCCTGAGGCTGGGATTAAGCTGATTTTGAGTGAAATTATTTGATGAATGTATAGTACATGTCGAGAACATTCGGTTAATATCATTATCTCATTTTTGGAGGTGACATTTAGCTGCGTTTGCATCAGAGCTCCGCATATTAATCTAAAAAGACTGAGCTCACAAACATGTACAATAAATTAAAACATTGGTAATTGTGAAATCTCTATGATGGAATAATATACCATTACCCAGGTAGACTTAAAAATTACATTAAACTGACAGTGTGACATTTCTATAGAACTGTCAGATTTGTTTTGATGAAAAGTTCTCATGAGCAATTCCCGCTAAGAGTTCTGGATTTGCAATAAGCTATAAGAAATTAACAAAATGAATGGTTTTACACACAAAGAGTACCGTCACACTTTGGAATCAAAGAGTTGATGTGTACAAATCCAGATCTGACAAAAAACAGAACATTTTAAAGTACAGCAGGGTTGTTGTTTTGGACACTGGAATGGCAGTAATTTTTATAAATTACTAAATCCCATTTCAGGTGAGACAGTACTTTGGCAGCTCACATTTAAAATTAAAAGACATGCTGTAATGCACCCAGTAACAACAGCTTACAGTACATTTTTAAAAATTCAGAGTTAAATGTGTTTCAGATAAATGGGTACAAAAAGCCTGTTTTCCATGAAATAATCATCATCAAAAATCTTTCTGGCTTAATCCTAGACGGATTAAAACTGACTGTAAAAGTATACACCCTATAATGAAAATAGTTTCCTTATTTAATTACCCTCATGTCTTTTTTCAGAACCCACATGCTAATTGTGTGTTGTGTCTCTTACAATGACACAATCTTTGTGCCTAAATTGTAGTTTGATACACCTGCCAAATCAAGTGTTTCAGGTGTTGGCAAGTCTATGAAAATAAATTTTTAGTGACTTTAAAAACGAATCAATGTTTGTTTTAAAGGGGACATTTCACAAGACTGTTTTAAGATGTAAAATAAATCTTTGGTGCCCCCAAGGTACATATGTGAAGTTTTAGCTCAAAATATCATAGATGATTTATTATAGCATGTTAAAATTGCCACTTTGTAGGTACGAGCAAAAATGTGCCGTTTTTGGGCGTGTCCTTATAAATGCAAATAGAGTTGATCACTTAATGGCAGTGCTGTGGTTAGATAGTGCAGGTTAAGGGGCGGTATTATCCCCTTCTGACATCACAAGGGGAGCATTATTTCAATGACATATTTTTTCACATGCATGCAGAGAATGGTTTACCAAAACTAAGTAACTGGGTTAATCTTTTTCACATTTTCTACAGTAGGTTGATTGAAGCACTGGGGACCCAATTATATCATGATATGTCCCCTTTAAACAAATAAAAGAAGTTAATCAAATGTTCCTGGCATTCCACAAATGTTTCACAGTTTAACAAAGTCAATAGGCACATTGACACACATTGTGTGCATAACTCAAGAT
The DNA here is from genome assembly GCF_030506205.2 of Paramisgurnus dabryanus. Lineage (NCBI taxonomy): Eukaryota > Metazoa > Chordata > Actinopteri > Cypriniformes > Cobitidae > Paramisgurnus > Paramisgurnus dabryanus. Next base: position 20,511,457 of record NC_133352.1, read on the forward strand.
TTGTTGCGAACGTACAAGTTTGTTGGGAACAAACTTGCACAAGCAAGAATAAACACAACAGGCTGCCTGAAGACACAATGAATTCAGTAGCAATTATTATTTTCACTGTGCAGACAGGAATGACAGATGGTCCGTTTCAAGTTGTGCCAAAAAGAAATCATGTTGAACAGGTCACATTAGATAAGGCTTTACATTTTTACAGCCCTGGTGAATGTGGAAAAATACAGAAAGCCATCAAAAAGCAACGCAAGATGTAATTGTTTAAAAAAACAAAAACTAATCAGTGGTTCAAGGACAAAAAAAAGTCCTCCCTCAGTCCCTTCAATTTGTGATTCGTGTCACAACAGTCTTTACAAAGATAACATTTGGAGCATTTATGTTAGAACAAAACCTAAATAAAATGCAATCTAGGTCAGTGGTTCTCAAACTGGGGGCCCCCTGAGGGGGGGGGTCACGAGATGCTGCCAGGGGGCCCCAGTTTTATGACATTTTATTAAATACATGAATTCTGTGTAACTTGACCTAAAAAAAAGGCTACTTACCAACATCACTACTTTGTATAACTTGTTTTATTTAATTAAAAATTTACTTTGAGAACTGATTTTCTTTGGGGGGGGGGCGTGAAGGAATGCACCGTACACAAGGGGGGCTGCACGCTGAAAAAGTTTGAGAACAACTGATATGTTTTCATTAATCTTTTTAGTTCACATGTGTATTAAAGCTGTAACTGAAGAAGTGCCACAACCGTAAACATCCCACTTTTGATAATTGTATGTTTAAGCTGTAACTATGCAGGCATCATCTTTTTTTTTTTGAAGGTTATTAGAAATTTTTATTTTATTTTTAAATCAGCTCACAAAAGATAAAGAGCAAATGAAAACAGGAGCAGTGTATGCAAAACTGTAGGCTATGTAAACCCTGCGCGCACACCAAATATTCAGGTCAAGCCAGACTTGAGACCAGCATTAAGCGAATGACGTTTGTCATTATCCCATCGAGTTTTCTTATGAAACTTCAGTATTTAGACTGATGGTATGCCTTACCATGAGATTAATTTATGACCTTCAAAAGATACAATTAAAAATTTCATTTTTGTACTTTCTTTTGTAAGTATGCTTCTAGGAGTGCATTTGTGTCTCAATCAGTACTATGTTAATGACAGCGTTTTGCTCAATGAATGTACTGTTTAAAAATGAAGAGAGATGTAGGTTTTGAACGTTTGTTGATGAGTAACAGCTGTGAGTGATTACAATGCGCTTAAGCAGTCACGTCACAGGAGAATAAGTGAACAGTTTCCCATTGTCAAGTGAGCTAGGGACCTTACGAGTGCCTGAACCTGCATACACGATTTACTGATTTACGACTTCGCGGGAGCTAGGGAACGAATTGAGACACAGGGCCAGTTAACAACAAATCTTGTTTTTAAGTTCAATGACACGTTGTGATATTACTTCCTTTAAAAAGTAATCCCAAGGTTATTTAAACAGGAAAGAAGGAAAACACACGACAATCACCACAGATGGAACATTTCATGGATCAGCCCGCAAGTTAAAATTTAAAAATATATATATTTCAAAATTAAAGTAACAATTAACAGAATCCAAAACTTTTTATTATGCTTTAACCAGACTCTTGCTTATATGTTATTTGCTAAACATTAAACGTAAAATATTGCAGAGAAATAACACTTAACACTCAGTACATCTCTGTAAGGATGCTTCAGTGCTCACACGTAAGCTAATATCAGTCACATGCACACCTGACCATATTCACCTTTTTTAGCGTATTTTACATAAACAGATCTTATTCCAAAGAATCGAAATTTATACGTTGGTGGGTGCCTTACCTTGCCTACGAAGTAATACTGAGGAAACTCAAGAGTATGCTCTCAAAACCAAGCAGTTTTGACACTTGTCCAAGTCCCTGCACCCGAAAACATGCTCAATCCTCAATAGTTACGCTGACAGAATATTAATGGCTCAGTAACAATGCCATTCCACCACGCTGCTTTCTATTGAACAGCACCCAATGAATGTAAAGCTTGTGGATGCTTGTAGTAACGATAATTGACAATAGAGGGCGCGCAAGACATCAAATATTCCAGGGATGCTTTTAGGTGCACTCCTTTTTACAGTCTATGGTGCACTCAAACCAATTATAAACTTTTAAACAGTTGGTGAGTTACCATTTGAATATTTTAATGTAACATACATTATATACAAATCAATACATGATATACAAATGAAAAGCACAGTAAAGATACTTTTACAATGTCCCCTGGAGATTATTGGAATATCTTAACATAAGAATATAAGTAGCTAATGTTATGGTTCATTTTGAAAGGATTAATTAAATATATAGGGCAATTCAAAGTCTAGCCTAATGGAAATGTTTTACATGCACATGATTGGACTTTGTTTTTTTTTTTTTAATTATTATACTTGAAAAGACCTTTAGTTTGCAAATTCTGTTTAACCCTCAGATTGCTTTATTAAGAGGATCCTCAATGTGTTCTTCACGGACACATTTGTCCATTTGTGACCCCATTGACATTTTAAATAAATTTCACAGAACTATCTTTTTAATTTTTTTAATTAATGTAAAAACACTTAAGTTATGCATTTATTTTGTGCATTAAAGTTATGCATTTTTATTTGTTTGTATCTATTTACCTCTAAAGGTAATACTCATTTTGAATGTAAAATAAGCATTTTTATGTTACTTTCTGTTAAAATTCACTTGTAAAATTGTAAATTCTACTATTTAAACACAGTAAAAACCTCAAAATAAGTTTTATATTAAAAAAACATCTCTCTTTTTTAAGTGACATGAAATATTAATGGTCGATGACTGTACTCACTGGTTGCATATGCTCAAACCAATAAACTGTTAACTGATGTTAAATGTTGTAATAAATAAATAAATAACTAAACTACTTATGTTCTTAAGTTAAAATTGTGTAGAATAAAAAAAATTGGGTTCGGTAAGATGCCAAAATATCAAACAAGTCTGACCATGCTGTAATGAAAAGACAAATTAGTAAATTAGTAATCATTTACTTCTAACAATAAACAACACATTTCAATAACTCAAGAACAAACAATGAACAATAAATCTAACAATAACTCAAAAAACGGTAAAAACAGGCAACAACCTGAAACTATAAATAATAAACCACAATAACTAAAAGATCCAGGGTGCCTTATACAGTAAACCTCTTTGCCATTGTGCTGCTTCAAAATGAACGGAAAACTTTGACTGGAAGCATCAACAAACCAGTGGGTCTTTGATCCGACTTTGAAGTGTGTTAGTCTGTGTGTTATTGACAAAATAAAAAATGCTTTATTTGGCTCATTCAATTCTTTGTTTATGTATACATAAGTGGCTGAATGTAAAAAATAAACATACTGTTACATGCTTACGTATTTTATCAATTGCTAAAACACTGTGGTGGTTTCCCGGACAGGTCTTATTATAGTCCCAGACTAAAATGCATGACCTGATTTAGCTAATTGTGCAATCTGTTGTCAACACCTTACTCCATTCCACATGGTTAAACGATGGCTTTCAGCAAAACATTCTCAAAACACATTCTGCACTTTAACGAAATCCATACTGATAAACACAAATGGCAACGATCAAATACAAATAGAGAACACATGTCATTGATTGAACACAACCACTCAAAATTGATTTAACCTGTTCCAAATGAACACAAAGTATAAGCCAGTTCAACCTTCAGGTTGTTGAAGGTGGGAAGGAGAAAGTGTGAGAATGGATAGAAGAATAATATGTGAGATAATGAGGAAGAGTGTGTATGCGAGGTTGGCAATGAGGAGGAAGAGGAGGAGGAGGGCAAGAAAGAGGATGAGGAGGACAAAAAAGGAAGAGGAGGATGAAGAGAAAGACGAAGAGTGGAAATATCTGATGAAATTCGAGCAACAGTCATAGAGTTCTTGTCTGTGGACTGACAATAAGGAACCAGGACTTAAAGTGCAACCCAATTTGAGCCGATTTTCTGTGTCCACCATATTAAGGACATTCAGAGAAGAGAACAGGTACTGCACAAATGTACTCTGCTACATTATGTGCAGCTGTTTCAATAGACATTTGTAAAGTTCATCACTGTATGTATAGTACTGCATGAATATTTTTTGTAAATGCACATCTGCTTTTTGAAGAATTGCCATATGCAGGTGACAGGACAACTATATTCACTCGAGAGGATGTGGCGGCTCGTGACTGCTCATTCGAGGGGCGCAAATTCATTTGTTTGGAGAGTCATGTATGTTGCTGGTGTTTTCAAAATATGTGTTTGTTGCGTCATGTGAACCATGTGCATCATGTGTTTTGTCATGCATACGCGTCAAAACCGCTTATGATAAAAAAGATGCTCACGTTCACAAAATACACGTAAGACACTCACTTAACACTAAACTCTGATTATGCATTATATTATGTGAGTATCTGACAAACATGAGCGTCTCTTTTATCATAAACCCTTTAGACGCATCTGCAGCAGGCACTTATTTTGACAAGACACGTGATGCACATAGGATCACTCGATGTGCTGAACACATATTTTGAAATTACGAACCACACACATGATGGGCTACATACATGTTGTGATGAACTTCGCATCGAGCGCCCTCGAAAAAAGGTCGCCATCGGTCTGTTATAGTGGGCATGTAACACGACTCGGATAATGTAATACAACTCACTCAGAGAAATCTAGGAACGAGTGATACAAGACAACACACAAAAGTCTCTCTGTGACAACCCTCATGACTTGAGACAAACCTCGTTGACTCTGTGACAAACCGTGATGAAGCACGCTTCAATCTAACAAAGAGAAGAAGAAGAGACCAAACATGATTGGACAGTGGGCCATTGTTGAAGTCCATGGTCAACGAGATGGCAATGTAACAATCTGTGCTGCTATCAGCAACCATGGTGGTCTAAATCATCATGTTACACTCGGACCATATAACACAACGGAACCTTCTAAGATTTATTGCCAGTCTGAGAGATATTTTATTTGAGTAGCAGGGTCAAGAGCTAAATGAAAATCCCATTCCCACCTATGTCATAGTGTGGGACAATTTCAGTTTCCACCAAGCTGCTCAGGTAGGGTATTGGTTTAACCTCAATGGGAGCTCAGTTTACAAACTTGTACCTCCCTCCATACTTGCCTTTCCTGAATCTGATTGAGGAGTTTTTCTCCTTTTTGAGATGGAATAGGGATAGACAACCCTACACCAGAGTAAATCTGCTGCAAGTCATGGATTTAGCCTGTGGTGGTGATATAGGTAAGGAATCATTTCAGGGCTGGATACGGCACACAAGAGGCTTCTTCCGCCGTTGCCTTTTGAGGGACAATATTGCTTGTGATGTCAACAAAGTGTTCTGGCCTGACTCAGCCCAAAGACAAGAAAAAGGACATTGATCACATGTTTACTCCTTTTATTTTTGTCCCTTTAAATATTGTATACTGTAGTACAGTGCATTGTAGGCTATATTCAAGAATTAGAACAGAGACAAAAGAAAATGTTTGTGAGATGCAGCCAAGAGACAGTACTGTAACATCAGGGGTACAGGGAGGAAGATGAACAACAAAAAGATTGAGAACTATGTATTTGAACAATGTTGATTTCTATTTTTGGGTGTATTATTTACTGACTGCTTCAAAGTTGTTATCCTTTTGATCACTTTGTTTATAGAGCAGTGTTTGAGTTTGAACACATGTAAAACTCATGTTTTGAGGCAAAAGTTTCATTAGTGTTTGAAGATGAGGTTTTGCATTTAATTTGAAGGACAGCTGGTTTAGATTACTCCAAACTTTCTGCCAGTTTTAGATGGTGTAATGGATGCATTGCCAATTGAATTGAGAGGATGTGTTGTACCTTGGGGGGTGTTGAAAATACAAGCAGCTCTATGTCTTGGCTAGGTTCAGCTGGAGCTGGTGCTTCTTCATCCAAGCTGAGATGTCTTCCAGATAGGCTGTAATGCGTGATGCTACAGTGGGACCATCTGGGTGAAATGAGAAGTAAATCTGAGTGTCATCTGCATACCAGTGGTACAATAAAACCACCAGTGTTAAATGTAAACTGCTGGTCTTTATATGAGTACCACCAGACTTTGTGGTACCCATATATATACCAGCAGTGTACATTTAACACTGGAAGAAGCAACATGCCTATATGATCCTGTCCTATAAATAATGTGTAAATGGAGAAAAGAAGTGGTCCAAGCATTGATCCCTGAGGGACCCCAGTTACCATCTGGTGAGCTGTGGACAAGGCTGCAGACCCTTCAAGTGTTTTGCAATAAAAGGGAGGAATGAGATGGGTCTATAAAAGAAGGGTTCAATGTGGGTAGTTTTAGCAATGGAAAGATCAGGGCCTGCTTAAAGAGCACCTACTTCATTGCTAAAAAACAATGTCATTTTGTGTATTTGGTATAATACAATGTGTTCACGTGGTTTATGGTTAAAAACACATTACTATCCAAATATCTTACATTTTTTTAGCTCCAGATTTCACTATCTTCCTGAAACACACAGATTTGAAAAGTGTCCCTAATTGGACAGCTAATTTGTACGTTGTGATCGGTCTGAATACCTCTGATGTCAGCCAGAAATGTGACGCTCCTTACCATGTTTGAAAGATTTGCGCACAGTGCTAACAGAAGTTAACTTACAGGCTGTGAATCTGAAGCGGAAGGAATTATGATAATGTCGGGCTTGTCGACATCACCAATCCCAGGAAGTAAACTATTGCCTACAATTCGTGTGTTTGTTGTAGTCCAAGAAAAGAGATTTACGTTGAAGATGATAACTCGCGTCATCGTTTTTACTTTGGGGTTTGTACCTTTTGCATATCCTTTACATGTACAGTATACACACTTACACACCAAAGGAAATGTAAAATGGTGAATCGGACAATAGGTGCTCTTTAAAAGTGGATGGAAAGGAGCCAGTGAGCAGGGAGGTGTTGATGATATGTGTGAGTGCCCATGTGAGTGTGTTTGATGGCTATCTGTACTGAAATTTTTTTTGTCCTTGAACAAAATATTAAGGGGTCTTTTCGTTTTTAACCACTTATTGAATCAAGTCCAACTTTTTTGTGTGTGGCCAGGAGGCAAACTTAGGAAAAGTCTTGAACTGATACAACATAGGAAACCATTTTATTAAAAAAAACAAAGATTTTGGACTAGGGTTTAAGTGACTTGAGAAAATCATAAACAGAGGAGATACAGTATATTTGAATGAGGAAATGACTTTCTGGAGGATTGAGGCTAACTGTACTCTTTGATAATCATTCAACAGTAAATCTGAACTCACCTGAACCTTAATTCCAAATAAATGAGTCATTTAATAAATAATCAAACCAGAAGTTTCAGATTGACTACAGAAAATATTTTTCTTCTCACATAAGACAAAATAAAAATATAAATCTGGAGTTATTAAGCCAGTGCATTCAAATTGTGATTCAAACTACACTAGCAAACATTTGAAGTGAATCAAAACCTTACCCGTTCTTGTCTCAGGACAACTTTGATTAATTTTTTTGATCCACTTAAAACGTTGACTATTACAAGTGTTTGCTATTAAATGATGTTGCTGTTATCTTTGCAGCACAAACAGAAAATGCATGGTGTAGTTTCAAACAAGAGAAGTAAAATGTTGAAAATTACCCCATAGTCCAAGTTAGTTGTAATATATCCTGAGATGAAATTAAAATATTCATATAAAATAAGGATTATGATTTTGTTACAACACTGTCTTAAACATAATTGGTGTGTTTGGGTAAATAAATGATTAAAGGTAGATGAAAAAAATAGTTTTACCCCAATAAGGACTAAACTGAGCATTTGTAAAGTACATGAGGTGATTTGTAAACTTGCTCCTGATTGGAAAAATTTGAAGTGTTACTAAATGACCTGTTATAACCATACCCAGCCTCCCCTATGGCCCTAAGTGTCAGTTTTGTACCTGTTTCTGTGATAACTTGGCAATAACACACAAGCAAAGAATTCAGCCACATCCGTTTACTGGTTATTGCTCATGTATCTTTAGAGGATGGAGCAAACATGACCTGACTAACTCACAGGACAAACATTTTGCTGCAACCGGTAAACTCTCACATACAGCTTTTCCAGTTTTTTCAATACTTTTAACAAATTTCCTAAACTCATACGGATAGCACAACTTGACACACAAGCTCAACCAAGACAAAAACAATAGATTTAAACTGTCACATTTACAAATACTTTCACACTGTGTGTCAGAACAGATAACATTATGTGTAGGCTAAAGTCTGTGAACAGCTGTTGAATTGAAACACAAATCAATCTCTTGTGTATTAAAGTATTCAATTGCTCATGAAAACAGCTGAATGAAGTTGTGAAAACCACAGCTGATTCCCAAACTCTTGGGATCTTTCAATGACATATAGTATACAATACAGTAAAAGAGGACCTCTTTGTGCCTGCAGAAGTCAGAGGAAGACCAGCAGGATGAGGGACAGTTGCATTGCCAGAAAATATGTGATGGGATGAGAACATGTGGTAAAGTAGAAAGGCTATAGATAAGATGATAACTTTGCTGTTTCTTTTTTACTGTATCTACAAATTGTAAAGCGCTTTGGATGGCCATGAGTCTATGAAGGCGCTATATAAATGCAGTCCATTTACCATTCTATAAAGCTACTTTGAGATGAATGATTAATTTTTTGTCTTAAATTTCTGCAGCAAAACGAACAAAATGCTTACATTTACTAAACCCTACACAACAAAAATATAAAGAGATCTCAAAAGAAACTGTAGTGCAAAACATGATCTTTGATCAATACAATATTGTATAGGCTACTGTCTATTGTATAAGGACTGACACATAAAATATTGCAGTTAGCATCTTTTTTTTATGTTGGTGATTTGGTATGATTCTAAGACATGCTTGCAGTGTTTTGGTAAACAATGTAATAGTTTAGTTTACAATGTGTTGTTGAGCATGATTTAAACTGTTTGGCCACTTGGGTGTTGTGTTGGTGCGTTAAGAGTTTAGTAAAATTGTTAGAAGTATTGAAAAAACTGTCATAGCAATCTTAAAAAAACGCCCCTTAGTGGCAAACACAAGAATTACAATCTGTCTACTACCTTTTTAATGGTCATATGTGGTTCATTTTAAATATAGCTGGTAAACCAATTGCATTCAATGTCTGCTCAAGAACAAATCATTTTAAATAAACAGAAATGTTTGATTCTGCTCGACATTCCGACATGTGTATATAAGAGATAATCTACAGCCAGCCGCATATTTTTAAAATTACAACATACAAGACAACCGGTGATAACAACCGGGCGGTTGTTTGGATATGTAGCAATCGGGGCGGTCGGGGTGTACGATTGACAGACTCTGATCTGAGAATCATTTTTCATGATTTTGCTATGTTAGCAATAATAACAGAATTAAATTTAATTCTATTAATACAATAACATTGCAATAAATACTTTTGAAGAATAATATTAGCATCTGACTGTATATAAACATATCGTTGCATGTAGGCCTACAGTTGTTTTTCTATTTTTTGTGTCCCTTATAAAAATTGCTCTTGATAAATTGTATGTTTTTATGTGAATTCATTCTTTATTATTATTTATTCAGATGTTTGGGTTTGGCAATGAATGTTTTTCTCTCAGACAAGAAAAAACAGCTTATTTTGTAATTACGTTTATTTCAGTAATAACAGATGGGACTGCAGGACTAGCTGAAAAATTGCCTTAAAAGGTAATGTCACTTTTTTGTTTTTAAGCGACCTCTAAAGATCGCATCCGGGAAAGAGTTCAATAATGTTAAGGTTTAGTTCAATGACTTTTCCCAGATGTATCTTGTTATAGTAATAAAACAAATATCCTCTCATCTCTAAGTATTTGGACACTGAAGTTGGCTCCTTTTGTGGTTTTGAGACCAAACTTTTTCCCACTTATTTTTTTGAGTAACCAGTCAATTTGGAGTTGATATAAGTGTCTATATTTTCAGCTCTGTAAATATGACCCATAGCTTCACTATTAAATATATTATTTTCTACTATGAATATCCCAAAATGTTTTTTTCTTGAAAATACTGTTAACTTTTTTATTTTATATACTAAATTCTTTATCCACAAACAATAATGGCTTAAATGCCCTCTGTATTTTCCACTTTTTCTTACTGAAATAAGATCCATTGTCTCATCTCTAAAAAATATAAAAAACATAAAATGTACACTATTTTTGAAATGTTATGATGATCTATTTAAAGATGTAGCCTAACTTAAATTATGCACTTATCTTACCTAGGTATAGCATTTATAACGACATAGCTTAACCTTATGCAAACCAATTACTGATTGTGATATTTATTTATTTTTATATTTTTGTATTGTTATTCGAATTGTCTGTGATTTAACAATGCTTTTCTTTCCCTGAATGTATGTGTATTCTTTATATTCCTTAATAAAAAATAATAAAAATCATGCGGATCACGTGATCTACAGAAGGGCGGGGCTAATGGTTCGCTCGAGGAGTTCATGGTGAGTTGACAGACAAAACTGTCGAGTAAAATAACCAGCTGTAAATATCGATTGTCTTTAATTTTAGCATGAACATATCTGTAACTTTTTCGTCTTCACCTAACGTTAAGAAAATTTGTTTTTTAAGCGCATTGCGCAGCGCATGCTATGTTTGTTGTTCATTGTTAGCAGGTTAGCCAGCTGTAACGTACTCAATGCTGAAAGAAAACCTTACAATGTAAAAGTAGATCCTTTAATAAAATAGACGATTATGTGCTTTGGTGGTTGGTAGATTAAATCGTGTGTATAGCATTTAATAAAATCTTTAGTATGACTGTCTTATTTTAAATGAAAGGAGTTAAATATCCATATCGCTGTTCTTTCTCTCTCTAAGCTCTAAAAATATGGACCAAAAGATCCCATATGATGACTATCAACTGCCTGTAGTGTTTCTTCCCTCCTATGAGAGCCCACCCGCGTGGATTCCTCCACAGGAGGTGAAGGTTACAGCCACAAACATTACACATGTGTCTGTTAACTTTTGTGATCGTATTGTCTAATAAATCATTTGTTTCTTATAATCAGAGGATACATCACCCTGACTATAATAATGAACTTACCCAGTTCCTACCTCGCACCATAGTCTTAAACAAACCCCCTGGTGCACAGCTGGGCTTTAATATTCGTGGTGGAAAAGCCTCTCAGCTCGGTATATTTATTTCCAAGGTGAGTTTTCTCAAAGACTGGTTTGTTATTTATTTATGCAGGGTTTTTTCCTTTATTTATGTCGGTTTGCAAATCCTGTTTTGATAGGTAGTGCCAGATTCTGATGCACATAGAGCTGGACTTCAGGAAGGTGATCAGGTGCTTTCGGTCAATGATGTGGATTTTCAAGACATTGAGCATTCAAAGGTAAGATCTGATATAAGGCAAGTGGCAAAATCAAATTTAACTCGCCTCCTCTAAACAGAATTTTGTGTGATTTATGTCTCAGGCTGTGGAGATACTGAAGACAGCAAGAGAGATTTTGATGAAAGTTCGCTACTTTCCTTACAGTAAGTATATTATATTCATCCTTCTTTTGTAATACGTGCATACTAGAGATAGATCAGGGGTTGTCCAAGTGACTTTTAAAAATGCCTCAGTGTGTAATCCTTTTACTGACTCATTTTAGACAGGAAAAACACTGTAAAGTACTGTAAACAGGTTGTTCCTTAGTGCTTGCATTTGGTTTAATTCCCAGGAAACATTACATCTAATTTAATTTGTTTGGATGAATAAAAGTGTCTGCTAAATGTTGATCTTTTTTTTCTAGATTACCAGAGGCAGAAGGAGAGGACTGTACACTAGGTGGCAGAGCTGAATTGCATAAGGAACAAACGTCATGACGCAGATGATGAGGCGTTGGCGTGTGAATAGAGCATTCACTGCTTCATCTTCCTCCCACTAATGAATTCTTCTAAAATACTTTCTTCAAAGAAATAATTTCCAAACACTACAAGGACATGTCCCATGATTCAAACCTGTTTTCTGGTATCAGGTTTTTTGAATAAGCCAGCTGTGTAAAACCATGCATTATTTTAACTTTTTAACTGTTTGTATCCAGCACACAGCATTTCCATATTTTCTTCTTTTTCAATCTTAATTACATAGAGTACATAGTAAGGTTGTTGTATCACATACAGTGTGCATATGAAATGGAAGTATGGGATATTTATTGATTGAAATTAGTGTATACATTCATTAGGACAAAGGGCACATTGTGAATTATGGTCTGCTTTTAGTATTATTACTATTTTAAGAGGCATTGGTGGAACAAAGCTAATAATGTCTATTATTGTCTGTGTGTAATATTTATTAACATTTTCTTGCTTTGCGATTACATTTGAACATTTGCAAAATCTAAAGCAACATATTTGGTTTTAATGTTTGGATTAGTGAAATGCTGTAAAATAATGTCCTGCTGAAACACAATGCTACTGACTAAAGTATAAATTACTAAAGCAATCCTGTTCATTTTTTCTCTGCTCTTATTTTCATTTAAATATCAGAAAAATAAGACCTTACCTAATAGAGTATGTGGCAACTCCTTGGTAACAACTTCTAGCTGGTTTTTCCACAATTAATCAAAATGTCACACCTCTCATCATCTCGTTCCTTTGGCTAACAATAGCTGAACGGTCTAGTTATGTTGTGCCGATTTGTATGCAAGCAGCAATATCTGCAATCCCACTTACAAACCTACATCCCACCAGAACCCTGCGCACAGTAAGTAAACAACGCCTCATGGTTGCCTTGCATCTCCCCCCCCCCAAAAAAATCTCCTGATTATTTACATAAACTCTTCTTAACAGGTGGATGGATCTTTTAAACTCGATTTGGTCAGCAAAATAGCTCACAACATTGAAAAAACAAAACATTTTGATTTCATGAATGTTGAAACTTAGCTAAAAGTAACTTTATGGCACCTCTTACACCAAGGGTCTCCAACTTTTTTGTGAGCACAGGCTACCACAATAGATTAAACAATCTGCAGGGGTACTTTTTTATATGGTCTACTCAAAACTTTTTTTTTGGTTTACTTGATTTTATTTTGTTAATATGTTTTATCATTGTTTAAAATGCTAACATGCATAAAAGAAGCCAAGCTAATATAAAAAAGTAATATTAAAATTGAGTTTATCAATAGAATGTGGTCTGGTGGGCATCCCTGTTGGAGACCACTGTCTTAAACTATTGCTTGCAATCATTTTACAAGTTTTCTCACCTTTCTAAGTCACTTTTTATGTAAATAAAAACCAAAGCGCAGCGTAATAAACTTGCAACACTATTGTGAGAAATAAACAGTCAGCAAAAGATTTTTGGACAATCATTTATTAAAAATATTAAAACCATATTACCCTTCATTGAGTGAGGACTTCATATATATGAAATTCAAGTTAAATGTATACATCCATCCATCCTCAGACAAGTCACTTGTCAGAAATACAAGTAACTTTGCCTTATGTTTCCTCTGCCTGTTACAGGCAAATAAGCTACAAAACAATTCAAGTAAAAGCAAACCTGAGGTAATACCACTCAGACTGATTTAACCATAGTAAAGCATCATTAATCACAGGTTTTCTCTCCTTGTTACTTCTTGTCAATCATTCATTCTTACGCATAAGACACTATGGACACTCCCTTAAACAAATACATTACCAACAAATATACAAGAAAAGAATGACACTGTAAGTAACCTCTCCTTTACTATAGAGATTTTTTTAAACAAGGCTTAAATAACATGCTGGACTACAGTCATTAAGAAATAAACATCATACCGAATTTCAATAATAGTAACAAGTAGCATAATTAAAATAATTCAGTATAAATAAACAAACAAAAAAAATCTCTTAACCACCTTTAAAAGTGTTTTAACTTAAGAAACAGTACTTCATAGTATTTTCTTGCAAAAATAAAAAGAAGCCACGGTTATGATGTGCACACTGCCATAAGAAAAATCGCCATTTTTAGGTAATCTAGGAGCATCTGTTGTTTGTTGCCAGTGCCAAATTATGTGGTAAAGGTCGTAGGAATATTCCTATTGATCATCTGTCACACGTGCCAACGTAAAAATGCGATCAGTGCAGGGCACAACCATTGTAAACAATATCTGTGCGATCAATAAAAAGAAACAGACCATAAGTGACGTGAGGTGTAACTGAACTGACCCCCTGAGATGGACCACATCAAGACAGGAGTCTAAAGGACTTGAGTGGTTTTAGCTGCTGTCTTCATTCTCCTGAGCATCTTTGGTTAAGCTCTCGTCCACGTTCTCGAGTGAATCGACGCGCTGGATTGACAGTTCTGCTGGATCCATCATTGGCAGCTCGCTCTGTATGGGGTACAGCCACGGTTTGTAATCTGGATTGTGTGCCGCTTTCCATGCCGGGTAGTTTTGGCCTGCTTTATGAACGCTTCTTAAAACCTGTGGAATAAAAGATGACAATCAGGGAGCGGCACTATATGTATATATGAATGTGTCGTTGAATTGTTCTGTCTTGTGTAATGCTAACCATGAAACAGAATGCTGTTTTACCACATTTTCAGGCGGAGCGTTAGCTCATTTATTTTTTTAGCTAACTTCAGCTTATAAATAGCGTTTCTGGTTTCAGTCAGGTCTTGAAAATTTTTGCCAACAGTGATCACGGTGTACAATAAAGCACGTTACGATTATATTGCTAAGCAAACACATAATGAGACACACACACACACACACACACACACACACACACACACACACACACACACACACACACACACACACACACACACACACACACGGATGCATGAAAACACTTTCTGATATACACAATGTACAATATATTCACTTCAACCAATGAATTCAACAAATACATGAAAATGGCAACCATTCAGTACAATAGTAAGTGTCTTAGTAAATTTTGATACCTTTAAATGGCACTTTTTGGACTGTAAATTCAAATACAGAAAATAAGAAAATAAGTCTAGTCTTTAGACAAAAAATATCATGTGCTTAAAACAAGCAAAAATATCTGCCAATGGGTTGAGAAAATTAAGCTGGAATTAAATGTCTTTAAAAAAAAAGTAAACTTATTTCAAGATTTTTTTCTCACCCCATTGGCAGATTTTTTTGCTCGTTTTAAGTGCAAATTTACTTAAATTGTATATTTTTTTGTCTAAAACTTGTACATATTTTATTAGATAATTTTGCTCCTCAAGAAAATACATATTGAATTAAGAATTTGTAAATATTACTGAAAACAAGACAAAAATACTAAGAAAGTCATTTTTTGCAGTGTAGTTAGCATAATGGCTAGGTTTGAAGTTAAACCGTTACCATATTGAAAATTTGCTATTTAACCAATTTTTACAAGCTTACAAAAACTGATAATGATTTAGAGAAATTTTATATAGTTTGGCAGACCAGTCAAAATTATTAATACTTAGGTTTCATACATCATAACAGAAAAAGGTTAAATCAAACAAATTGTATTGTGGGTTACTGTATAGCACTCTGTAGTCAATATTGGATTTTGAACTTATGAATTTTGAAGTCTAAATTTGTTTTTATTTTTAGTAAATTCATTTAGACGTAAAAATTCATAAATTGTGCTCATCTGTGAAGATTAACTTGTTGCACAAAACATGTCAAACTTTTGTTAAAGGGACACTCTTTTTTCAGCTCCCATAGAGTTAAACATTTGATTCTTACCATTTTGTAATCCATTCAGCTGAGCTCTGGGTCTGACGCTAGCACTTTTAGCATAGCTTAGCACAACCCATAGGATCTGATTAGACCATTAGCATCAGGCAAAAAAAAATAACCAAAGAGTTTCGATATTTTTCCTATTTAAATCTTGACTCTTCTGTAGTTACACCGTGTACTAAGACTGACCGAAAACTAAAAACTGAGATTTTCTAGGCAGATATGACTACTCTCAAACTGGCGTAATAATCAGTGAGTTTGCTGATGTAACATGGCTGCAGCAGGCGTAGTGATATATTACGCACTGCCCGAAAATAGTCCCCTTGGTTACTTCTCTAGAAGGGGACTATTTTCGGGCAGTGTGTAATATCACTACGCCTGCTGCAGCCATGTTACAGCAGCAAAGTCACTGATTATTACACCAGAATGAAGAGTATAGTTCCTAGCCAAATCTGCTTAGAAAATCACAACTTTTAATTTTCCGTCTGTCTCAGTACACAATGTAACTACAGAAGAGTCAAGTTTTAAATAGGAAAAATATCCAAACTCTTTGGTTATTTTTGAGTGCGATGCTAATGGTCTAGTCGGATTCAATGGATTGTGCTAAGCTATGCTAAAAGTAGTAGCGCCAGACCCCAAGATCAGCTGAATGGATTCCAAAAAGATAAGAATCAAATGTTAACTCTAGGGGAGCTGAAAAATTTACATATTTTCAAAAAAAGTGGAATGTCCCTTTAAACACAAAGCTTATTTTTTGTGTGATAACCCAAAAGTCTATGGGGAAAATAAATGGGCTTTTTAGTGAGCAAACCAGTGTCCCGCTAACTTCTGGGGTTGGCCTACAAAAATACGTCATCCTTGTGGCACTTCATTATTGAGACATCATAATAATGGCGTTTAATAATAAGAAATGACACAACCAGGCGTGAAACAAAAGCTTGTTATCATTGTGTCCATTGGACAGGATTACAGTCTGGAAATACAGCAAACAGCCCAACCAAATGAGTAGATTAAGATATCAAGACTATAAAACAGACAGCCACAAACAACAAACAATGCCAACAGGGATGTTTTTTGCATTGGCATTTATCCCTCATAAACCCCCAACTCTAAGCAGGCCTTCTTTAACACAGATCCTAAACCAGTATCATGTCTTAAAACCAGTATTAAAACAAAAAATGAAAATGCAACATAAAAACAAGATCTATGTTGTGCACAACAGTGGAAAGATGCCGAGTTTGTACTAATGTAACTGTTTGCACTAATGTAACTTTGCTGTGTCAGTCTTAGCAATGATGAATAAGACTTCAAGTGACACACTGTCATAAGTGTACTGTAATATGCAGCCTACAGACAGAACAAGATAAACAAGTTTCACATTGGCACACCAGTGCTGCGTGAGCGTCTTCAGTACAAGATTTTCCAGTCGGTAACCATTATGCCTATATACCAACATATAAAGAGACTCTAATCCGCCGAGTGTCCTGCACTAACATATCCGCCGAATTTACCAGAACACCGAACTACACTAATAAAAAATATTTACAGTACTTACATTTGGTGCCAGAACTTGAGATGCCTTGTTGACAACCCATTTTGGTAGAGACCCTAAAACAAAAAATGTAATTAATGAACTAAAAATAATATAAACAGCATAAATAAGATGCTTCTTGGGCAAATTATGTGAATATGTCAAGGGAAGGCAACCGACTTACCTCTAGGATCAGCTTGGGAGAGGTATGTGAAAACGCAGCTTTTCTCTCCTGTTGGTTGGATCAGGTAACCCGTAAGAAGGGAAACTGCCCTTACCAAGTTATTTCTTGGGGGATATTTCTAAAAAAAGCAAAGTTGAGTTGTTAAGTTAAGTTAAATAAAACATTTAATGTTGATAGAAGGCTTTACTAAAGCTATGCTATTTCCCTGATAAGTGTAAACATTACAGTGCTCAACATCAATCTATTCATAAATCCTGACCATCCCAACATATCAACTATGGCTCAACCATACAGGCAGTGATTAGGAAACCTATTCAAAACCAAATCATTATATTTACAATTCAGTTATGTGGCCTGTTGGTCAGGAATTATGCACATTTATGTGAATTTAATAAAACAATGCCTTAAAATTTAGAGGATTCGAGATTCATATACTGTAAGAGTAGAAGCAACCAACTAGATGTGCATAATGCAAGATGCACATGAAAAGAAGAAAATAAAGACCTACCGGGTGCTTCACTGAGAAGTTAACGATCACATACTCATCTTCAGACGCCTGCCATGACCGCAGGGTCACAACATCCCTGTTCTTCAGTGGTTTCGGACAAAGCCCTGTGGACAAGAGCACAAACAAAGTAAACAAATATAAAGCTTGCAGGCGGATGGACCATAAACACCTACCATGAACTACTCATTACAAGGCAGAGGAAAAAGAGGAGCGTTATCTTGTTGTCAACTATAAATACGCACTAAAACTTCCCTAGAGCTTATATATAACCCCAAGGCACTGTGATAAGCTATTATACAGAATCACTTTCTAAGCTTTGCCTGCTGGGTGAATTACAACTGAGAGTACGATAAAAACACGCGGATGACAAACGTAATAAAAAACACTATAAAACACTTGTACAAGTTTTCATAAACTCACAGGAAAAGTAGCCCACGTCAACATTAGGAGCCAAGCGAGCGATGTCGAAACTCTCCAGCATTGTGGGATCCCATGTCTTCCTATATTGGCTGTCATGAAGCACGTCATACATGATAGCAGCTGATACATCGGTTATGGTTATTCGACACTGAATGGGAAATAATGTATTTATTATCATATATAATATAGGATCAAGCCCTAGGTTTACTGAGGTGCGATACCAGAAAGCAGGTATAACATTGGCATTTTAAATGTTTTGCTAATGGACCTGGAGTAATATAGTGTTAAAACAATACAAACATTATAAAATATAATAAAACTCAAGCAATAATAAAAAGGCCATTGGTTTGCTTGTCAGGCCAACTTTAAAGAATTTTGGACACAATCTGGCAAGACTGTAAGACCAAGATCAAGGCCATGCTGGACCAGCTAAAAACATCAAACCTGTTTAACTTGTTAAACATACATGTTATAAACGTCTTGGTAATATGTATTATGATGTAAATATTTAGCATCTCACCTTTATTTTGTGAACTTTTGCAGAGTTGCCCTTGTTCCCTTGAGTCGCACTTAAAGGAGCACCTTCGACCCAAACCTCCATTCCGTTCTTATCATACTTGCTGATCCAGTTTTCCGTAGACAGACACTGTCTTTTAAAGTCATTAAATGTGGATTCATCTGGAATAATTCCCGAGCGTCGAGACATACCTGAAACAACAAAACACGGTCAAATACGGATCTTCACAAACACGAGTAACCTAAAACTCGGTATCTTCCTGGTGCGAGGAAGAAATTCAGCTCTTATAGTCACAGATTCGCATTTCAAGACCGACAGGATTTTTGTCGCAAATTCCTCACCTGTCGTCAGATCGTGGAAAACTCTCGTCATTGTTCCGGAAGTCGAACAGGTGTATTACGAAAACGGCAATGTGTGTTTACCTGGAGCACTGAGCGCGTTGTGTCGTTAACCACAGTGATTTAGCGTACTGACATGGTCGTGATTTTTCACCCACGGTCTTTTATTTGGTCAAGGGAGAGCTGTCGGCACACTGTGTTTTGGGTGTGTCGAGGGGCTCGTGCGATTGGTCATTTTGGAGTGGTGTGCGACCCGCGCGCTCTCTACTGCTTTACTCATTTACATAATTGAAATTCTATGAACCCCGCCTCGTGTTTACTTACCGAAACCCATTGATAAGAGTCTGCTGAAACTATGCTTTTAGAAACGAGCTTTGTGATGAATGGTTGACAAAAACGAAACGTAGAGAACTGAATAAAACCAATTGATTATTTAAACTATTTTATTTATTGATATATTTGAACAAAGATGTAAACTGAAATACACGCACATAAGCTGAGTCAAGGCCAAGATTAATGTCTTAAAAAATTCAACAATATAATAACAAATTATAAAATATGCTTTATTTTTATATGAGCTTTTGTGTATTTTTGTATAGTTAATAAATGTATACACACACACACACACACACACACACACACACAAATAAGCCATTATTAGATTATGACCACCTAGCTTGAGTAATAAGCACATCATCTGGCAACCAAACGATGGCACGGGTCCAGTGCCAGTTCAAAGAACAGCAGCCCAGCTTTCGGTCAGTAGAGTTTGGTATCAAGAGGGGTAGACCTGTCGATTTATTGGATTTTGATAGAAGCCAAATTGTGATCCCACTGTGTCTTGAAACCTCGATCTCAGAAACGTTGCGCTTTGTGACTGTACTGAGTAGGCCTACATATCAAAAGTGGTGCACCGTGCACGGATGGCTAAATGAAAAAGCAGGTTTGTGCTACATCACCACCACAACTGATGGACCTGCTGTTGACATCATGGTACCAGATACCCCAGGACACCTATTGCCACCTTGTCAAATCAACGCCTCTCCTAATAGCTGCTGTTATGGCAAGCTAATGGAGGCCCTACAGGGTATTAGGCAGGTGGTCATAATATTTGGCTCATTGGTGTAGTTGTGTACATAGTTTTTATATTTTGTACCATACATCTCATTTTGACAATTATTTGAAATTGAGTGATTATAAAAGCAAATACTGTGCAAATATGCCCTCCAGGCTTCACTTTTGGCTAAAAACACACGCACGCGCACACTCACACATTAATAACTAATGAGGACATTCAATAGACTTCTATTGTTTTTACAGAGCACTAGTTATAAATACTATAACCTAACCCTAACAAAAACTTTCTGCATTTTTACAATTCAAAAACTTTATTTACTCTATTTTTATAGTTTTTTCTTTTACAAATGAAGAGTTTCGTTGCAAAACGAGATAACTCCGTATTTTAAATTTTTCAGAAATCTCGTTTTTTGGTTTTGCATTCCAATTAATATCAATTCAACTGCAGTTGGTTTGTTTTAATTTAAACCTTCATAACTTAAAAAATGCAGCTAAGTAGCACTATAAAAAAAAATAATAATTAATAATGTTTTGACAAAAATTAAAAAAAACGGAGTTATCTCGTTTTGAAACGAAAGTCTTCAAATGAGGACATCCCAAAGGGAGGTTTTGATCAGTTTTTTCATCTCTAGGTACAAATTTGTTCCCAAAAAATAGTTACTAGGTACACAAACAGTTTTTTATAAAACCAGTGTATACACCCAATGTAGTGTTTGTGCCACTGCTCCCCAAAACAGTATGGGTGTTTACCAAAATCATTTGAATGTTTCTGTAAGTATGTGTAAGCCCTTAAGTCGCAGTAGTATTTCTAATGCTAAAATAAATTGTTACCCATTCCAATTTCAGATTTACTGCTTTAAGTGAGAAAAAAAGTAAAGCACTTATTTGTAATTTTTTATTCAGATGCCCAATTGCAGTTATTTACTTGCAGTCTCTTAATAGAAAAATTAATTTTAATGGTTAAATGTTAGGTTTGATTTAACTCCTGACTGAAATTCATTCCGACATCCCTCACTTCTTTCAAAATGGTGAAACATTAAAGGAAAACACCAACGTTTTTCAATGCTTTACTATGTTCTTACCTCAACTCAGACAAATTAATACATACATACATATCTTTATTCAACGCGTACATTTAATCTTTGTAGAGCACGTCATGAATGTGTTAGCATTTAGCCTAGCCCCATTCATTCCTTAGGATCCAAACAGGGATGAATTTAGAAACCACCAAACACTTCCATGTTTAAAGACTGTTACATGAGTAGTAACACGAGTAAGTATGGTTGCACAAAATAAAACGTGGTGATTTTTTTAAGAGGATAAAAATGAGAACTATATTGTATGGCGGAAGAGCACTTAGTTTGCAGCACTTCGACCTCGGGCGGAGTAATATTGACGAAAATTTGAGCGAGAGGGGGAGTAGTCAGGAGTGATGATTTTACTGCATAAATGCTAACACATTCATGACACACTGTACAAACATTGATAAAAGATAGGTATGTATTAATTTGTCTAAGTTGAGGTAAGAACATAGTAAAATATTGAAAAACTGTGGTGTTTTCTTTTAAGAACTCTCTGAACAGGGAAGAGTCTGCATCAAAGCACTTCTCAATGCCTGATGGTCTTTGAGACAAATAGACAGGTGGTCTAATAAAAACCAGGACACCACATTTGGTGAAATATTTTTTATTCATGTGATACATTTTGGTGTCTCTTTAACCTTCTGTTTTATACAGCATATAGTGATAGTACTTTGTTCACACAAACTTTGCTAAACTAGTAGACAGCCAAACAGACCAACACACTTCAGATTAGCACACAGCTGAGTATTCAGTCAGTGACAAGTGATAGAGCTGTCCATGAGGAATTTTTACTTTCGTTTAAATCTTACATATCAAATGTTAATGTTTAAAAACAAAATTGATGTCTTTTTTGACTTTGTTTGTTTACAGAGCGGAAATTGGGATGGGGGTTTTGGTTGAGTGACACCTCTCCAGTCAAAAAAAGCAAATTCAAATTTTATTCTTAAAACTCAATATCACAACTCTGAGAAGTGAGAGTATATGAATGTGACCATACTGGCAAGATAGTGACACGACTAGGTTTTCATGATACAGTAGCCAGTCAGCAATGCAAATTATACATCGATTACACATTAACTGCCATTCCCATCAAGCATACAACACACTGATTCACCAGCTAGTCAGATAATAAATAAACACATGAAACCAACAGTCTTATAACAAGCAATACCAAGACGTGTCTCTACACTAAGCAATAGCCGCATTTAAGAAATCGAAATATCCTGTGGAATAAAACCTCATTAGCTCTATGCAATTTTTATAGGCAAGCAAACCACAACACAGTGGCCTGATTTGGTGCACTATGACAGAACAAAACAAGCAAGGCATTTTGTGTTAAACCGTCTCTAAACTGCATGCTGTTCCTACACTTGCAGAGCAAAAACAAGGCAGAAGATAAATAGATGAGCAGGGAGACTCGGACAAGAAGAGTTCATCCCTTAGTGTGAATTGCAGATGCTTGCGATATCCAAGTGATGTGTACAGTTTTGTTAGTACATACACATTTACACAATTAACGTTAGGTTTCGTTACTACAGTTGGGTACGTGAGTGAATATCTCGAAATTAAATAAGCTTACAACTAATTTAATTTCCCTTTTCTAAGATTGTTATATTCATTATATCTATTTCTCCACAGTTCAATACATTCCTGTATAAAATTAGCCTGCCCAGAACGAAATTTGTACATTTTGCTCCTCAAACAAAGACCCTTAAATTAAACCTGGTCCCTAATACCATATTCAACATGAAAACATCCAGTTTTACAGATTATTCAGTATATGGTCTGCCCATGATGACATTTCACAACAATAATTTCAAAATAAAGGTAAAAAAAAAAGGTGTGTAATGTTCACGTAAAAAAAAAGTAACAGAACTATACAGCCTCTCATATACAATAATGCCAAGTTCTTCCTTGCAACTCCTCCCGTAAATAAAAAAAGAAAACTGAATGCTTAAAATTGTCAGCCCCAGCTCTCTACACACAGTTGAATTCTCTGAAACATGTTAACTTCACGACAACTACGACAGCACTGATGTTAAAATAAGTTCAAGAACTCAAGAGCGCATGAGCTTGGTCAGTCTGCAATTCCATATTTTGCCATGCAGCCAGAACAGATGGAAATCTGAATGGTTTTAGCATTTAATCTATGCTGTGATTTTACTAATATCCATTAATATATGCATTTTGGAATCCATTTTAATACAGAGTAATAGCACATCCACACGGTTACTCTGAAAAGTCACTGAGTCAAAGAGAAACAAAAGGTTCTCCGCTAATGACGCGGGGTCATGAGAGGAGCGAGTGACCACTGAGAGGCAAGCTGGGTGTGTGTGTTTGTGTGAGGGGTCGAGTGCAGGGACGCAGGGTCTGGTGAGGGTTAAGGCTGCTCACTAGCACGAGCAGCTGCTCTCGGTAACCGGCAGCTCTGGAGGCTTCTCAAGTTTGATATCAATCACTGAAAGTTCAGGTTAAGGGTTAGTTAGTGAACATTATAAGAAATATTTACCCTGGATAATAAAAAAACTGGAATTGACTGATATATCGGCCTATAATCGCTATTGGCAGATCAACGCATGTTTTTCACTAAGGATTTACTATCGCCGATTGTTGAAAAACAGCTAATGGTCAAGGCAGATTACATCTAGTCTAGGGCTGCTAAACGATTAATCGCGACTAATTGTTATATTTAAATTATATATAAAAATGTAAATACACGTTCTAAATATTTCTTAAATATATAGACCATTTCAAAAAATGTAAACAACACTGCTCCAGAAGCACTTCCTGTTTCAGTTTTTTAACACTAGATAAACGTTGGGATAAAATACAACCAACAGAACACATAGAACTGAGTCAAAAAGTTAAACAAACATCTTAAAGATAATGATATATGTGTGAAATAAAAAAAAAAAACAGTCACAAACTTAAACAGGAAGTGCTTCTGGACCAGTGTTGTTTACATCTTTTGAAATGGTCTATACAGGCATGTGTATTTATATATACATATTAATTATACACAGTAAACACAGCAAACGTTTAGTCACGATTAATCATATTCAGCCCTAATTTAATCAAAATTTTTCATTTTCAATGGTCCAAAATCTTGTTAACATTGATTATCCTTGGATTTTCTATTATTGTGCCATGTCATGCAACACTTTTGCCTTCCGTGTGGGTGACTTTTTACTAGAAACTTGATGCATTGGCTAGTTTTCAAATGCTTTTCTGTACGATGTATATAAAGGATACTGTCCTCTTTGCTCTTCTCCGGTGTACTATCCATTCCAGGCAAAGCAGCAGCAACACGACGAAACAGCTACAACAAAAAGCATTGAAAGCTCATTGATTAAAACGTTTATTACAAGTCTATTTAAATTTAAAGGTCACATATTATGCCTATTTTTACAAGTTGTAATGTAAGTCTTGGTTGTGGCTTGAATGTGTCGTTGAAGTTTCAGCTTAAAATATCCCACAGATCATTTGTTATAGCATGTCCAAAAAGCACTGTTTTTTTATGTGTGTAGCTTTAAATGCAAATGAAATCCCTTATGCTGCGTTTACACCAGCCACGGTAGAGGCGGCAAAAAGTTTGACACTTGAACATTTGAGTTCACTCGCTTCATTTGCGCGTGAAAGCCGTGCGTGAAATTCTAGTCATTTGAGAAATTCACGTGGAAATTCACGTCATGGGAGGGCTTCTGCGACTCCGCTGAGACTCCGCCACTCTGCTCGCTTCCTGTAATCACGTCACTACTACAGCAAGGTCCTGATTGGTTAACGCGGTGCGGAAATCCACCGAAGTTCAGATTTTGTAACGCTCAATTCGCACCATCCGTTTCGCATCGCAGGATAATAATCTGCGTGTAATCGCGTTTTTGCATTGCCTTAACATGTAAATCACCCACGCTTGCCGCCTCTACCGCGGCTGGTGTAAACGCAGCATCAGCAACAAACAGAAAGTGCTTTTGGCTAAAAATAGATCCGATTTCTTTGAATACAGTCTGAGACAATAGTATATATAGCTGCATTAGCGCTTTAATGTGCTAACAAACACATTTAGAAAAGCCTTTGTGTAAAATTAACCAGTCAGTCAATGGCCATAGGCGGGGCTTTATCAGTGTGACGTCACATTAACAAGAGAATCAAAACTGCATGTCTAATTAGACTGCTTTGGTTTAATGGGGATTAAAAAGGAAGGAGAGGGGGATTTTTTCCCATTGTAAGGTTGTTGTGTTCACACAATTGTGTGTAAACACCTTGTAAAAGTGGATTTTGCATAATATGTGCTCTTTAAAATGTACGGTAATCAATGCATCTACAGTTCATCTAAAACTACTATCACAACTATTTATGTGATGTGGACAAATGTCCATACTCCCTTTGAGTATAGAAAAGATGGATTTCTAAATATAATCAAATCTATTGTCTACTTATCAGAGAAGCAATATAATATGGTGATAAAAAGAATTTGCATAAATCAACAAATTTCTACATATAGTCTGCTAACACAGCACATAAAGAAAAACAACTTTACATGCCGACATGAAGAGGATGTCTGTGGCATAGCTAAGCAAAGATAAAAAACACAACAGCAGCCCAAAGTACTCAAGCAATACCGTAAAGGTGGGGTATTAATAATAACGACGGGTGAGGCCGAAAAAGATAGAAACCAAAGGTAGATACAGTGGTGGAGGGAAGGTAGGGTTGGGCCATCCATATCTTTTCTACCTGTTTGACATTGTAGCCAGTCTTTGCGCTGGTTTCAATGAACATGACATTCAGCTCCTTAGCCCTCTGCTCTCCCTCCTCTGTAGTGATCTGTCTGCTCGACCGGAGCAGGGAGGAGGACGAGGAAAGAAATACAGACAGACAAAAGAAATGCATCAGGAAGAAATAGAAAAAAAGACTGACTGAAGATCACATTAGTAATGAAAGAAAAGAAATTAGTGTTGTGATGATAGGACCCCATCAAATAGGATAGAGAACTGCTCTATTGAGATACAGATGAAATTGTAAAGTTGAAAGGACATCGCTGCAGTGTGGATCAGCCACACGTTAACAATCCACAATAATAAAAGACACTTAAGCCGGGAGTATAGTCTGTTTTTTACGTGTACGTGAACGTATGTGCACGTTCCAATGCACATTTAGTTTATTTAACTTGTATGTGTACACAGATGTTCGACGTATGCGCATTGCGACAAAATACAATGCATCTCTTGGGCTACATACTACGCGTAAAGTAGTAGTGGTCAACCAATTTTTTAATGGACGATTCTGATATTGAAAAACCATTTAACATACATATTCACTTTTTACTACACAGGTTTCTGCTACTTTTATATGGAATAAGGGGAATGATTTTTGTTTGATAATGCTTCCATTCTGTGAAATTCTGCAGCTTTCTGACAAAATCTGTTTGTGCATTTTTTCATGTGGGCCCATTATGGCCTTTTTGGTATCCTTGTGTGGATAACAAGCAAAAATGACATAACAAGGTTTACTTTATAGCTTTATAACCTAAACCCATCTATCAAACCACTCTCATACTAACAAACATCATTCATAACAAACCAGTGTGATAGCTGTAAATTATAGGTGTTATGAGGTGTCGCACACTTGCCTTCAAGACTTCTATCATAAGTGTATTATATTTTAGGTGATCATTTGTACAAAATGAGGGAATTATTTCTGTGGTAATCAATAGCATGCCACAGTTTCTGTCGCAGATATTAAAGAGAAAAAATGAAAACCGATCAGAAGCCACACTGACTTCGTAAATTTCGACGAACACAATGTAAAATTTTTGAGGAATGTTTGTAACCAAATCGATCAGAAGCACCAATTACTTAAAAAGTAGGAAAAAGAATACTATATGGAAGACAATAATCGGTTTTCAATTTTTGGGTGAACTATCCCTTTAAGCAAGAAGCCTTACTGTACGTTCACACCGCTGGCAGCGAGAGCGTAAAAAAACCCTCTGGCTGCCCTGCCAACGACGCTATAGAAAAAGAGCAGTGGACGCTCTGATCCTCGAACACATTCTCTGAAAATCCTTTTCTGCCTTATGATTGGTTGCCGCTGAACGTTTCCGCCTTCTGGTTGGTTGCCGCCGATGTGCATCATTGAGTTGATTTTAACTCTCCTCAACACTCGTCTGCGTTAGTGGTCTAGCAATCTAATTACTTTGTACAAAATAAAAGTATACAAAATAGTTTTTTAAATTAAAGCTTACAAAATAATATAATAAATTAATATTTATGTTGCGGACACGTCAGTAGCTTTGTGTCATCATCTGCTGAACAAAAAACAATACTTTTATATTTGTAAATTATTAACATATCTTACGAAATGTAGTTTTTTAATAGTAAAAGTGTAGTAATAATTTATCATTTTAATGTGTGATTCAACCATGTAGCCATCATGTTCTGTATAAGTAATTTATTTACTTTACACAGCACAAAAGTGGAAAGGGTACAGTATATATTATCTGTATACTACTATATCGGGGTGCAAAGTTTAGCTCCAACCCTGATCAAACCCACCTGAATGTCATTTCCAAGTTATCCTGCAGGCTTCGATTAGGATTTTCAGGTGTGTTCAGGGGGTCGCACACCGAACGAGAAGCACAGTGCCATGCCAGGGCGTGTCTAGGACAACTCGGAGGTATCATACACACGAAGTGCACATTAAATAGCGCGCGCTTTGTCAGATAGCGTCTACTTCAAAATGCAAAATATACGTTAGCAGCCAAAGTTAATCGTTAATGATTTGGGACAAATATGATGTTAAACTATGTGAGTGGTGCTCTGTGGCGTGACAGGGATTTGAGCAACTTCCTGAGTCGTAGCTGGGCGCCGGTGTGCGTATACTCATAGAAAACAATGTGTTAGATTTTTTAGAACGGCGAGGCGCTGAACTGCGCGTCCGGTGTGCAACCCCCTTTTGCTTAGGGTTGGAGCTAAACTTTGCATGACAGTGGCCCTCCATGCCCATCCCTGTACTGTATGAAACATATAATTAAAAAGAGATCAATTGTAATTTAAGGGTGTTTTCACACCTCCAAACACTCTCGGAGCAGTTCAGGGTGTATATGTGAACAAACCAAGTGATCTCAAACCCCCCTAAAAGGACCCAAAAAATGAACCGAACTCAGACCACGTCCGCTTTTGGGTTCTTTGTGGTTTGATTTCTTTTTGATATGTGAAATCAATGAGGTCCCGGTCTGCTTTGTGTGTCATTTTGACATTGTATCAAAATCAACTGCTGCACAGAAAGCTGGGATCTGAGTTCTTATGAAGTTGTGATGTGGACAAGAAAGGGTCTGAGATCACTTCAGTTCTGAAGAGGACCAAAAAAAGAACTGGGTCCTCTTTAGAGTCCACTACATTGTGAACACCAAAAGGACTGCGGTCACATTTGGCCAGTTCCTTTTCTGGTTCACTTTAAGTAAACTGGGTTTGGTTCTTTTAAAATTAACTATATGTGAAAACACCCTTAACAGCGTTCTAACGACATCAATCATGATGCGACTTTGTAGGAATTGTAATAAGGCGCTAAAAAAACTACCCATGAGGAGTTTTTTCATCCAGTGGAATCACACAGGGTCCTAAGGGGGCAGAATTGCTCATGACACCAGGTTTCATTGAAAATGAATGACTTCTGGCCACTTTGACGCTCTCGCCGGTAGCAGTGTGAATGCACAGTTACTGAAGGTTTACACAAAAACCATATTGTATGACCCACCTGTTTGACGTTATAACCAGCTTTGGCACTGGTCTCTATGTACATCACACCCAGTTCTCTGGCTTTTTTCTCTGCTGCCTCTAGTGAAACTTGTCTGCCATAGTCCATAATAGAGTTGTGGACACAGTTCAAATTAGAATGGATGTGAAAAAAAAAACAAGAGCAGTGATGGTATTTTAAAAACAAAATCAACACATGAGAAAACAAGACTGAACACAATACTCAAATTAATGATGAAGGAATAAATGTACACAAAAAACTGCAAA
This sequence comes from Paramisgurnus dabryanus, assembly GCF_030506205.2. Lineage (NCBI taxonomy): Eukaryota > Metazoa > Chordata > Actinopteri > Cypriniformes > Cobitidae > Paramisgurnus > Paramisgurnus dabryanus. The sequence continues at coordinate 20,540,906 of NC_133352.1, forward strand.
CATAAGAATAACTAAAAAAAGATTAAAAGACTGAAATCTGAAGAAATGATCTGTAAGTGATGGCATTCTTGCTTGTTTATTAACCCCAGGCTGTATTTATAACTATATGTTTTCATGTAGCTCTACTGATCATCAGAATGATGCTAGCAAAGCCATTGCATACCATAAAATGCACAAACTGATCAAACTGTATTTCTTGACTGAATTTGCACTTGCTTTGGATAAGGGCATCTGCCAAATCCAAAAATGTAATGCAAATGAGGTGACCTTAAAGGACAAGTTCAGTATTTTACATTTAAAGCACTGTTTTCAGATTGTTTATGATGAAATAGGACGGTTTTGACTGAAATTTGGACATATGATGCTGGCCTGAGAATTTTTGGGTGTTTGGTGTATTACCCCCCACCTCTACAATGGCTGCATAGGTGCACTGGAACAATCCTTCCTAAAATGCATTAAACTTTCGTTTACAAAGACGTGAAACTCACCAAGTGGTCAGGAGTATTCGCTGATATGCTCACACAAAAATCACTCCAAAAGATGCTTTCCAACAGGTGTTTTAGCATTTGTTGTAAACTTGTGGACCTATTTTTCCAAACGCCTCACACCCGTATATTCTTCCGTTGAGAGCTTGAATAATAAACACTCCAGCCCAGTTGGTGGCGATAATACCGTACCTCACAGCACATCTAATAGTCAATGGAGTTAGACTATGATAAAACCTGTTGGAAAGCAGCTTTTGCAGTGATTTTTGTGTGAGCATATCAGTAAAAACACCCCTGACCACTCGGTGAGTTTCACGTCTTTGGAAACGAAAGTTGAATCCATTTTAGGAAGGATTGTTCCAGTGCACCTATGCAGCCATTATAGAGATGGGAGGTGATAGAACAAACACCCCAAAATTCTCGGGCCAGCATCATATGTTCAAATTTCAGTCAAAACCGTTCTATTTTATTATAAACAATCTGAAAACAGGACTTTAAAGGAATATTCCATTTTCTTAAAATAAAAATCCAGATAATTTACTCACCACCACGTCATCCAAAATGTTGATAGTTTTTCTTTGTTCAGTCGAGAAGAAATTACGTTTTTTTGAGGAAAACATTGCAGGATTTTTCTCATTTTAATGGACTTTAATAGAGCCCAACATTTAATACTTAACTCAACACTTCACAGTTTTTTTCATTGGGTTTTAAATGGACTCTAAACGACCCTAAACAATGCATAAGGGTCTTATCTAGCGAAACGATTGTCATTTTTGACAAAAAAAAATAAAAAATATGCACCTTTAAACCACAACTTCTCGTCTAGATCCGGTCGTGATGTGCCAGCGTGACCCCACGCAATACGTCATGACGTCAAGAGGTCACAGAGGACGAACGCGAAACTACGCCCCAGTGTTTACAAGTGTGTTGAAAAAGGACCGTTCCTACGTTGTTGTATGTGGAATGATACTAATTAATGTCTTTGTGTCAGTTTATTGTTTACAATGGTCCGCAAATGTGCGTTTTATATATGTAACACTTTACCTCCCTACGTCACTACGCATTTACGTTAGGTCACGCTGGACCGGACCTAAACGAAAAGTTGTGGTTTAAAAGAGCATTTTTTTTTTGTCAAAAATGACAATCGTTTCGCTAGATAAGACCCTTATGCCTCGTTTGGGATCGTTTAGAGTTCTTTGAAACTCCGTTGAAAAAAACTGTTAAGTGTTGAGTTAAGTGTTAAATGTTGGGCTCTATTAAAGTCCATTAAAATGAGAAAAATCCTGCAATGTTTTCCTCAAAAAACATAATTTCTTCTCGACTGAACAAAGAAAGACATCAACATTTTGGATGACATGGTGGTGAGTAAATTATCTGAATTTTTCTTTTGGAATATTCCTTTAAGTGTAAAATACTGAACTTGTCCTTTAAACATAAACTGCATCTTTCAACAATTACTTCTTATCTCCAAAGACGGTACCTTTTATCAGCCAAGTCTGTCTTGTTCCCGACTAGCATGATAATGACATCACTTCCTCTCTCTGTTCTGACATCATCTATCCACTTTGAGGTTTGCTGAAAGGAGTTAAGGTCTGAAGAAGAACAAAAAGTTATTTTAACCAAATGAAAAATACCCGAGTGACGTGATTTCGTAAGATTGCAGACTGTGTCAAAATCAAACAATGCACGATAAACGTGGATAAATCACACTTCAAAGCCAAACTCTTAGAAGAAAGTGTGCAAGCAGACTGTTAGTATGAAGTTTAACAAAACCAGAGGGCAGTTGAGTTAACGCACAGGTCATTTCAACGCTCAGTAACTGAACACCCAATGCTTTCCTTTACACAAAGCTGTTAAAAGAGATGCATATTTGATCTACCTTTAATAATTACACACAAAAATTACACTTGATTCCATACTAAAATGAACCATCACCACTACCTAGCAGCATTAGCTAAATTTTGCTATCTGTGCCCTGTTGACCGAATGAGTGAGGCTGAGACTCACTGGTGATGTCATAGACCACTACAGCAATAGTGGAGTCTCGGATGTAGCTGGGAATGAGGCTGCGGAAGCGCTCCTGCCCTGCAGTGTCCCACAGCTGGAGCCGAACCTGTGGGACCAGCAAACCGTGTGTGCACAGAAAACAGGAAAAAAGAAAGGCAGAGGAGTAGACCAGATAAGTATGAAGATATAAGGATATAAGGCAGAAGATAGGACAATGGAGCAAGGGTTAGAAGAAAAAGACAAAAACAAAGAAACAAACATCAAGGAAGTGGAGAAATGCACCAGGAGAAATAAGCTAAATTTTGCTTCTGAAGTTGTTGAGCGTTAAGGCAGCTTTAATTGAAATCTCTAAAGTTTAGTATGTTGGAACAAAACGTGACCCTGCCTGTGAAACCCATGCTTAAGTCTGATCAGATTTGGAGCATCAATATTTGATTTCAGTCATTGAGACATAACCTTACTCAGTGAATATATTTTTACACAATGTTCTTGACATTATGTAGGATGATTTTATGCAAAAACCATAAATCACTTAAAAATATTTTAGCAGGGTTTTCACAGGCATGGTCACACATGTTTTGATAAAACATTTAAATTCATTTCTCCATTCTTGTATTGTGAATGATGCTGCATTCTGCAAGATGCTTTGAAAATGGCACTCTTTAGTTATAAGTATTGCTGAACATGTTTGTATGATTTTGACCAAACTTGATAAGCAAAGTATTTTATACAAAATGACCAACAGTGCATAGATTATAGTACATATTTATCAGCATCTGTATTCCCTGTTTCCTTGAACTGTTAACACAATGCTCTAAAAATCGAGCTATAGAAACAGTACCAAGCATCAAGATTGTTTATATAAACCAGCATAATTATAACGCTACACAAGTGCCATTTACTCAAGCAGTACCCAACTTTACCCCACCATGCGGTGAAGCAGGAGCACTAGCTACCTACTTGCTATATCATAGACCACCACTGCAGCTGCTGAGTCTCTGATGTAACTGGGAATGAGGCTACGGAAGCGTTCCTGCCCAGCAGTATCCCACAGCTGTAGCCGAATCTATGACCGTCCATGCAGCACAACAGGCATGGAAGAGAGTGGGGTGAGGGTGGACAAACACACAACCAAACTTAAAAGGTGAACTTAAAATAAATGACAAACTAATGACATAGGAGTGATAAGATGTAAGCATGCACTAAGGAATTATGCAAATTATAACTGATGACACAGACATTAAAGGGGACATTTCACAAGACTTTGACTTAAAGAATTAGTCCATTTTCTTAAAAGAAAAATCCAGATAATTTACTCAACACCATGTCATCCAAAATGTTGATGTCTTTCTTTGTTCAGTCGAGAAGAAATTATGTTTTTTGAGGAAAACATTGCAGGATTTTTCTTGTTTTAAATGGACTTTAATAGAGCCCAACATTTAATACTTAACTCAACACTTAACAGTTTTTTTCAACGGAGTTTCAAAGGACTCTAAACGATCCCAAACGAGGCATAAGGGTCTTATCTAGCAAAACGATTGTCATTTTTGACAATAAAAATAACAAATATACACTTTTATTCCACAACTTCTCGTCATGTAGATCCGGCCGTGATGCGCCAGCTGACCCCACGCAATATGTCATGACGTCAAGAGGGCACAGAGGACGAACGCGAAACTCCACCCCAGTGTGTACAAGCGTCTTGAAAGAGGACCTTTCCTACATTGTTGTATGTCAACTGATACTAATTAATGTGTTTGTGGCAGTTTATTGTTTAAAATGGTCCGCAAATGTGCGTTTTATATATGTAACATGTGACCTCCCTACGTCACTACGCATTTACGTTAGGTCGCGCTGGACTTGACCTAGACGAAAAGTTGTGGTTTAAAAGTACATATTTGTTATTTTTCTTGTCAAAAATGACAATCGTTTTGCTAGATAAGACCCTTATGCCTCGTTTGGGATCGTTTATAGACCTTTGAAACTCAGTTGAAAAAAAACTGTTATGTGTTGAGTTAAGTATTAAATGTTGGGCTCTATTAAAGTCCATTAAAATGAGAAAAATCCTGCAATGTTTTCCTCAAAAAACATAATTTCTTCTCGACTGAACAAAGAAAGACATCAACATTTTGGATGACATGGTGGTAAGTAAATTATCTGGATTTTTCTTTTAAGAAAATGGAATATTCCTTTAAGACTTCACACAAATCGTTGGTGTCTCCAGAGTACGTATGTAAAGTTTTAGCTCAAAATATCATATACATAATTTATTATAACATGTTAAAATTGTCACTTTGTAGGTGTGAGCAAAAAATGTGCCGTTTTTGGATGTGTCCTTTAAAATGCAAATGAGTTGATCTCTGCACTAAATAGCAGTGCTTTGGTTGGATAGTGCAGATTAAGGGGCGGTATTATCCCCCTTTAACATCACAAGGAGACCCAGATTTCAATGACCTATTTTTTCACATTTTCTAGGTTGATAAAAGCACTGGGAACCCAATTATAGCACAGTAACATGGAAAAAGTCTGATTTTCATGATATGTCCCCTTTAAGATGTATCAAGCCTTTACAGGTGATATTAAAAAACTGTCAAGGTGAATGACTGGTTTACAGATCAGAGTCAATGTGTGTCAAAACCGTATGCTATTGTGAACACTAAAAGATATGTGAGACTGTCTGTGAAACTAATTATGAAATTAAGAGCATCAAAATTTGATTTCCGTCATTGGTTTTAATCTTTAACCTGACCTATTTTAAGGTTATAATATACAGAATGTTCTTTACATTATAAAGATAATATGATTTTACGCAGAAAATGACTTTAGCTAGGTTTTCACAGAGTCTGGTTTTATATACCTATGTTTATTACGACAAAAGGTTTGGACACACAGAGATTCCACTAATAACATATGAAACATAGGGTTGATCTCTGTTGACCTACCGTGCGGTCCTCCAAGTACATGGTTTTTGACAGAAAGTCTATACCAATAGTTGCCTATGGGACAAAAACATCAGTAAACAATGTACAATAAACAACGGGTCATTAAAAAAATAACTCCCCAAAAAGGAAAAAGTATTGCATAACAAATGTCACACAAGTTTGAAACCACACTAGGATAAGCAAATATATTTTCCAAATATTATTGTTTAAGGGAACTGTTTTTTAAGGACCAAGACTTACACCTGATCATTTTGTCACATAATCATACAGCTTTGAAAAAGTAAACAATAATACATTAGGGGTAATATTAAAGTGATAGATAGCCGTAAAATAACAATTTGCTGTTAATTTACACACCTTCATGCCATCCACACTGACGAAGCTATGGATTACTGCATTCATAAAATAAGGTTCAGTTTCATGCACCGGCCAATCGTTTTACGTCATAACAAGACATAAAAATACATCCATGATTCACATGTATTCATGCTTCTTTGATTGCCAAAAACATGGACCTCACCTAGGACCATGATTTTAGCTAACGGTTCATTGCTGTCTTACTTAAGATAAAATATGACCTACATCTTGGATGGCCTGATGGTAAGAAAATTACCAGCACATTTTCATTTAACAAACTTTAATAAACAGTGAACTGTAGCTTTAAGATACGTAGTTACATTGGCAGACCACAAACTATGACGTCACCGAGGCCTGCCACATAAGCACGATTTTTAAGGCAGGTGAGGTGTTACCTGATAGGTATTGTCGAAGCTGTCATACATAAACCTGGTGATAAGTGAAGTTTTTCCCACTAAAGGACAAAAGATAACAACAAATACAGCATTAGAGTCGGCTGCTTAAAATCCTAGCGTGATGTCAACCTATACAGTATTGTTATGCATCATAGGTGTGTTCAAATTGGTCTTATAAAGTCAAAAATGCGGTCCGGGTTCATAGTTATGGTGACTGCATCTTTCTGCAGTGTGTGCTTCTGAACTCTGATCGATGTGTTGGCAACATGGGTGTCGCCGTCTTGCTTTCATAGCAACACATCATATCAATACTGGTTATGAAATGCAGAATGTTGCATTAATGCAGACTCCTTATGTTCAATTCAGCCATTGTGCAACGAAAATGTGGATGTGACGTGGACGATTAAACGTCCCTTTTGTGGTTTATGATCTCAAGATCTGTATCGTCACATACTAGCCGGTTAGCTAGAAACATGCTAATTGCTAACCGTTAACAACCATCTTCATCACAGTGACATTTTATACAAACAACGCCATGGATTTACATTTATATCACACTTTTACCAGAATTTAATGTGGAAAATATAGTAGGAGATGTGATGGCTTACAAAAAAGGCCTTTCATGTGAGAACTCCATTCTGGCTAACTAACGTTAAGAGCAGACAACATAAACATGCTAATACAAACATGTTACTGCTTCACTTGATGTCTACAACAAGATATACATAAAGCTATAAAATAACCAAACTGTTTATAAATCATAACGTAACAGAGTTAAATATGTTGCTAAACTATATGATATAGCATAGCAGTATAATACAGTTGTAATGAAGGGATGCTCAATGCCACATTATTTATGTTCCTGTATTGTTCATGACAACAGTTTCTTCTATCAATTTTAGTAAACGTTTTTTAGGTGATTTGCCTTACTGACAAATGTTTATTTGGTAATATATGTCTCTCTGAAGCATCCTTTCAGCTGGCCTGCCCATCTCTCTGTCCACGTCTCATGTAACGTTAGCTGAACACTTACCGCTCTGTTCGCCCAAGAAAACGAGCTTAAATTTCCGCAGAGGGTTGCCAAATTCTCCGCCACCAGTCGTAGTAGACATATTTATCGAGTGAAATATACAACACCTATTTAGACTGTTATTTTTCCAGTGAGCGGACGAAGGAAGGACACACTACAGGCTACTGACGGAGCTGATCGCTGACGACTGCTGAGTGAGACAGCGCCCCTTAGCGGCTACAGATGGAAATGCAGGACGCGCTTGGTCTGCGTCTGAAGACCCCATTGAAATTATATATTTTTTAAGTTTTTAGGCGTTTGATATCAATATGATAGCTTTATGAAACTCTATAAATCAATGTGCTTTAAACACTGACAAAAGTATACTTAGCATGAAAACGTATAGTCTCTCATAGCATACGATCTTATATGACGTCATTTTGCACTTCAGGCTCTCATCAGATACCAGGCTGTGATAAGTTGCTTAGATTTATTTAGTTAATGTATTTAACATGGATTTTTTATGTAAACAAAGAAGAAAAGATTTCATGCTGAGAGGTAAGCTAAATGCTATAGGCTATTTTAAAAGGGGAACACAATATGCCCCATTATTTCCAGTGAAAATCGAACAAAGCTGATTATTTCAAGGTCTTTACTATCATTCATTTATTTCTGATCATATTAATATTGTGTGTGCAATTTGTTGTCACAAATATCAAGTATTTTCTTTGCATTTGTTAAATCACCATCATTTAACATGTTTATTTTTAAAATATAAAAAATATTATTGGAAAATTAGAAAAGTAAGGATAATAACATAAAACTGTTGTTTTTATGTATTTTTATTGAAAATGTACACCATGGATTTGTACTACAGTTAAATATTTCACAAATGTCTGGTATTATGGGGTGGTGCAATTGACATTAAGAGGAAAATATGGAAGGTGAGTAAAAAATGTATGCCAATCTTCACACCCAAAATGTTTCATACAGAAATGAGTCACGTTTTCAATAAAACATGTTTCTACAGTACCTAGTGACTGATTAATAAAAATTAATCACTGGAAACCCTTCACATACACCTAAATGCAGCATTTGGCAAAATGGGAAACAGCATTTATGTATTTGACTCAACATTGTACCTGGAATAAATACACATAAAAATATTCTTAAAAAAGCATTTGAGGAGTAAACATGTTCAAGCTAAGTCTTTTAAAATGACCTCACAAAAATAATATGCTCAGGGCATGCAAAAGAACAGAAGATAAAGAATAAAAAGTGGCATTGAATGTGACCTACATGGTATTTAATAGGTGCCTCATTACTCTCTCCGATTTTATTTTTGAATTAAATAAATAACTATACTGCTGACTTTTTAAACTTGAAAAGTGTCCTGTAAAATGTGTATAGGGCATTACAAAAAAACAATAGAAATCTTTTAGATTCATCTCATGCTTTCAGATAAAGATTCTTGGTAAAATGGCAACTAAATAGTTAATCTCTCACTTAACATATCTGCTGCATTAACAACCAGGAACATGCGGGTCCATTTTCTTTGGATTTCCTCAATATTTCACAGCCAGTGTGTCAAAATATATCTTCTTACTTCACCCAATGTAGTTTACACCCTACATTACTTTTTAGCACATACAGTCTAGTGCTTGCAAATGAATGAGTTAGTATCTGTCTGATCCTCACAGTTAACTTTATGTTATTTTATGAGGACATGCAAGTTCATTCACAAACACAGGTATTTATAAAAGAAACTAAATGAATGTTTCATTGAAAAAACTGAAACTCAAGGCAATATCACAGACTCAATGTCAAGGCTAGGGTTTGACCCTCTACAAATGAAAAGAAACTACATTTTAATTCGTTCTGCTGTCACCAGCTGTAAAAATACTAATGAGGGACTGCTTAGCATGCCCTAATAAAGAACTGAAGTATCTTGTGAAAAATACCATGTTAAACTCACATAAGGCCATGTTCAACAGGGCACACAGCATGAAAACTAGAAACTAAAAATTTAAATAAACTTAAAAAAAAGGCTGACTGAGTGAGAAAGACAGGAAGAAGAGCGGACGTTTAGTTGTCGTTGTAATCCCCTCTTCAGACAGGTGGCCAAGACAAAGTTAAAAGAAGCTAAAGAAAGAGAGGAAACACAAATGCTGATTAGAAAGTATCAGGAGTAACTAAACACATCAGCGACAGTGGGAAATCAACTACATATCAGTCAGTTGGGCACTCCAATTTCTCTTTTGCCAGCCAAAAGCATTAAGCATTTGAAATGTGGGTGGATACGAACACAATGTCCTTCTGCTCAGCTTTAAATTCACTGTGAATCATCTAAAACAGTGATTTGTTCATTCATTTTTTGGGAAATTTCATAAATGTTTAATTGAAACGTCAGTGTGCATTGCGGAGTAACTCTATTAGAACTTCAGGAATGGCTACGAGCGATTTGTGTTTTCCAACCCCACATCCCTAAAGAAGCAAAATTTTTAAAGCGTATTAGTCACACAATGCATCAAAAAACATACATGGCATATACAGTAAGCACAGCCTTAAGCAAACGCTTTAGTAACAATAAATATAATGTTAGTAAAAAGCAGAAAAAGCTCATTATCAAAATACAAGTGATCTATGAGAAATGCAGACGACTGTGTTCCCACGGTCTCCCCTTAGTCTTGGGGTATGAGTTAACCAAAGAGTCTTGACCTGGTCCCCCTTATCAAAGCCATATTACTCAGTGCAGAGCCAGGGATTACTGCAAAGGAAAGTAAATACACACACGGCAGTGAGCAGGGACACTGAAGGGAAGCAAGAGAGTTAATAAAATAATGCTGATCACATCTATACCACCTGTTCTGAAAGATCTGAATCCACACATACATCCATGTAGAACAATGTCAACCAGCACAGAATAAACAGGATTACTAGATCCGAATAGTATGTTTTTAAAGGTCTAAATCATACAGAACTTTTATGACACCGATTTAATTTTATTAAAATGGCTGGCTAAATCTCACCTTTTTGTTTACTTAAAGTTGTACGATTAAATTTGGTTTGTCCAACCTTTTCCATCTTGGAAACATTCAGGCAACATTTAGAAGTAGGATAAGGATTATTGCAATGTAAGCATATGGATTTAATAAAACCAAACATTGACAAGCTCCTAACAGAATCAGTAAATTTTTAGTGAATAAAGACTCTTTAAAGGGACATTACACTTTTTTTAAAAAAATATGCTCATTTTCCAGCTTCCCTAGAGTTAAACATTTGATTCTTACCGTTATGGAATCCATTCAGCTGATATCTGTGTCTGGCGCTAGCACTTTTAGCATAGCTTAGCATAATCCATTGAATCTGATTAGACCATTAGCATGGCGCTACAAAAAAAAAACAAAGAGTTTCGCTATTTTCCTATTTAAAACTTGACTAGTGTTACTATGCACTGCCCGAAAATAGTCCCCTGCAATTAAAAGTTACTAAGGGGACTATTTTCAGGCACTGCTTAATATCACTACGCCTGCTGCAGCCATGTTACATCAGCAAAGTCCTTGATTATTACGCCAGTTTGAGAGTATAGTTCCTAGCCATATCTGCCCAGAAAATCAAAACTTTTAATTTTCTACAGAAGAATTTTAAATAGGAAAAATATCCAAAGTCTTTGGTTATTTTTTGCGCGATGCTAATGGACTAATCAGATTCAGCAGATTGTGCTAAGCTATGTTAAAAGTAGTAGCGCCAGACACGGAGATCAGATGAATGGATTCCAAAACGGTAAGAATCAAATGTTTAACTATAGGGGAGCTGGAAAATGAGCATATTTTCAAAAAAAGTGGAATGTCCCTTTAAATGAAACACTTGTTATTTCATGCGTCTTTGAATTGTATATAAATAAACATTTTATACTCTTAAACCAGGGATGCACATATAAAACTTCGTATATTCATACACAATGACTCCTCCACAGTTTTAAGCTTTTATAAAGAATAAATTTTATTACTGATACAAAAATTGGTCCCCTTGCAATTAATGTTTATTAACTAGGAATTATTTTTATTCTGTGAAATATAAAAAAAGCCATAAAATAATTATAAAAAGGTGCTAACATATGCATTAAATGTGCCAATAATAAGCTTTGAGTAATTGTAATGACAAAAAACACATCGAGGTATGATGACTGCAGATGACCAGACAGCATCTGCATGACATGCATTGAGCTAAAATGAGACAACAATAGTTCAATACTACTCATTTACCTAAAGCTGGTTATCAGATATTCAGTAAGATGATGAGATAAAAATAACAAATCTGCTAAATGCTGATATTACGGTGGTACTAATAAAATATGAGTCTCATTTTAGCCTGTTCACTACTGCAACCGTAGTCACTCGTGTAAAAGGTAACTCTTTATACCTTAGTCATGCAGAACAAAGCAACAGCACTGACATCATAAACGGAGAAAGAAAAATCGATATGTAAAATAAAAGTTAATATATCAAACAATATATATGAAGGGCTCCATTCACAGTTAATTTTCCTCCTCGGCTATGATGTTATGCGTGAAATTAGGAGGGGGGACGGGGTGGAGGCAGGAGAAAAAGGGAAACGGGAACAGCATGGCTCAGGAACATTGAGGGGGGAGAACTCATTCACAGCAGACAGGGGAAGCGTTTCTACAGGAACCCTGAACTGGAAACGAAAGAGAAGGAAGATTATTGTTCCCTACAGGTTACATTCACACATTAACTAACATAGTGATCTATAATGTTAGTCATGCAGGTGACAAAAAAAGATGGCAGAGGGTGTATGTGGTAAGGCTTAAAATTGTTCTCTTACATCATCTTGTCTGCTTTATTTTCATAAAAAAACTAATCTGTCATACTATTTATAGGTCTGTGGCAAGGGACTGTGCACTAAACGATAGCATTGTGTTAATGCCAAGTAATGGACAAATGTGACCCAGCTGTAGAAGCCGAAAAACTAAAGGCTCTTTTGTGTGAAAAGCATTGGAGTTTAAACAACAGCAGACTGTTATGGATTTAGATGGCAGATGGCTGCACATCACACAGAGAGAGCAATAAACTCTCGCCTGGCGTTGTTGACATAATATCCCCTGCTGTTACCACACAGACATTCAAGTATTCAAGATAAAACGACTTAAAAGTATAATTACAAAATACTGTAATTGCATTTTAATATGGCAGGGATTACAGGACGCTGACTGCCTGCCATCATTACATGCACTGGAATTTAGTTCCCTCGTGTAAATAAGGGGTTTCCTTTAAGAGATACTTTGAAAGCCTTACCAGCATAAGGTGTCTCATGCAGGACTGGGAGCAGGTGAAGGGTTAACTGGAAAACAGCATGGATGAAATGTACATAACACATGCAGACAAGACACCTTACATGTACAAACCCCAAAAAAGTATATGGACCCAACATTTTTAAATGCGGCTTCAACACATTTTGAGGTCACATGCAACAATGTGCAAACATAAATCAGGTATAAAGATATGGTCATCAAGACACATAGGGATGAAGTGGGGGGGTGAATATTCAATTAGAAGTTTTGGGGGCAAAAATTGTCTTTGGTTTTAGTGTGTTATTATTATCACGTTATTAATTCTATATTATTTATTTGTTTAGTTTTTTTTTACATTTGTTTTCCTGAGTTGCAGAAATTTATAAATGAATAATTTATTTGTCAATAGTAAATTTTTCTTCCTTGTTTATATAATTGTTGTGCTTTTTTGTATTCTTGTACATGTTTTTTGTATTATTTGTAGTGCTGGGCAAAGATTAATCGCGATTAATCGCATACAAAATAAAAGTGCATTTTAGCCTAATTTATGTGTGTGTACTGTGTGTAATTATTATGTATATTTAAACACACACACATACATATATACATTTTAAGACATTTTTATTTATATATTCATTTTTATTGTTAATATATAATATAGAATATATAAAAATATAAACATGTAAATGTTTCTTAAATAGATTCATGAAAGTGTGTGTATTTATATACATAATAATTACAAACAGCACACACTCATATATTATGCAAAAAATACTTTTATTTTGTATGCGATTAATCGCGATTAATCTATGCCCAGCACTAATTATTTGTGTAACCAAGTAAGATGTATAAATATTTGGAGCGTGGGTCAATTATTGTAAACGTTGATTTGTGGATAAGGGGTGGAATTAAATAAGTTTTTTTCTTCTCACCCCTTTTCGAATAGGCAAAAGACATTGACTATAGTTAAATTGTATGTGAAAGTGTGATTTGTAAACTTGATTTCATTTTCTTGTTTAATGCTCTTTTTTGAATAAATTCGAAATAAACTCTATTCTCAACATCAAACAATAAACATTGTACATGCCCTGCTCTGTATGAACCCTGAGTGAGGAATACTGTGTGATTTCTTTGGCTGTCTATCCGCAGGAATAGATACGATTGTGGAAAGGAAGTGGCAGCTTTGGGGTCAAGCATCTGGACTGTTAATGCAAAGGCTACAGTTTGGTTTAATAATTAATACTGACAGAGGAACTGTAGTATTGCTAAGGTCACATCACCACTATGGATTTGCTCAAACAGGATATTACAAAGTAAAACAATCTAAATACTATAAAACCAAGAGTGGACTGTGTTTCCTCAGTATCTTTTTTCTGTGAAATACAGAGCAATACAAAAGGAGGCTGTTGCCTTGAGAAGACATACAAGACACTTGAGGAATAAGTGTTCAATTATAAACAGGAAAGATAGTTATAAAAGCAACAACAAAACTATAAACCTTGTATGTGCAAGTATCTTCATCCAAATGAATAGTCGGGTGTATGAGGCAAATCAGCTTTGATACAAAACCATGAGTGGTTACAAAAAAAAAAGACTTTTAACTGTAATTCTGCACTAATGCCAAAATCATCACTTTTAAACAAATAGAGAAATAGGTCATGCAACAGGTCACATACTTTAACTATTCGGAATATACTACTATAACTTGTCTAAAGCTAAGTAAATTAATATATTCTGCATGTTAGAAAAAGAGCTCTTCACATTTACTGTACAACGTTTAAGTGAATCAAGTATTGTATTGTTAATGAAGAACTGATAAGATATATGGCCAGGGCATGAAATTAACACCCGACCACGCGCCAAATGCGGGTGGATTTTGCAATTGGCGGGTAACACTGTCAATCTACCAGCCACATTGGCGGGTAGCCAATGCGAATCAATGATGCGCGGGTCATTGTATAAACAACCCACTCCCGACCGACATTTTCAACTAACCCGCCCCGCCCGTAATTGTTCAAAATAGTTTTTAAACTCGACCGAACCTGAATATCATTAAAATATTTTTGGATGACTCGTAACCGGCACCCGCTCATTTCTTATCAACCTGCGCATATCACCGATGCAAATTGAGTGATTCATTGAGAGGATGCGACTGCTGTTTCGCAACGTTCATGCGATTGGAAAGAAGATGAGGCACTTCTCTGACTACATTTGGATGTGCGAGTAAGTATTAAACTGTTGGTGAGATGGGATGAGAATGCAATGCTTACATAGGCTACACTAATCGCAGTTGCACAGATGTGTAGTGCTGCTGTGACGGATCAGAACTCTTGATGTGTGAACTTTAGATAGAGTTGTGCTACTATGCCTTATACTGTAGTACATTAACATACATTTTGCGAATATAGTAATGAAAAACAACGTATGTGCTGCGTTTATGTGCGCAGTTTGTGCCCACTCTGTCTCTGTGTGTGTGCGCGGGTTTAAAGGTGGAAAAGAGGATGTTTGTTTAATACATTTTTGCAATATTACTTGAAACTGTCTTTACTAAATGATAAAAGACTATTTATTAGCTGCACTGAAAGTAATATTATTAATATACGTCATCTGTGCACAAGATATGGCCTTAAAAACATCTGCCAATTGCTCATGCGGTCATCGCATAAGCGATTGGCCCTCTGGCTTGTCAATCACTGCCATTACGATCCTTGTGAGAGACGTGCGCGCTCCAGTAACTAAACACAGGCGACGCATGCGCATAGCACATGAAACTCCGTCTTAAGTTTCGGTTTGTTTTCATTGTCGCTCCTGCTTTCCTCCTCGAATTTGCACCACGGTAGAGAAGAAACTCGAAGGAGGACGCAAAAGAAAGACTTTTTTAAGCTGCTGGGAATAGGAGAAAATTGTCAGAAGAACGTAATGTTAACAGAGTCGTTATTGGAGAAACATTTCAACGCTGGAGTGAAGAAACAGAAAGGTGTCAAGACAGACGCGCAGTTCGCAAAATTCTTCCCGACAGGTAACAGTGATTATTCTTTCTTTGGGGAATAATTATTGTTGTACTGTTATTCATGTATATTGACGTTGTTCTTGTACTGTAGTTGTAAGGCAGTGACCAGTCTGCTACATGCTAGTTGAAATGGGAGTAGCGTCGAATGATCTAACTTTACGTCTGATGTGTTTATTATCATCATTTCACATAATGAATCCACTGACGCGAGTGACGCGACACAGCATATGCCGATGTTAAACAAACACTCGTGTTCAAATATTCATGCACGAGTTTTGGAAGGCGTTCCCTAGAAATGAGCTGTGAAGGAGGGAGGCTGTTCTTACGCATGCGCTCATTTAAAAAACTCAGTAACCGTTTTTGGATTCTCAGTCGGCGAAAAACATCCTCTTTTGCGCCTTTAAGGGGACTCAATAGGGCAAATCGGAGAGACGCGTTCCTAAAAGCATGCGTACATAAAATCTTTCTGCTCTTGACAGGGCACATATAAACAAAATGAACTCAACAGTATTCATTTTCTAATAAAACATTTCTTTATGTCTTAAGTGTATGTATAGAGAGTCAAAAACCAGTCTGTGCTGGTCTTAAAGAGACAGTAACCTCAATTAACCTACTTAAGTCTGTGTCATTAATGTTAATCAAACAACCTAAGACAAAGAGAAATTCACGTTTGTAGCTCTGAAAAAAAATTATGTTTAATTCATACAATAAAGACAGTGTTATCATTCACTATTTGGGCAAAAAAAAACTGGCTGGTAAAAAGTCTCTGTGGCTGGTGGATTTCTAAATCCACCTGCCACAGTGGCTGGTGGTCAAAAAAGTTAACTTCAGGCCCTGTATATGGCTATAATATCATAATATTAAAGTATAAAAATAAATGTTTATAACACTTAGACCTGCTACGTACTGTCCATAGCCTTGTTTGACCTACATTTAACATCTCGAGATCAAATGTAAGCAGAGGTTGGATAAATGCATACACACACGTCGTCCTACATCGTGAGCTTTAGGTGTTTTAGGAAGGTATGTTTGAGAGGATTAGGGACCATGTAGTGTAGATTACTTACTTTTTCCTTTCTTTGTCTCTCTTGAGCGTGGTGGATCCCCCTGCCTGCTGGGCCTGAGATTGCAAGAGCTCTGCAGCCGTCTTTTTCTGCTTGAAGCCGTTCAGCTCGTCGTCGAGAGATTTCTTCTTGTCCTCGAGTTTCTTCTTCTCATCCTGGTGGAGCTTCTTAAGACGGTCAAACTTTTCATGCAGCTGTGATGTGAACACCACAGAGTCAGCATATTGATCTATATTTAGTTCCACTTACTGTACATGACATCACACAACTACATCTGGTTATCTGCACAACATAAAGCGTGTTATTGATTGAAACCCCAACCTCCAAGCTTTGTATGAATCTGTTTAAATTACTGTTTGGAAGTATTTTAGATTAGGTCTACAAATCATCATCAACCTACAGATTATGAATAGTTGGGTATGTGTAATGTCTGGTTACAATTGCTTTTATAAACAAAATATAGACTACAACCCAAACAAACCTCCTTTTCTGCCTCTTTCAGCTCTGCTTCTTTCTCTTTGACTCTTTGGACAAACATCTGCCTCATCTCCTCCTCTTTCTTCTGCAGCTCACCCATGAACTCATTCCTCTTGGCTTCGTATGTTTCCTGCAGGCTGAACCCGACAAGCAAGAAAATCATTAAAAATAAATAAAACCCTTAAAAATCATTTAGAAAATCGAGGCACTATATTTTTACAGAAGCTTTAATGCAATAATATAATTTCAATTTAAGTCAATATTTGCAGCTTGCTTGATTGTGACATCATTCCTGACCTGAAGGGCTTGCTGTCAGGGTCTGTGTCTTTGAATCCCATCTCCTCCAGCTTACAGCGGCGATAGAGCTCATAGTGGCGTGTGTGGGTCTGCTCTCGCAGGTCCTCCATATTCACCCTGATCAACATCTCCCTCAGCTTCACAAAGTCACAGTGATTCTCGTTCTCCACTGGAAAACACAAATGAAAAATAACTTTCGTGAAAAATACGATCAGCTCTGGAAACAGCTTCAAAGGACTGATCATGCTGTTAATGCACAGCAACTAGTTTGTGGGGGCACTTTCTGAAATCTAGCTAATTTTGGTAGCTTAGGGTCTGGTGGTACCACTTTTAGCATATCTTAGCATAATCCATTGAATCTGATTAGACCATTAGCATCGTGCTAAAAAATAAATAAACAGTTTGGATATTTTTCCTATTTAAAAATTTACTCTTCTGTAGTTACATCGTGTTCTGTAACTACAGAAGAGTCGAGTTTTAAATAGGAAAAATATCCAAACTGTTTGGTTATTTTTTGAATGCAATGCTAATGGTCTAATCAGATTCAATGGATTATGCTAAGATATGCTAAAAGTGCTACCGCCAGACCCGGAGATCAGCTGAATGGATTCCAAAAAGGTAAAAATAAAATGTTTAACTTTAGGGGAGCTGGAAAATGAGCATATTTTAAAAAAAAGTGGAGTGTCCCTTTAATTCTTAAATCCTGGCTTTTGATATAATTCCTTCATTTTATGCTACTAATACTAGCAAGCTTTTCAAAAGAACAGTTGTCTTCATTGTGTGTGTGCCAACTGTGATGTAGTATTACGACACTATTAAAGCTGTGATTATGACCTTCTAAACAAATCATCACATTTAAAAATGTATTGACTCCTAGTATATGAAGCAAATTTTAGTGTTTGTGCAGAAACATTTATTTCTTAGTACACTGATTTACAACCAAAGTTATCATGAGAACTATGTCTGCACACAACTCAGTGGTGCCATAAATCATGAACATGACAGACACAGTGGTGGGGGTGCACACAAATATCACATGTATATGCACTTTTCTTAGTCATGTCATTTTACAGCAGGTCAAACATCTTATTTAGAAATCACATGGGACAACATTATGTGGTGTTCTGTCTTTCAAGCTGTGTCTGCAAGCTAACAAACCCATTAAACTCAAATCAATATTTCATGTCAATATATGTATTTAAATAAGATACATAATGTTGGGGTTTGTTATTAGGAATGACTGGCTTATTATTTACTATCTGTATTGAGAGCGAGTGTCTGCATACAGCATTGTGTAAATAGTGACTGAAGGCCAAACTGAGAGAAGAGCTCAGTGTCACTTCCTCTTGAAGACGTGACCAGCACTTACCCTGGACAGTTCCCCAGGGGTACTGGCGTGCTCGCACCATCTTGTTCCCAATCTTTACTTCCTCAGTGCTTCCAACAACTGCAAAAGGCAAATGACCCTGCAGAGACAAAAAACCCACAGGCAAATCATTTAGCAGAAAAACTCCAAGCTATTTATAAGTCTAGTAAGACAAATGATGACAGCATTCAAAACCATGTAATTGCAACTAAATGCTTTATTTGACAGGGAGAATTGTAAGAGCAGAATGCCTACCTTATACATTGGGATTTGCATTAAACTTATAGTTGATACAATAAAGAAATCATATAATTTTAGACCGGCAAACCATTAAACATTCTTGAGAGAAAAACAGTTTTGAGCAAAAAAAAGAAAAAACTGCCTTCAACTTTAGCGGCTGAGTAATGTCTTACAGTGTCAATGCACTTTAAACTGTCAGCTTGTTAAAATAATATTATCGGGAAGGGCTTTGAAAACGTAATACATGAGGACACATCACAGCAAATTAATGGAATTTCTCCTGAGACCCAAAAGTTAGGCAGTACTGGTAACCACTGCTGTAACCCACATGATTGCAACAAGCAGCTTTATATGCCAGTGTCTTTCCCCACTACTCTGTTGTAATAGTACACTAATGTACGTCTTTTTTTTGTAGTGTCATTTCCTAAGCAAATACAAGCCTGACAGCAGATGGACTCCATCCCTTTAACTGCTTATAAACGGTCATGATGTGAAATGGGAATTGCATTAAAACTGAAAACTAAAATATGACTGTGTCGCCTCATTTCAAAGCAATACATTTGTGATATTTACTGGAAGTGCCACTGAAAACAGAATACACATGAATAGCTTACAATGTTTGCAATAATAATACATACATATGAATTACAACATTAAGTTTTAAACTGATCTCCTTACATTCATGGTTGAGTTGATTTCTGCCACGGTCTCATCATCAGTGGGGAACTGGTAGATCTGCACGCCATTGCTCACCAGCTCGCTTGTGATCTTGATTTTGAACTTGGCGAGTTCACTCTTTGAGATGGCATCTGATTTGGCAATGATGGGAATGATATTCACCTGTAGGTAAGAAGAGTGAGACTTCATTTGTGCACTCAAGGCACATCCTCAAGTGAACAGTATGAACTGCAATTATCAGAGCATTTATATAGCGAAAACACAAATGTAACTGAATGACTCTTTGGGTCAACACAAAGAATAGCATCTTAAAAACCCCATGATATCAAAACTGACTTTTCTTATTTTTCTTAATGGAATATATTGCTGTGTTCATTATAAATAATTTATCCTTGTGGGTCATTACTTAAAAAATAATAATGTGCCCTTAAAAGTACAGTAGTGATGCACCGATGTATCAGCCGCCAATATTTATCGGCCGATTTTTGATGAATTTGAAACCATCGGCATATCGGCAATAGCACGAGAAAGGCCGATACCGATTGTTTATTAATTAACTGCATAAAGAAATCCGTTATATGTAAAAAATGAGTTAATGTTGTTAATAAAATAAATGCTGAATAGCAAAAACCACCTTTGAAGGTTGTCATGCTGTCTTATTATATTTGTTTTAGCTTAATTTGTGCCTCTCTTATTATGTTGGTCAATTGAATGTTAATAAGATCCAATCCATGTTCAGTAAAAATAATTTGATGCATAAATAAACTAGCTAATAGACCAACTGTATAGTATTGTATACAAGTGTTTAATATCGGTATCGGCATCGGCCAGAAGTTGTCTGTTTAAATCGGTATCGGTCCAAAAAATCCTATCGGTGCATCCCTACTTAAAAGGGACACTCCACTTTTTTGAAAATATGCTAATTTTCCAGCTCCCCTAGAGTTAAACATTTGATTTTTACCGTTTTGGAATCCATTCAGCCAATCTGGCAGTACCACTTTTAGCATAGCTTAGCATAAGCCATTGAATCTGATTAGACCATTTAGCATCGCGCTCAAAAATAACCAAAGAGTTTTAATATTTTTTTTTACATTTTTGATTAAAAAAAAAAGAAAAAGTATTGCAATGTATCGAAACATGCAATGCACTGCATCGTACCGCGATATGTTTATCGCATCGTAAGGCCCTTGCCAATACCCAGCCCTAATGGTAATAAGCACAAAGTTGACAGGACCCATTGAATTCCATCGTATTTGTTTTTCCTACTATGTAAGTCGAAGGTTACGATCAGCTGTGTGCTTACCATCATTTATCAAAATATCTTCCTTTTGTGTTCATCAGATAAAAGAATTTCATTCAGGTTTAGAACAACATGAGGATGAGAAAATGATGACACAATTTTCATTTTTGGGTGAACTATCCCTTAAAAAATACAATTCATTATGTAAGCTCTTTATACACCAATGGTGATATAGTTATGTATATTATATTGCATTTCTGTCAAGAGATCATTCGAGAAAGTTACACTTTGTTCATAAGTCAGCCAACTCTCTCCAGTCAGGCAGTAAATTATTGAATCTGGGTATGAGTATCTCAAAGAAACCTCCAAACATCTGGCTGACACAAGATATATGTAGACATTGAGATGTTTCTCACCAAATGGAATAAATGGCATACAGATGACTTTTTACTCTGTAGAAGTTGCCGTAGACACATGTACAGACACAAACACCCATCCTTAAAAATTTCATTGAGCAACCTCATTAAGAGGAACTGATGCCATTACACTAAACTCTACAGAAACCTCTGCAAAGCTTACATAACACGTCTGTTGCATGGCAATGTGCCGCTTACTGGGACAGAAATCTATTTAAGGTGCACTGCGAAATCAGTTTGAAAAGGGTATTTAAAGGAACAGTTCACAAAAAAGCTAATTATGTCATCATTTATTCACTTTCAAAGTGCTTAGGCACTGGCTACAAATATACACTGTCAGAAATAAAGGTACAAACTCTGTCACTGGGGCAGTAACAGTTTAAAAAAACTACACCTTTGATGTACCAAAATGTACCTTTGAGGTACATAAATAAGCATAAATGGTAAATTTTAGGAGTTTTTTTTAAGGGTACAATCCCAGTGACAGCTTTTGTACCTTTATTACTGACAGTGTAGTGAACAAAGTCTAATGGACCGTTTTTATGACATGTTTATAGATCTTTTATGGAGCTTAACATTCCCAGTACCCATTCACTTTCATAACATGGAAAAATGAAAGGAGCTTTACGTCCTATGCCGATGAAAATCAATCCAACAGGACTCACAAATCATGTTTTTGAATGACATAAGGAGGACGCAAGTTTAATAAATGTTAAATTATAATAGCTTATTGTATATATAACTTTTTATAATTAAAAAGCTAATTGTGTGGCTTGATACAAACAACAACAGAGTGGCGTGCAACATTTCACAGATTGATCAAGGTACTATATGGAAGTATCGCAGGAGTGAATAGCTCTCCTGATACTTTGATGTAATACGCCAATAAATCTGTGCAGCACTGATTGCATGAAGTCAAAACAACTATGATTTCTACAGCTGTAAAAAAAACAAAAACAAGGATAACGCAGACATGACACCATTAACAGGTGACAGGGGAGGGATGCTACACTGGTTACAAGTGCAAATGTCACTGGTGGAAACATTTAAGATAATGTAGGTACAGAAGTAAATCAAATTTAACACCATCCAGGTGATTTTTGGATAGTTTAATACAAATACCTTAAATCTAAGATATCAGTACAGTAGCTATGTTTCCATTCACCTATTTTTATGTGCATTTTGGAGCTGTGCATAAAAAACCGTTGGATGGAAACCATGATGAAAGCCATGATGCGCACTTCTAAAAATGTGCGTTAAAAACGTATACACATAATTTGAGTCAGATAAATGTCTTATCCGATAAGAAAACATGCCTATGAACTACAACAGAAACATTTTAACCGAATAAATCCCTAGATCCGCATCAAAAAATTTGATGTGTGTAATGTGACTTTATGCGTTAGATGGCATTACTAGAAAAAACATTTTACAGATCTCATTGCACGGCATCTAAAATGCAGTTTTGGAAGTTCTGAAATAAACAGGTAAAGACTTTTATCTCAATGGCTCGATATTATTACTTTACAGGACTGTCTTACTTGACTATCAACTCAAACAGCTGGAATCCACATATAAAAGCAGATAACAGGTGAAGCCTATAGCAGTGTTTTCCAATCCTGGTCCTCGAGGACCCCTCCCAAAATGTTTTAGATGTCTCCTTTTTTAAAACACCTGATTCAATTAATCAGCCTTCTTCCTACATGTCTCCCTAACAAGCTGATAAGTTAAATCAGGTGTGTTAAATAAGGAGACATCGAGGGGGTCCTCGAGGACCAGGATTGGGAAACACTGGCCTATAGTGTTCCGCTGCACGCTCTGAGGAGATTATACGTGAAAATTATTAAATACAGTGGCTTTAGGCTTTCTTACTGATATTTAGCACCCGTTTATCAGGAAATTACAATTTTGCTCTCTTCAACTTACTGGATGGAAACGCATGCTTCATTCCCAAATGTTTAATGTGATATTTCATTGATATGTATAAGTTTAATATGCAACTGTGGATGGAA
This sequence comes from Paramisgurnus dabryanus, assembly GCF_030506205.2. Taxonomy (NCBI): domain Eukaryota; kingdom Metazoa; phylum Chordata; class Actinopteri; order Cypriniformes; family Cobitidae; genus Paramisgurnus; species Paramisgurnus dabryanus. Next base: position 20,564,212 of record NC_133352.1, read on the forward strand.
ACATAGCTATCAAGGGTAAAAATGAACAATGGAGAATGAGTAGTAACCAACAAACACCCATTCCCACTCAAGATTCTCTCTTCATCTATTACACACACCACACATATGGAGTGCTCTCATCCCACTCAGGTTTATACACACCCACATAACCCTCTAGTACTATTCTCTCAACCAAGCCACTTGCTTTTCTGATTTCTCAAATTTATTAGTGATGAACTGTAAGTGTAAAACACAAAACCCTGTGTAAAGGTTTGGATATAGTAAGAGTACACAGGAGTCAGTACTCTCTTCACAAGTAAACAAGGCTCCTATTAGGCACTTTGTCTGATCTAGGAGAGCATATTTGTTTAGGGAGACTGCACAAGCACAGAGAGAGATTTAAAGAGAATTCAGTATTACACAGCTGATCTTAATTAGTTCTATTAAAACACCTTATATTTAACATTAAACTCGGCACAGCCATCAGCTGAATGCTTAATAACCCACCAATACTTAAAACATCGACTGCCTGTACAAAAAGCTTTTTGTAAAAAGCAAATTACATTAAAGCTAGGGCTGCATGATAAATCACATGTGATTGTCATTCACATCTTGTCAGTAAAGCCAGTTCTTTGATAGTAAATCGACATCACCTGCTTTCACATGGAGCGGCATTTACTACAAAGAGTTGTAGTTCACTGACAATCGGGGCAATTTCTCAATTATCGCGGATGTATTGCCTGTGATATGTATGCAATATGGCCAAGCTTGTCAGTGAACTACAGCTGTGTGTAGTAAATGCTGCTCCATTTGAAAGCAGGTGATGGCAATTTACTATTAACCAAGGAACCGGCTTTACCGACGAGATGCGCATTCCTATCGCATACGATTTATCGTGCAGCCATTTTGTTGTTTTAGTGTTCCTTTTTTTGTGTTATGGCTCAACAACACAGATTTCTGTGCCCGGTCGAGAAAGTAATTGTGCGTGCACACCGCCAGTGACTAGTAATGGCAGAGCAACGCGATCTCATTCTTTTCAATGGAAGTTTTGCGACATCCAGATACACAAGCAAAAATTACCTTTGGGGACAGGAAGTGGGTGTGTGCAGCTACGAGTTAAAGTCGAAAACAGTTCAACTTTATGCAAATGAAATATATATTTTTTTTTCATTTAGGCAAGTGGGATCAAACTTTAAAAGTTTCATTAAAAAATAAAATTAAAAAATACTGACCTTACTGTCCAGCTTCTTCATAGTAACTAGGTCAAGGGACTTTAGTGAGTGTCCAGTGGGGGCAATGAAATACAGACAGGCGTGGATCCGTGTATCATGATAACTGTGTAGGGTGCGCTTAATCTTCAGTTCCTCTTGAAGGTACGCTTCAAACTGAGCATCAATGAACTCCACAATAGACTTGTAACTGCAGAAAAAAGTGCATATTTTTTGAAAAAGATAATTTGATTATACAGCACAAATGGGTACTAAGCATGCTTCGTTAGCATAACTGCACATCTGAAGTTTATGCCAGAATTGTTTGTATTGATTTTTGTTCAGCTTTTAATACCATTAGGTCTGGCATTCTATTACAATGACTTTTAAAACTGGGTACTACTGGGAGCCTTTAAATGAAAGATTTTTCATCAGATAAAGTCTGAGAAGATAGTTGTAAATACAGTTAAGCTTCAATGATCCACAATCATAAAAACACAATACAACCCAACAGCAAAATAAGATACAGTACTAAGACACAAGATTTGAAACTCTGATATTAAGTTTTATTTGTAGTTTTATTGTTCCCGTTTTTCTTGTTTCACTTATGTACATATTAAAATGTACAGAACTAACATTTGAAAGCTTATAACCATAAGGTTCTGAACTTCTGCCTCTGTGTAAATCATACATATTAACCAGAAGTAGATCTTACCTTTCCTCTTTGTTGATCTGATCGCCAAAGCCTACAGTGTTGACAACAGTCAGCTTGAGGCGAACATTGCTCTCCTGCAGCTCGTAAGTGTTGGACTTGAGTTGCACCCCGGGCTGATTGTGTTGCGTAGGCTCACCTTCAAACTTGGTATTGAACAGGGTGTCCATGAGGGTGGATTTTCCCAAACCCGTCTCCCCTATAATAAACACATAAAAGCAAACTATCACATTCCTGTTGTTATTTTTCAAAGCTTTTCTTAAAATATCACCAAAAGAACATAGTGCCAACATCCAAAAACGTCTTCAGTCTTTTATGAATTAATTTTAATTCATCAAAAACAAACCTGTTTTCAAATATGTTTGTCTCCAAATGTATGCAAATACATTTGTGCAAATCATACAAAACAGATGTGATTTTTAATAGTTCCCCACTATTTATGATTTTTGGAGAAATAAACCTACAGCTGTCTCACATAAAGTTGTCTGTCCATAAAAGACTGAGCTATTCTAACATAAAATTCGCACTTGATCTTTAATATTGAGGTCTACCTTTTAACAGATGCATATGATGCAGATTGTTACCTCTGGAATGAGAGTGAATCTAAAAGCCATTCAGCAAATCCTGGCTTACTCTGCTGAAGTTCCTATTCTTGCTTTCCTGACAACCACAAGTGGAGTAGAAATGGACATCATGCAACACCACCAGAATGTTAATTATATGGATGGCTCACATTTGCCATTTCTTCATAAACTCAGCCTGCCGGTCCTATACCCACAAACCCCCGTTCTGCTTTCACTGCAGGCCTGAGCAAAGAGCCTCTTCTAACTCCTAAATATAAAGCAGCAAATATCCTGAGACTGAATTAAAGGCAACACGGTCATCACACACTGGTGATCTCTTCCAAAAACCTCAGGCAATCAAAGCGCATTGAAGAGAATCACAAGCATATTCTCTCTTCAGATGATCTCAGTGTGACACACAGCATGCCAAAGAACGCTGGAGCTACAAAACATGAAGCTTCAGAACCTGCGTATTGACAGAGTCATTTCCAAACTACAAATTCACTCTTAGAGAGTTAATAATTCAAAAGTTAACTGTGAAAAAATTACAAAAATCATACTGATCACCTTTTTGTTCATTTAAAGATTATTTTTCTATACATTTTACTAAAAAGTATAAGATGAGCAATTCCATTTTCAATCAAAAATTAAAATATAACTTCTCAGAGAATATATTTATTACCAATATATTAATCTATCCGTTTATATTTTCCTAAACCCCTGATGATTAATTCCAGACATTAGAAAAATACATGTGTTGTGGATGTGAAAAAAATTGATTTTTCCACATTTTAGATAGATAACACACTTTCTAGTATTCTGTGAATTATTAAAATGCACAAACCAGAAGCAATAACATCCAACAAATGGAGAAAGGATAGCAGCTCATCAAAGATCAAATAATATCCATTTTATTTTCATTTTCATGTGCGCACTTATGAGGAAGAAACAAAGTTAAGGATGTGACATTTCTCCGTTAAGGATGTAACCGTTCAAAAACTGCACTTACTCAACTCTAAAAAATAATTTTAAAAAAGTTTGAAAACTTAAGAGATCTCGTACTGGTATTAAAGCCACTAAATACTGAAACGAAATATCAGTACAGTTAAAAACATTCTGTAAAAAGTTTCTTTTTTAATGTTAGTGTTGGCATTTGCATTGAATTGCTCATCTAACATGGCATAAAAGCCACTTGAAATCAGGGTGAAAAAAAACCATGATTTCCTGCATGCACTCTATTAGTGCACCAGTATTTAGTAAGTGGGTCATAGGAGAAGATCAGTATATAGGGGTGTGACAAATGGTTAGTTTTGCCCCAAGCAGAATGGGAGCTACCGCATGGCATACTCACCAACACAGAGAATATTGAAGCAGAAGCCGTGGTTGACTGATTTGTTGACCAGCTGGTCTGGCATGCTGTCGAAGCCAACATGACCAGAGAGTGGGACAGCACGTGCACCCTCTCCCTAATAGAAATATAAAATGAAATATTGAAAAATGAATGAATTATTTGCTTTAGGCAAAGGAAATATTTGTGACTACAAACTCAGCAAACGTAAAGAACATTCTGTGAAAATAGTATAACTTATAAAATAATAACAAAACCTCAATATCTTTAATATTGACTCAGTAAGGCCATGTCAAAGATTGAAATTAAAGTGAAATCAATAAGTGAAATCAAACTTTGATGTTCCTCACCTTATCATTACATTAGATTAAGACTTTACCCTGAATTTTACAGACAGGGTAACATTTTTGTAAATTTTAAGGTTCCCGTTCATATAAGGATGCAAAAAAACTAAATCCACCTAATTTTCACAGGCCATATATAATATGTTTGACATGCACAGAAATATAGTTCAAATCTCCAAGGTTCTGCGACATGCACTTCCTTTTTCCGGTGTGATCTTGACAGTTAAACCACATTTAGGTAAACAGACACGTAAACCTTCTGTGATTAACAAAAAAATTTGCCGTTACATACTAATGCAGATAGCTGAGAAGTTGTAAATAGTATAACAAATGCCTAAAATCATGAATTCTGGCCTACTGTTACACTTCCTTTGCTATTGTTCACACAGGCCTGCCACCTGGCATGCAAAAGGTCTAGCAGGAAAGGCTGTCTTGCCCACATCTAAAGCATATCCTTTGGTGAGTGGGTGTGTGCACATGTTTCAGTTACGCAGGAGCAAAGAGAACATGCCAAATCAATTGAAGGTTGAGCCAATTTATCATTTTATCAATGCATGCTTAATGTAATAATAGTTCATTATCCAAATAGAAACATTTTATTATCTTGATGCATTAAATTGTAATGAATGCTTATCAAAAATGCATTTAACTAAAAGGAAGTCAATCGATGCAGCAGATGACCAGAAACATTACTGAAGAAAAACAACAGAAATTACATTTTAAATAAGCTTTAAATACAGTACAATGCAGGCAAATAACATCCTGGACTACAGTAGTATCTTAATGACTTAACAAACATGTCTCATTCTGCCACACATGTGCAACATACCAAAACCTGACAACTGTAAAAAGACCAAAAAGAGGGTGGGGGTCACCATGATAGACCCCACTAGCTTTAAAACTAAATATTAGATTGTAATACTGGCATAACTATCAGTTATCATTATCACATAGCTTTTGGGCTAAGGTCTCGACCCTGCTGCCTCAACAGTACATAATAAAATACGTCAGAAGGCACAAAAGACAAACTACTACAAAAAGTAAATATTGTTTTTATGTCATTTTCTGACATGCACGTAGGAAATACTTCATGATAGACAACGCCCAGAATCAAAGATGGTAATGCAATGAAATATAACGGTATATGGTGCGCATCAATGAGCTGAACTTTTACAAAAGGATGCTATGCTAGAATGTGATCGTTTTTGTATGTTCTTGTTTTTAATAGATGTCTTTTAACACGTTTAAAATTCACTATAAAACAAAATTAAACGGAAATGTTCGTCCGTTATTGTTGGCCCTCGTCGTTATGACATTTCCCTCAAAAAACAATAAATAAAAATAAAAATGCAATTTAAAATTATTTCTAGCTGTTAACTACTTATCCTAAACATGTACTGAAACGCAACAGCAGCTTTAAATACTGTAAAATTGATCCGTTTGGTGATAATGGGCCATCGCGTTCACTTTCAATTAAAATTCATAATACATTGAGTGAAAATGGATATCAAATGTGCTAAAAAATGCCTGACACCATTTCGATACTATAATCCGGTAACACAACACCACGTTTTAACAATAAAGCAGTTATTTTACCGCTTGTCGAGCTATCTCTGTGGCCGCCATGGTCCTCTCTTGCATCGACTCTTCCACAGGAAACTGCAGCCCGCACGCAGAGCAAAGCAACAGCGGAGACGGGAACTGCACGTTAGACTGTACCATCTACGGCTCATGCCGAAATCACGGCAGTCTCCGTTTAATTTTTTAATATCACATATTTAAAACATGTAATTATGTGTGTAAAGGCGTTAATCGAATATATACGTTGTCTATATTTCTACAGAACTCAATTTGCTAATGAAAAAAAATCCTCGTTTACAAGCGAGACCCCCATTTTATTGAATGGTTTAGTCTGCCATGTCTTCGGTTCAACCGATAAACAACGTATTTTCTCTACAGGTATTTTGGCTACAGCTACATGTTGTTAAATAAAACTTACCGCAGAAAATGTTTAATATTAAAAAAAAGAATGTAGATCTTTTGTTTTAAGTCTCATTAAAACTATTTTTGGATGATTATCTACTATGTTAATACATGTAACATAACCTAATTGTAATTGTGTAGTTGTATCATACATGTTGAATGTGAACAATCTGAATAGTTTATGGTGTTTGTCCTTAAAAAATGACTAACTCTTATAAAAGTGTGATAAAAGATATGTAATAAAATGTATATTTCTTTGTTATTTTATTATGTATTATATTTATTTATTGTATTACGTAGTGTGAGTTTTGCAAAAAATCCATCGACTTCCTCTTCTGTGCCAGCAGCTGAATGATCACAAGTGCAGTGGGTGTTTATTTACAGTAGTTACTGCAGTTTGAACTTTGGATCTGTAACTTTATCAAGAGGAAATGGCTACTACGAGGAAAACTAACTTGAAAAGTTTCGATTAGCTCACAGACCCTTTCTGCTTCTTTTTGACGGAAAGATCATTTCGATGTACGTGGTGTTGAAGTACAAAACGACGGGAAAATAGTTGATTGAATTGTGTGTAGACGCCATCATAGGACTTCTAAATAGCGCTACAGTACGGATAACAGGTGAGATAACACCGGATATACATCTAGAATAAAGTTCATTCACGTTCTTCAATTAAATGCATTATTCTAGTAAGTTTTTTTTTTTTTAAATACAACAAGTGACGATGGTCAATGTACTACTTACTTTTAGAATGTGAAGCGTTTAAAGAAATGTCTAAAAAGTAAAAATTTTTAAGCTTAACTACAGGATTATATTTATAGATTTACCCATGTAAATTCATTTTTACGTATAATTACAAATAAAAAATAGCAGAGCTCACAATTTTAAATATGATATGTAAAACAAAAGAGGAACAAACGATGAGGAAGAAGCACTTTTCAATGGTTTGTAGAGAAAACAAAATCATGCATGTAAAACGTGATTTCCTCTAAAACAACTGTTAAATTAAATTAATAAAATAGCCATAAATGTGATTAACTTTAAAACATTCTTTATTTATTTTTTCTTTCTATATTTAAACACTTACAGATAAAAACTTGAATGCAGATGGGTTGTTCATTTATGTAAGCCACTTTAGTTTAGATCTTATATAAACAAGCGAAGAAAATAACTTCCCCGGAATCTGCCAGTATGTACGATGGGACCAGAAGCGGGCCTTTGGCATCAGAGGAACATCACACCCCTGGGGAAGAAACTCCATTGCCTTTGGAAGAACCCAAAGATACAGACGGTAAAGATTCAGGAAATAATGGGAGCAATTCAGATTCCCCTAAAACCAAAACAGCAAGCCAGTTTCGTGCAAATCTTGAAGAGCGCCTTTCTAGATACGGAGCTCGACCCGCATCTCCAGTATTTAGCGCTTCTACGCGCAGATCCAGATTTCAGAAAACTGAGCGCTGTGAGCCCGGCAGCAGCGCCACCCACAGACTCTCAATTGACGCTTCAGAAAAAAGCACTCTCACCCCCTCTATGCGTAAGAAGTATTTAAAGGAGTTTTTGAACAAATCTGGACTGTCAAGCATTGTATCATCCCAACACATGAGCCTATCGTCCAAAGATTGTGAAGATGATGATGCACTCTATGGTATAAACGATACCGGCTGGGCTTTGGACCCCATGGAGCATGCATGGATGCTGTGTGCTATGGATGGAAATTATGATACGGTTGTTGAATTTCTTGCTGAAGACCCGAGTCTGCTGAGCAAAAAAGACTTCATCAGTGGTTACACAGCTCTTCACTGGTTGGCTAAAAATGGAAAGGATGAAACATTGGTACGGCTCCTCAGGCATGCTGAGAGAGAAGGGTTGCCAGTGAACGTTAACATGAGAGGCAGCGGAGGTCTGACACCTCTGCATGTGGCTGCCATGCATAACCAGTACATGATTGTTAAGATTTTGATTGGCGCTTTTGGTGCTAATATAGAAGTCATGGACTACAGTGGTAAACGGGCATGGCAATATCTTAAGGACAACGCACCAAAGGAAATTAAAGAGCTTTTAGGAGCATGGGATGAAGAACACAATTTAGGGTTTTTGAACGTGAACAACAGCGCAAGTGAACCTCAGCTAACAGAGCAAAATGCTCAGGAAAATAAAATTGAGGTGGACAGTTCAGCAAGGGGAACTATGTCCTGGAGATTTGGATCTTTTAGAAAGCTTTTGTCCAGTGTTGGTCTGCTTGGGGAAAAATCCTGAAGTGACTAAAGCAAAATTTTATTAACCACCAAGTTCATGATTTGTTTATTAATAAATCTTCCAACCTAATCCTGATATCAGTGTTGCCTTCACATTTATGTGAATTAAATAATATTTATAAAAAGATTTTTGTTTTTCACCAATACTGTATTATGACTTGTCAAACTAAGAGAAATTGATTGTTAATCTTGAATACAATTTTTAAAGATAAAATGGTAAAATTGTGTATTCTTTTTAAACTGTTTTGTGTATGACAAACACTAAGTTTTCTCAACACCAAGTGAAAAATTTCAACTATGGAATTTAAATAATTCACAAGGGAGGATGCAAAATTATTTGGATTCGATGACAAATCTTTTATTGTTTTCCAAGGACAAAACCAAAATATCTGTACAAAAGGGCAACTTCTGTTCCTGATAGCATGGCTCCTCTCCAGCTCTGGATGAGTTGGTGGTCCTGGCAGAGAACAGACGGAGGTGGATGTTGAAGTGAGCTGTGTGTTTACAAGCCCAGCTTGGTCCTTCTCCAGTGTCTCCTCTTGGAATTGTACCTGGAAAGAGACAAACATCCATAAATATAGGTACCCGACTATCTCCGCCGTTGCGGCTGCAGTCATGGTTCCGCTCGACGCAAATTCAGATTTCCTCAGGCAACATGCGTAATAAAAACATTCTTGAAATTGTAATAAACATTTAGTATAATTGCTAAAATACAAGTGAATGAAATTTCAATGAATTTAAACGATGACCACAGAAGTTTTACCACCCACAAAATGGGAAAACAAGGAACAAAATAAAGTGATGAATTTCAAGTTTCAAATGGCCAGTATTTTGTTGTTTTTGAACGCATAAACAGGGTCTTGGTGTCATTTTAAATGATTTTTCAAGCTCTTTCTATCCGCACAACTAGTTATAGCATTTAACCATGTTGAAAATTTTATTCCCATACCTACTAAATATTAACTACACGGAATTTCTCTTAAATTCCAATGCACAGTGCAATAAGCAAACTAATGCAGATTGTTTTAAAGTTACATCAATATGGGCTTAATATTTGGACTAATATTTACAAAACACGTCAGATTTTCTAGTAAACATTTATTGATGTCATGGATCTAGAACACACAACCATACAATTTACTGTTTACTGGACTGCAGTAAAACCAAAATATGCAAAGTCAAAGTACTGGCCAAGCAAACCCCTCATCATCATACGTTGTCATAGATTCAATATTTGATAATAAAACAACATTTACAACTTAGATTCTGTCTCTATAACAGAGCATTTGCTTGTCATACAGGATGACAAGGCTCACATCTCTGTTAACAGAAGAATACTCTCAGCAGGATAATGGCAGTACAAACACAAAATTTAGCACTGTAATTGCGTCCTGCTTTTATGAACTGTAACAATCTGCAGACAGTGTAAAAGCTAATAGTACCGCTAACAATCATGCTAGCATACCTGATCTTGTTGCCAGTTTTCATCCTTATCCACTGTGGGATCGGTCTGTTCTGCTTCTGCTTTTTAGCGAGAAAGCGTTTAATCCTGAAGGTCTTGTGCGACGCCTGAAATGTAAATTTGAAACACTGTCAAGCAATCTGACTAGCATGCACTGCAGTTAGTAAGCTAGCTAGCGGTAACTTCACCACATATGTGTCAGACAACCATCCCAACATAATTATATCATTAATCGAACACAAACCTCTCAAATGCTAAATCCCACTAACAAAAAACTTCGATTAACATACAAAACTTAAGCCACATGTAAGAAAAACATAACTTACACATGGATGTTTTATGATTTTGGCTTACCATTTCTGAGATCGCAAACCGCTCAGCGCTATGGCGGTAGTCGAAGAGAAGGAATCATGGGAAACGCACGCGCTGTATATCCGCGTAAGGAAACTGGCCTGCTTGTGTAAGTCACAGCGACATCCAGCGGATCCACGTAAAACAGGCGAGTGCTGTAAAAATAATCTTGTTTGACCTCAAGTGCGCCGCAAGAACTGACGTCAACGTACCGCGAGAGCGAGTCAAAATTAACCTTCTCCGTATGATTTCTCAAATCACTCTCGCGGTACATTGACGTCATCCGCCAGCTGGGTCTTAAAGTGTTACTAAAACCGAACAAACCTAATGCTGATCGTTGTTTTATCATATTTCAATTTTCTAGTGCTTACAAACGTATTTAACAATATTTGAGGCATTAACAAGCAATTCTTATTTAACAAACCACATTTTAAAATTAAAAACAAGACACTTAGAGTAACCCATAGGTTTCTTTTATTGTCTTTTTGGATTTCTCTTCACAGTTTTAACAGAGTTGCAACTACAGAAGGAAAACAAGCAGTATTTGAGTTAAGAAAACGTAAAACTGAATGAAAGCACATGTGATAATTTCCAATCCAAGCTAGTTGCATTTTTTGTATGATATGTTATAGTTCAAAAATTAAGGAAGGCCACATATGTTTTTGCATATAATTTAGTCGACTTGCACAAAAGAACAATGACAAAGGCATTGGCATCATAAAGCATGGCTCTTTTTCCAAGTGACCAATATCTAAATGTAATTTCAACAGAAGCTAGTATCTTTCGAACAGCCACAAGCTAAAGAACAAATGTTACTGATTGTCCAAAGTGAAATGTGATGTATGGCAATAGTTTGATGTGTAGAGGCGCAATATAATATTGTCTACAGTAGAACAGTGATAAACCCTAAGCAAGCTTGATCAGACCTCTTTAACAAACTAAGAAGCAAAAAAGCATGAGAAGTGAAATAAGTTTGGCTGTGTACCAAAAGTAAGGTCACTTTAAGTTATCGTGGTCCAATCGCTTGGCTTCTCTCGTCTATGCCCCGTTTCTCAAATCCACCTATCATACGGGAACTGAATCACTCCTTGCCTTGCTCATAAACAGATACTTTTGAGGGCTCTTTCAGGCACTGGAGGGCTTTGTGCTCTCATGTCACTGACAGAGTTTTCTTTTTTTTTAAGTGGGGAAATTCGTTTGATGGCAGCACCATGTTTTGAAGATGTAAATTTGCCTTGATTCGAGTAAGAGCCCCTCCTCTCTCTTTAGTAATTATGCCATGCTAGCACGGGGCTGCTTTCTCACTCCGCAGCTTTCTCTGGTGTATTCTTCGCCTCTTTATCAGCCCTCCTCTCTGCTGCCTGTCCCTCTCCTCCAGCTCCTCCGCTGCCGCTTCCTGGTCGGTTACGGCTCCTCGCCCCAGGCTGGTACAGTTGAATTGCGGGTCGATCCTAAGGCAGCAATGTTAAGAGTAATGATTAAAATGACATTGATGGTAAAATGACATAGATGGATTATTAGCATATCAAAAACACATCTACCTTATTTCTCATACGATCTTTTCTAGAACTGTCTTCTTTTTTGTTTTCTTTTGATGACTTTTCAGGATGAACATTCCCAGATGATTCTCCAGTGTTCTCATGCTTTCTCTTCTCCCAAACACGTTCCTTTTCCTTTCTTCCCTCATCTTCTCTCTTTTTGTAGGTGTTTTCTCCATCCTGACGTTCCCTTCTCCTCCTCCGCTCCTCGTCTTGTTTTCTAAAGCGTTCTTTTTCTTTCTGTCTCCTTTCTCTTTCTCCATCACGGTCCCTGTAATCTTTATGCCCAGCATCCTCTGATCTGCACAACAAAGAATTAAGGAGATAATGGGGTTATTTAATGGACAAGATTTAGATTAATCCAGGACTAGGCCTTAGTTTCATTGGTAAAATTAAGTTGTTTTTACAAACAATCCAAGGTATGAGCTGAGCTGTGTTTACACAAAATTAATTAAATCATTAAGTCAAGTTATTTACATTTAATATATATTTTTTGAAAGAAAATTACAATTTAAAAGGCTTTATTTTTACCCTACATACATATTGTATGTTGCTTAAATATAAAATGTATTGTGTCCAGTTAAAAAGTTGTTGTTTGTATACATAGGCGTCTCAAAATTACACATTTTAGTGGTCAAAACCGCAATACTGTAAAACTGTGGTATTTTTTACCGCCAAAATCTCATACTTACACATGCCTGGTCACAATGCAAAAAATACATTGTGGTCCTACTGTCATGGATTTGTATGACATGTGTATGCCCCTTTTATGACATGTATAATAACAACTATATTTATATTTATTTGAAAAATCTGATTTTGAATAATCATGCAGAATCATAATGCAGTTTCTGCTTCGAACTTACTTGTTGCCTTTCTCGTCCCTGTGTTCACCATTCTGTCGTTTCTTCATATCTCCTCCAGGAGCTCGATCTTCCCTCTGTTTCTTAGGCTTCTCTTTAGGCTTCTCAGTATCACCATCTTCTGCTTTCTCTGGTTTCTTTAGTAGCTAAGAGACAAAAAATATGTGTTATTATGTTATCAATTACAGAAGATTAATAAAATGTAACAGTGAAAGACAAAAAGAAGAAAATGCAAGAGAACATTTAGCATTATGTACCTTGATTTTTGGCTGTTCTTCTTTTGACTGGTCTTTATCCTTATAAGATGCCTTTTCCGCCTTTTTTAATTTCTCAGCCTCTTTTCTTTTTCTTCTGTCCTCCTCTCTCCACTTACGTCGCTCTTCATCTCGCAAACGTTTGCGTTCCAGCTCCCTCCGTCTCCTCTCTTCTTTTTTCTCCTCTCTTATTCTCTGAGGAGTACAGAATAAGAGTGCATGAGCAGACAAATATACTTAAAATTAAGTATATTCAGGACATTACATCCTCATTTTACCTGTTTATTCTTAAGGAAGTCCAATAGAGGGGTTGTCTTTTTAGCTGGAAAAAGAACATTTTGATGAATAATTTCAGATTTAAAAAAAAATAAAGTACTGCAAAAGACTTAGACCACCAGCTTTGTTCTTTAAGCAAAGTTTTATTTAATGCTATATTTATTTTTTTACTATTTTTATTAAGATACAAACACAAAATACAGAAATATTTTAGGCATCAATCAGTATTTTGTGTGACCTCTCTTGGCACTAAACACATCTTGAGCTTTTTTGAAGAGACTAGAGTCCTGAAGTCATTCAAATGGTGGACTAAGACTTTTGCACAGTACTGTACATGTTAAGCGTTTTTTTTTTTTTTTAAGCATTTACATAAAAACTCACAACTGAGTTCTTTTGTCTTGGCCTCTATTTCCTCAAGTAAAGTCTCTGGATTGGAAGGAAATTTTTCCTCATCGCCATTGTAGAATTCCAAAAACTTCTTATAATCAGAATCTGATAAGGAAAAGGAATACAATGCATTAACATATTCTCCAAATTAATTACTGTTTATCACAAACGTAGTGGTAAATAATCACCATCTTCAATTGTTCCACTTTTAGCATCCTTCTTCTTACTCCTTTTCTTAGCAACTTTTTGGAATGGTGCAAACTCAACAATGGCTGGATACTCTTGTCCTGTAATGTGGAAAAAAGACGATGCATTGCAGTCTAATCAATACTATAAAAACAAAAAACAATTACAAAAACCAGAAAACCATTTATAGGATACAACATCTAACAATAATCCAGTCACCAAAATGTATTCCTTAAATCACAGATTAGTGATGTAACTCAAATAAAACAATAATAACAAGTATAAACCAAACCTCTACTATCAATGAAGACATAGCCATCAAAACGGTCTCTGAAGAGAACAATGTCATCTTGATTTTTGAAATTCAGATATGCTCTTGCAAATAGATGAGGAAAAAGACTGCAAAAAAGAAAATATTTCTGTTAGTCTTAATGTGAATACATATTTTCTTTGTACATAATTATATTTACAGAAGCATATACAAACCTAGTATCACTTGAGAAAAACTCAAGGTAGTCCAGTTCTGGAAGAGGCTGAAGTTGCTCCACTAGTTCGTCTTTAGTTAGACTGGGAGGGAGACGTCGGATAACAATCTAGTATCAAGTTTTAAAGCGAAAATACATTTTAGAATTAACAATGAGACATTGTCGTCTTATTCTACACAAATAAATACATGTAATAAAATGGTTGATGATATCTAGCTATTCTATTAACTTGTAAGAATCAAGCCATGGCTGTTCTAACAAAAACATAACTATCAGAACAGATATGAAATATATTTAAATTAAATCCTTCCTCTCTAACGTTACAAATGGCAAACAAATAGCCAATCCCCGCAGTGACAGGAAACTTTGACAGGGGGATTTGCAAACCAAACTGTAAATATTTTAAATATTCCGCAAATCAACTACCCCATGCTATGTCAACATGATATCCAGCACATTTACAAACAAATATTAATAGTATTTTTAACGAAAGCGTCTAAGCTATGCTTTATATTGCATTTATAAGAGGAGCATAGCCGGCTAGCCTGCTAACTATTTACCTTTGTCATAGCCTCCTTCTTCTCTTTACTGGGCTTCTCTGGTTTTTCATTTTCATCATACTTTATTTCCAGTTTCTTTTCTCTGGGACGCGTGTTTTCTTTGTCCTCCTTCATGATCCTTTGCAAACTTTTGCAACGATCTCTGACTACGCAAACGTGTTGTGCTATATTCAGTGTCCAACTTTCCGCAGTTGTTTTCTCGGTGTCGCCAGCAGGCGTCTCTGATTGGCTGAAACTCGCAGTGCAAAGAATCTCTTAAAACTGCGATGAGTGTCCACTCTTCATTTGTGCCCATTGATATCTATCTATCTTTGACTCTCACATCATGGTAGATCATCCGTTTTTTTTTTTTTTATAAAAGCATGCGATGACGAGGCAGTGCAAATCCTCCCAAGTACATGGAATGAAAGATTATGAAGATAGCATTTCTCCGCCGTTTAGTTTGACTACAGTTATTTTTTTTTTTTTAAGTCATATATATAACAAATAGTACAATAGTACTGTAGTTACAATAACAACCACAAGGAGACGCTGTAATTTTTGCAGGCGATTTTCTTTTCTTCAAAAAAGGAAGTGCTTTATATTCTTTGCGGAAGTTGTGTTCGTGACCGTCAGGAGGGCAGACATTTTGCCCCATGTAGATGTCAACTTTAGACGAAATTATTGAATAACGCTTAACTACCACAATTTCCTTCTGACCTTTTGTTGAAATTTTACCACAATCATGTGGTATGAAATATTGCCCGGTTTTGCTATTATGACAGTTTGTCTCTTCGTTCCTGGTATTGCAACTACTCACATACACAAGTTCACAAGCGGTGGAAAGGTGAGTGAAAAAAGATAATCGTTTATTTGAACAAATGTGTCACTTATAGGTCATAGGTGCTTGACGCGTTTATGCTTTAACACGTATTTTAATAGTTAGAAATATTTTTATTATCTTGATGTAACATGGCCCGCATATCAACACCATATGCAATCCACCTCATTTCTCTCATAGGAAAAGAGGATTGCACGGATTCCGTATCACTGGTATTTGATGGAGAGAGACAAGAGAGTGTCTGGGAGTGGTATACATTACCATTCAAAGGTAAGTACTGACATTTATCTATATTAAAGTTATTATCAATAATGAAGTGTTCTAAAATGTTCCTCTGTTTATTTCTCAGGGACTTGAAAACATCAAGTAAAGGACCACACAGCATCCTCTTCAAGATCTTTCATGTACATTTTGTTCAGCTGTCTATTAAAATGTTTTCTTTAAATTAATAAGATTGTAAGATTCTATATACAACTTAGATTTTACTGTTTGGTGGGTGAACATCTAGGCCCGGTTTAGCAGACAAGGCTTTGCTTAAAGGAACACGCCCACATTTCGGGAATTTGGGTTATTTACCCAATCCCCCAGAGTTAGATAAGTCCATGCATACCTTTCTCATATCTGTGCGTACTGTAACTCTGTCTGATGCAGCCCCCGCTAGCTTAGCTTAGCACAAAGACTGGAAGTGAATTGCTCCAGCTAGCAAACTGCTCCCAATAAGTAAACATACTGGGAACTATATTTTCAGAAGGCGAAGCACTGCTACTTTGGTGGAGTGACACGGTGTACACGGTGTGACTATACAAATCACAACACATAAATATGAAACTGTTTGTGTTATTTTGTCACTTACTGGGAGCAGTATGCTAGCTGGAGCCATTCACTTCCAGTCTTTGTGCTAAGCTAAGCTAGCGGGGGATGCGTTAGAGTTACAGCACGCACGGAGATGGGAAAGGTATGTATGGACTTATCTAACTCTGGGAGATACGATGAATAAGCTAAATTCCCAAAATGTGGGCGTGTTCCTTTAAGCCAGGACTATGCTTTCGTTAAATTGGGATAGTTAAGTTGCTTTTATACAATGCTTTAGATAATAATGAAATTGTAAAGTTATAACTGGTGTGCATCTTTGGACAAAACAATGACATTGACATATTTTAAGATATGTAAGGATAAGTTCATTTAATTTGTGACTAGCCTTAAGCCTTGTCTGTAAAACCAGGCACTAATGTGTAGAGATACGCATAAACACCTTAACACTTGGTGTATATAAAATTGGCCAAGTACGTAAACACTTTAAATTGTAGTAAATGCACTGAATGCTTTCAGATATACAAAATACATAGAGTTCATTGCTTTAAGCAGTAACCTGCATTAATGGGATGCGATAAGCTGTCACATTTCTTCTAGTATAGAGCATTAATGGAGATTGATTTAAAAGTACTCAAGAACAAAAAGAGACCAAAAGCAGTTTTTATGTCCATTAATGGAGTAAAGTGCATTGATTTGCATCAGCAAATAGCCATTTAGGAGAGGCTTTCATCCATACGCAATGCTTACACTACACTTATTTCAGGGACGCCCTCCTAAAGCTACGCTGAAACACATTCATATGAGATAATGGTTTTAGATAGCTTTCTTGCGTGTTAAGTAATAATGGAAATTGCTGCCCAGCCAGTAAACCGTAATATTTAAAATTCTGCTTCTATGTTACTCATTGGTTTTTCTTAAATATTCAAGATTACTCGTTTTTTTCACCTCAGAGAACTAAGCTAAGTATTTACTTAATAAAAAATTTATTTACATTTGGTTAACATCATGTGGGGTTACCCCACCTGAAATATAAGCAGCATACTGCATCCTATGAGAGGATTCAAAATTAATAACAATGAACCAAAGGTTCTGAGATCTTCAAGGATACCCTCAAAAATGTTTAAACTGGAAAATAAATAAAGGAAAATCTTAAATATTTGGTATGCCAGTCTGTGAAGAGGGTTAAAGCTATAAAAATTACCAATGGGCAGGTTGTTAAAAATATCTGAATAGACATTAATTCAACACATTTACGTTACAGGGACTGCTTTGATGTTTAGAAGTTAGCCATTGATTTAAAGTCCAGATTCAGGCAAGCAGGGCATATTTGGGGCAGTTGTGGCCTGAAGGTTTCCCGTTCGATTCACATGGCAGACTGAGTTACAATTAAGCAAGGCAGTGATAGATCACAGCTACAAATATAACGGTGATTCTTGGGAAGAACAGGTTTAAATTTTGAAAAAAAAGTTAGTTAAATTACAAAATCTGAAGGTATATCATTATAGACCATGGTCTTGGCTGTTCAGCAATTTACGTGTGCCACCTCCCATGTTTGTATTTTTTTCATAAAATAGGCGTTTTTCCAGTTATAAACCTATAAAAGAACCTTAGATATGTGCAAAGAAGAAGATTGATTCTTTTCCTTCATGAAAATGTTACTAATTTCCAACAGAATTAGCACTTTTCTTAGTGGGACATGTTTTTGCCAAAGTTTTAAGAATCAGTGATAAGTTTTTGTTCACTACTCACTAGGATAAATGCAAAGGACACATTCATAGTATGGGTTAACATACATTAGCTAGTGCATCACTTCACTTGATCATACCCAAGAACCTAGTGCAGTGTTCTTAACATCCAACCCTGGAGAGCCGGTTTCCCGCTGAGTTTAGCTCCAACCTTAATCAAACACACCTGAGCAAGCTATTCAATGTCTTCATGATCACTAGAAAATCACAGGTAGGTGTGTTTGATTAAGGTTGAAGCTAAACTCTGCAGGGAACCGGTTCTCCGGGGTTAGATGTGAAGAACACTGACCTGGTGGGTTTCATAAAAGCACATACGTCACCGTGGACTAAAAAAACAGTGATAGGGGTCTTTTTTTAATAAAGATTTATACATTACATAAAAACTGAATAAATTAGCTTTCCATTGATGTATAATTGATGCTGAAATTCAACTACTTAAAAAAGCAAGGAGGAAAGAAACGAAATATTGAGAAAATCTTGAGTTGTGCAAATGAGGTCTTAAGCAACACATTACTAATGATGAATTCATTTACAGTATGAAATTTACAAAATATCTTTATGGAACCTGATGTTAATATTTACATTTAGCAGACACTTTTGTACAAAGATTAGGACACAATAAACAATATTTCATAGGTAGGCAATAGTACAAAAGGTGCCTAACAAGATAAAAGTTTTCACAATTTCTAAACAATACATGTTGAGAGAAAAGAGTTAGTTTAGATATTGGAGATAAAGCTCTACCCCTGTGAAACACTCTTCAGACTATTGTTTAGGGAGAACTAGGTTAAGTCACTGGCCAGTGCATATATTTGGAGGTCGGTGCACTGAACCCCTTACAAGAACCAGAGTCCTGCCCCTGACCAGTGGGTTTAACACTACAAATCGATACCCACTGAGTGTCATCAAAAACGGTTGGGTAGACAGGGATGAGACTGCATCAGCCAGCTCCCTGATGCCTTTCTAGGCTTCATACTCCACCCTTACTTGATGCCCTCCTCAGAACCCTCAGGAGGAGGGCAGAGTAAGTGATAACATTATGCAATACTTATCTTTAATCTTAACTCTGTTAAAATCCTAATTACTTTTTCATTTAAAAAAATCTATATTTAAGACCTGTACAATGTATTTTTGGCTTGCTAGAAAATATACTGGTGCTACTTATGATCCAGGGTCACATATCTTAAATCCAAGATTCTATAATGCAAGTACACCACACAAAATGTACATAATAAAGCATGGTCAAATGTGTTCCACATAACCATTTTATTTTGATGCAAATAACACATTACATCCTTATTTGTGAAAAGAAAGTTTAATAATAGCAATAACAATTTTTGTTCACAAACCTCTCACTGTACATTGTATGGTGTGATGCCTCAAGCCGATAAAACTCTATACACTCAAGTTTTAAAAAGGTGTTAATCTGAACTACGTTTTATTTTGTCATCCATCTCTTAAAAAGAAAAAGAAGTCAACAGAAATAAAAATGATGGAGTAGAGTCTACTTCTCATCTTTTCCTTTAGTCTTTCTATACACCATTTCCCTGAAGCTGGAAAGGATTTTACTCTCCCTCTTTCTTCTCTCTTCCTGGTTAAAGGAGGCGAGTGCTCTCTTCTCATCAGCGCTGTAGATCTGGTTTTCCTTTCTCAGACGCACAGCCTCCATACGCCGATGTCTAAAGGTGCAAAACATCAAATAATTAGCATATTTAAAAAAAAAATGCAATCTTCAACCTATACTCTCAACTATAACATTTGTTTTTGGCTTTCCAAAAGGAGAAAACATACCGGCTTCCACTCATGACATAGCCAGACTTCTCAAACTCTGAAATCTCATTGCTAGTAAGACCGATTTCACCTCTTCTTGGGATTCGTTTACCAGCTTTCACAAACTCAGCCATGGCTGCACCTTCACCTGGTAGCAAAGCATGTCCAAAACTATGGAAAAGATGACAGAACAAATGGTATTGTTAGAGAAACAGTCTTAAGGTTTAAACATTACTGCATTTAACAAAGGGTTGGAGGCAAAAACAACAACAGCTCACTCTAGAGGTTTGTCATCTTGAGATAGGTGAGTGAGAGGAGCTTCGGGTCCAACAACATGCTCTCCCACACCAGTTTTTTCCACCCATGAGATTTCATTCATGTCCTCTTCCTCTGCATCTGATTGGTCACTGTTGGAATTACTGGACTCCTGATTCTTCTTTGCCTTCTTTTTCTTTGACTTCTTCCTGTGAGGACAAAAATGGTAAATTCCAATCCTAACATGGTCTATAGATTTGTGTGTGTTTAAAGCCTTTTTATCAAACTGATATTTAAAAAAAATAGCAGCAGTGTACCTTGCTTGGGTACAAAATATATCAGGTCTTATTCACTCAACGAGTTCTGCAAAGTAAAAATATATATATTCTTACTTTTTGCTCTTCTTCTTTCTTTTCTTCTTCTTTAGCTCTTCTGTAATACAAACAGATGAATTCCTTATATAACAGGCTGTTAAAATGGGGCTGCCTTACATCTCATTTAAATAAAGTTTTAGGACAAAAGCAAAGGGCCGAACCTTCAGAATCACTTTCAGACTCGCTGTCATCTGAGTGCTTTCTGTTCTTTTTCTTCTTGGATTTCTTCTTTTTTTTCTTTTTCTTCTTTTTCTTTTCTTCTGTGGGCATGAGATCAGTAATCTGGATTAGTTTTCAGATAAAATGCATTTTTTTCATAAAGCAAAACAAACATTGCCACAAAAACTCAACACTGATATATTTCAGTGTACCTTACCTTCTGAACTCGTTTCAGAGCTGCTGTTTTTCACATCTTCTTCTACAGGAGTATGTTCATCCGAGCTATTGAAAGAAGACATAATTATGTCAGAATACATAATGTGATGGTAACAAAAACGTCCTAAGGCCCTGGTTCAACTCGACATCCAAGCATGTGTTAATATCAGGTGTAAAAATGACCCAAAACTGTGTGCTTGTGTAAATGCATGATTCTGATATGCACCCATTATATCGTATTTACAAATATCTCTGCTGCACTGCCATCAAAGCTTTGCACAATGGATCCAATGTTGAACTTACTCAGGTTCTCGGACTCGTGGAGAATAGCCCCAAACCTCTGGACATCCCGATTCACCAATTCTTTCACGCTCTTGCAGGCGCCTTAAGAAAACACAAAAAGAATCAAACATTTTTTTACATTAAAAAACTTCTCATTTACTTTGTTAATGATCAATTAGTGATTGCGCATCTCAAACCCTGCATAGTGTGTAGAGAAGATGTAGTTTAAAACACACGTTCCCATACCTTGCAATAAAGGCGTCTTGTCTCTGTCGTTGGGCATCATCTCTCTTGTCATAGTAATCAGATCTGTATCCAGGGCCGTTTCTCTGATCCGACACATTTAACCGATCTCGTTCTCTGGACCTCGACCGACTGCGAGAATTTCCCACACGGAAGCGGTTTCGATCCGTGTATCGCGGTTTGTGGTCTTCATCGTGTCTTGAGTGTTTCAGCTCTCGGTCCGGTGAGCGACTCCTCGAGCGACTGTGGCGGCGTTTCTTCGGGCTCACGGCGTCTGAATATTTCACTTCCAGCTCAGGCATTATTGTAGACTGCCTCGCTAAAATATATTCAAGTTTTTCTTCTTATACTCAGTTAGTAACAAAACGGCTTATTAATTACATTTCATCGGCCATGTCGCAGTTCAACGGGAGCAAAGCTAGTTTAGCTAGAAATGCTTGGCTCACTACAATTTTGACCGTTATCGAAGCGTATAGCCAAACTATTTAATTTAATTTATTGAAATGTAGACTCACCACAGTCTAAATGCACCTCTATAAAGATGTATATTCCACATATAAGCTACATGCGCACCAGATACGTGTGTTTACGTTTCCTTTTCGTTGAGTTCTTCTTCTATCGTGATTCACAATTGCATGACGCGCGCATTATCGCCCCCTTGAGACAAAGATTGTACCTACATGTAAAAATGTTTTTGGCATTAACGTTGAACACAAAATCATTGTTTTATAGAGTGCATTAAACATCAAGGAAAATGCAGAGTAGTTATTTTAACAATTTGTTCTAAATATGGAGACAACATGGCTTGGTAAACTCATAATAAACAGCATGTAAGCCATTTGAAATATTAATGTGATATACATTTATTGTACAAAACACAACATAATTTCATTGAAGAGAGTTTTTACATTATTTTTGAATTATGTCGCTGATTTAGATCGTTTTTTGTATTGCCTTTTAACATTAAGTATGCTTTAATATAAATGTTCATGTTTATTTTTTATAAAAATGCTTGTACTGACGTTTTTTGAAAATTTTAAATAAAAAAAATCTGTAATTGTAAAAGACCCCTCCCCCAACCAGCATAAAGCTGTCTCAATGAGATTTACATCGAACAGGTATATTAATAAACATGGACATGTTTATAAACATTATACGGACAGTTTGAAGTTTGTATTGTCGGTTTGTCTGCTGTTAGCATTCATCACACGTATGCTGTGGCAAACTGATGTCTTGCGACTCCTATCGGCTGCTGTGAGACTCGTTCATCCAAATCCAAGGAACTCGAGCTCCGTTGTGTTGTCCACGGCAACCGACTCACATTATCGCCGTCATTATTGTTTATCAACAAGGGAATCGTGGATTTTAACGGGTCTCTCTGCAGGTATACGATTTACTTCCACTAACGGCTAGGTAATAACTCGGATTCATCGTAATTTATAACCTACACATGCGTTGCTGTGCATCTTTAGTCAGATAGGCCGCGATTTGCCGCCAAACCAGGAAGGAGAGTTGAATTGAGCCATTTGTTTTTGTTTTAAGACTGACCGCTGCCCACCCAGTCAGTATCTGGTCTGAATGACATTATTAAAACGCAGAAAAGGGATTGTGTTTAAATTATGCAATACTTATATGCCACGTTTAATGCAGCATATGTCCTTCTGATCGCCTTTGTTGCTGCAAAGCTAACTTAGCCAGCTAGCGTGCCTTTGATTCTCATGCATATGCGCTTCTTCTCCTTCCTTGAGGCACATGCGATTCGCAGAGTGTAATAAAGTTGTATTAAAGCTGTTATAAAGAATACAAACTTGATGATAATATGTTTTAATACAGAAAAAGACAGCAAATTTATCTTTGACAAAGTCTTTTTGTTGATGCTAGAAAGCTGAAATGTGTGCACATGCATGTTTGCATACTGAAACGACACTGTATTATTAATTTAGAAAGCTTTGTATGCTGTAGTGATATCCCAAATTATTTTTACAAATTTAAAAATAATTGTTTTTTATCATTTATATATAAAAAACTGGGGAAAAGTACATAACACTTTACTATAATCTTTTCTACCCCTCAGCAATGTCGAAACTAAAGCTTATATCTGCAGAGGACACTCAGTACCCAGCATCATTGTTGAAGTCCATCAGTGAGCAGCGAAACAATGGTTTATTCTGCGATGTCACAATAATCGTCCAAGATCGCAAGTTCAAGGCACACAAAACGGTGCTGTCAGCCTCGAGCAACTATTTTCGCCAACTCTTCTCTGTTGCCGGACAAGTCATAGAGCTGAACTTCATCAAGGCGGACATATTTGAGGAGATCTTGAATTACATATACACCTCGAAAATCTTCAGAGTTCGATCTGACAAACTTGAGGATCTCATCAGCGCTGGGCAGATTTTGGGTGTGAAGTTCATAGCCAATCTAGGAGTTCCACTTTCACAAGTCAAGGGATTACCTGGATTGTCCAAAGATGGCGACAACAGCAATGTTAATTCTTCAGGGAGAAGTGAGTCTGGAGCAGCAGAGCCACACATGCCAATCATTACGGAGTCATTCTCACTATCTGCTGAAGAGTTTTACATGGGAGGCAGTGGTGTGGAGAAGGAAATAGACTCGGACAACGATGACATTGTTTTTGTATCGAAAACCGAGGCTCCGCAAGCTCAGAAGACTAAGATATCTGGAATGAACAACACGGAGTCAGAGGGAGGGCCGCAGGCCAAAAAACAAAAAGTCACGAATGAGGAAACGACCGTCTCTAAAGCATCAACAGGGCATGAGGGAAAGGACAGCACCTCTTCTGTGTGTAGAAATCTTCCAGTCCAAAACACTCTTCCAGGTCCTGTGATACCCATTGAAACCGGCAGTAGTATTCTCACTTCACCTGTAAGAGCTAATTCAGATATTGAGCCCACCACGCCGACCCTCATTAACAGTCCGATTCCAGATGCTAACTGCACCTCTCCGTCTCTCGAAAACAATGACGTGGTTGTTGTTCATAAAAAGAAAGTTCTTCCAGATCATTCAGGAAAAATCAAACTGTCAGATGTGAGGCAAATCTGTAACACCAATAATGGACCAGGAGGTAAAATAAATACCAGCCCGGCAGCGGTTTCTGCAAAAAAGACAATAACGTTAGACAAAGCCTCGGAAATTGATTCATTATCGCCGGGCTGTAAAGTGTATGCCAATATAGGCGAAGACACCTATGACATTGTTCCCGTAAAGGACGACCCAGGGGAGGGAGTCGCCCCTGGGAGAAAATCACAAATGCCACTCGGAGCAGACAGCATGATCAATTACTCACCCAAAGGAAAGCGAAAGATTAAACAGGACCAGGAGGATCACTATGAACTCGTAATGGACGGAAAAACGTTTTTCGTGTGCGTCGTCTGTAAACGTCCCTACGTGTGCCTAACAAGTCTGAGGCGTCACTTTAACACCCACTCGTGGGAGAGAAAGTATCCGTGCCATTACTGCAACAAGGTTTTTGCTCTGGCCGAATACAGAACGAAACACGAAATCACTCACACGGGGGAAAGACGGTACCAGTGTTTACTGTGCAACGAAACGTTTCTCAATTATCAGATTTTGTCGAATCACTGCAAGCAAATTCACAACCAAGCCCCTTCAGGAAGAAAAGAGAAAGATGACTCCTGCAACAATTTGTACCGTCTTCTGCCTTGTAAAACATTGCAGCTGAAATCATATTCCTTTGTCTCTGAGGATTCAGAGGGAATGCCATTGATCATGGATGATGGAACCGTTCAACATGGTATCCCAGATGAAAAGCACTTCACAAACCAAGCACCCTCATCTCCCCAAAACAAAACGCTGACCTGGGATGACATTTTTGCAGAGTCTGAGTCACAAACCAGACCTCCTCCGGCTGCTGATGTTCAAGTTGAACCGCCTCCACGACCCGCAAACCAAATTAGCAGTGAAAGCACAACAGAATTTGAGTTTGTAATACCAGAGACGTACTGAGCGAGGATGTGCACTCTTCTGGCTTAGGTGCCTTGTGTTCTTTGTGGGCCTTTAATGTGAGGATGTTTAAGGTTTTTTGGACCAGTTTATTGATCTAAACTCCAGTATCAGTTCATACATCAAATTGTTTGTGCTTTTTGTTTGTATATTTAGAATCACATATTAGCATTGGTTTACGGTTCACAGCTCATCATTGAATCCTGGTAATGCCTTGTTAGATTAGGTAGATAGATATATATGTTATGTACAGTTCTTGTACATTAGACCTTACATTTGAGCTGACATTTCTTCATTTCTTAATATTTTTTTCTGTTTTGTTTTAAGGACAGCACCAATGTGTTGGATGTCATTTGTGGGGATCAATTACAGACTATTGCAAGATTTTTTTATTATTAATATTATTTTACATTCATGGAACTATAATGTACAAATGATTTCTCTGAGAGTGTTACAAATAATGAGCCCATGTCCAAAAGAGAAAGTGATGTACCCAAGTCAACATACTAACTGCATTATTTCTTTCATTTTTAGTACTTGGTGCAGTTATTGAAGGGACATTCTGTCGTCATTTACTCACCCTCATGTTGTTTTAAACAGAGACTTAACCAGAAAAGAAGATACTTTTATAAATTATGATAACCATACAGTTGACAGTACTCAGTAGCCTCTTTTACACTGTAATTTCGGTAAATTACCATGAATGTACGAGTAAATACAAAAAAATGTGCTGTTCACACACGCAGTGACGTTCCGTCTTTTTACCCGTAAGATATCATTCACACATCAGTATCAAAATACCGGTAAACTCGGAAAAAAGCGGAAGTTACCTGTGGCGCGCGACGAGCCCAGTGTTGTATTGGTAAACAATGGGGGGTGATGACTTCATATCCACGGTTTGTATTTAGTTTTTCACATCTGTGGCAAACGCTGACGGTCGCGAAGTTGCTCGTCCAAACCAACATTGCATTAGGCGACGCCAAACGAAACCTGCGTCTTAAACAACAGTACATTTTGTACATTAGGCTTCACAGAGGGTGTGCTTAGAACGTCGGCAATTCGGCAAATGGATGATAAGCGATTTTAAACAACTTTGGTGAAGAAATGTGGATGTTAACTTCAGGTGTGCTCGACGTTTAAGAACCGTGTGTGTGGAAACGTCAGTAAACGCGTCATCTGTATCAAAGCGTAATGATTGGCCCGAAGCTGTGGGTCCGTTATAAATGCTGGTAATCTATATTTTTGTGTTCACACATAGCGCTTACCGGTAAATTACTTAACATTACTGGTAATCTTACAACCTTGGTTATTAACTTTTTTAGACTTTTATCTGTATTTGTGTTCAGTAGAACAAAGAATTTTATACAGGTTTAGAACAACTTGAGAGTAAGTAAATGACAGAATATTAATTTATCTGTGAACTTTCCCTTTAATGATTGTTTGGCACTAGATTCATAAGTGTACATGACAGGTTCTGATCCCACTATGAGTATGAGCTATAAATATGAGTTTGAATGTTTGTATTTATAGTTTGATATCACGTTTTAAGAAGGATGGAGTAAATATGTAAAAATGTTTAGTAACCATCAATTATGTTTTTAACATTGTGAAGGTTTATTTATATGCTGGCCATATATCCACACTAAGTTTCTACCTACAGCATAAACACGAGGATCTATCGATGTGTGGAGAGGAATATGTCCAAGTTAATTTTCAGGGGTTCATATTTGTAATTCAGAGGACCTCCCTATTACAATTTATTATTTTGTAAATACAGTATATTTTATTTTTTCAGAATAGTTGTGTCGCTTAATATGTTAGGATTTGTAGGCTGGGGGAAGAATCTGTAAGTACAATAAGATTCCTTCAGTTTGTCAGAATGCAGATGTTTTAACACCATAATCGTGTACATAATAATACTAAAGACATTCATCTTAACAGTTTCTTCCTTTTTTAAAAAACCTATTTATTATTAGGTCAAGTGTGATATAGAATTAAATAAAACTTTAAAGAAAGTATACATCTATTTCTTTTATTTTTAGAAGCATTATGTCAATTATGAATACATTTTCAGTGACAATCTCCTGTAGTGAGAACCACCAGTCAGTCATGAACATTTCTGCTCATACAACATTATAGTCTGGTTTTATAGACGATGATGCTTAGCTAAAGCCAGGACTAGGCCTTGGTTAAATTAAGATGTTGAAGCATCTTTTATAAACATGCCTTAGAAAAAGACGTTACTTATGTGTATCTTAAAACAAATCAATAGCACAGGCATATTTTAAAGGGGACAGAGAATGAAAAACCATTTTTACCTTGTCTTTGTTGAATAATGGTAGTCTACCCGCATTCACGAACATACAAAAAGTGCTAAACATGCTAAACATCTCAGTCTCATAGAAATTCCTCTTTTAGAAATGTCAGCCAGAAAACCAACCAATCTGAAAAACTGATGCTTATGACATCACAGGCATCTCACTGCCCCTCCACTTTAATATAATTGGCTAAATTTTTTGAGTGGCAGCAAAGTCAGCCAATCGGTAATGAGATTGCAAGTTAAGCCAGTAGGGGGAGCCAAATAGGTGCAAAACCACTTGTTTAAAATCCCCCACCCTAATAGAGCTATCTGAGAGAGGTTTTTAGGAAGCGTCTAAGGCATTACAGACCCAAACAAACAAAAAAAATTGTCTACGTGTCACATCACAGAACAAGGATAAATACCCCGTTCAATCATTCTATGTCACCTTTAAGATTTGTCTCTGCAAGTTATTTTCAGTTGAGACCAGTCAAACTGGTTTTGATCTAGGACTATTAAGCATTGTTTGTGAAACCGGGGGTATAATGCACCCTTTTTACAAATATAATCTGTAATGTGTAGATCCCACACAAAACAAGATATGATCGATTCAGATGTAATGTCAAATGCAAACATCAAAGGTAAACAATGTTTTCATAAACATGGTCAGAAATGAACAAATAAGGCAAAGATCCACTTTATGGGTTCTGTTTAAAGCACATGGCTTTAGTTACTGTCCACCACGAAGTAATACAATTGCTAAAATGTAACATCTCTACTTATTTAGCTTCAGTAAAATCTTGATATGAATCAAGCTTATATAAACTACATACTTAATCACAGTGAACACATAAACTGACAAGAAGGAGAATATTACTACAAGTCTTCATAGTGTTGTGTTACGAAAAGGCAGTTTGATTGTTTGTATATGTACAGCATTGCCCACACTGATATCATATTTGCAAAGTGGAGAGAATGTTAACTAGCTTATTATCACATAATTACTAATGATAATCACTTATATTTATGTAATGGTTATTTAAAGCTAAGCCTCATTTTTACATTCAGCCTGTCGTTCCTATACAGAAACAACAGCAACAGAAAAAGGCAGATGTATGTGAGATATCCTTATTATTTATACAACTATGTACGAGCTTATAACTTTGCATAATTCAAGCTAAAGATACTTTTGTCACAAATGATTATTTGAATTTGTGACGTGATTGTGTGCTTGACTCGATGCAAAAGAAACGCCACATATTGAAGGTAAGATCTTAAGATTCAGCCTTAATATATGTACAGTAGTTCTTTGCAATCTAGCTGCCGAAAACAGTTAAAAATAACTCAAGTAATAATCAAGAACTGTGAATACAGTAAAATCTGAAGACATTAAAGTGCAAAATCAATTGCAAGGTAAGATATTAGATTAATCCTCATGCTGAAACAGCAGAGGAGATGCAGAACCGACACTTAGTGCCACTTTGAAAGGGAGACGTTCACATTGAGAGGATGACAGAACGGCACTGATAAGAAGAGAACTGTACAGGAAGCAGACCATTTTTTTTAAGGCTTATCTGTGAACAGTCTTGATCTCATAGTGAGGCTAGATGTGACTAGGTATAGGCCTCTTGAACAGAGCCTATATAGAGCATGAATATTTTACACATCAGGTTTGGTCGACGTGGACAAATCTTGTCAGGGTTTAATGTAGCGTATTACATCTGCTCTATGATGATGAATGCTTGTGGTTGTAGTCTCTTCTCGGTGATTCCCTTTCTAACCAACTGCGCAGATGAGACCTCTCTATTTGAAGAGGCTCCGTTGCAAAATTGTTTGTGATTTCCGACACTAATATCCAAAGGTGCCCATGTGGTTTTGATCCTCAGGTTGGTCCCTTAGGGGCTGTATGGAGGGGGCTTCTCATCGGGTGGGTAATAGGGAGGAGAATACCGAGGTGGGATCATAGTTGGCCACATGTGACTGGCTCCAGACTGGGAATCATCAGACAAGCCTGAAGAGTCAGGAAACAGGCTGGCACCCTGTAAACAAACACACAGTTTCTTATAAATATAAGCTTTCTTAGCGTGTTATAGTCTTAGGCCACCACCAGCTTTGTTGTTTTAGCAAAATTTTAATAAGCATCCATATTTGTTTTCTTTCGGTCTCTTTCTTAAGATATAAAACAGAAAATACATGTGAAAATACAACCTCCCAAAAATGGCGGCTTCTGGCAAAAGTCAATATTTAGTGGATCTCTCTTGGCACTAAACACATCTTGAACCATTTCGAGGAGACTGAAATTAGGATTTAATTTAATTTAGGTTTTAAGAGAGCTGGTAGGTTCCTGCTATTGCTCAGTGTAAGGGGAGATCACACTAAATAAGTGATATGATATCCATACTCGAAATGTGACCTCTGCCACATTAACCCCTCCCATAGGAATTATTTTATAATTTTATAGACTTTCTGCTATGTTGGCTGGTAAAATATTAGCAGTCCAGTGGATTACATACAGAGGGTGGCGATGATGCCAGCAGCAGTGGAAGTGGCCATGGAGTCGAATTCCAACCTGAATTATTTTCTCAGTCTGCCACTAAACATGTCTATTTCATGCCTCTGAGATGTCTTCAAAAATATAGTGAAATGTCTGCAACACATGCTTTAAAAAACTATTTCATCGAAATAATCAAATTAAGATGCTTTCAAATGGTCATCCATAGAGAAATGATGCTCTTTGCCTGCATAATGGTGTATTTCTCCCACGCAGCTAATCCCTATAGTCCTGCATAGCCAAGCCTAACCCAAACACATTTCTGATTGGCTTATATAAAAATTCACATAAAGTACACATTTTCAAGACACCCAACAGTTAATAATAAATTGCAACTCATACAAATATTAAAGGGGCCAAAGAATGCATTGATATATTACAGTACATTGCCAAACGTTTTGGGACACACCTCCAAATCATTGAATTCAGGTGTTCCAATCACTTCCAGTAGAAGGAACTCTTAATGCTTCATCATACCAAGACATTTTTGACAATTTCATGCTCCTAAACCTTGTAGAAAGTCCTCCAAGAAGAGTTGAAGCTGTTATAGCTGGGCCAACTCCATAAAGGCGAGGTGCACAAAGTTTTAGAATCTTGTAGCCAATCAGCAGTAAGGGGCACAGGGTTCCCACACCTTAGTTAATTTCAAATTCAAGGACCTTTCAAGAACTTCCAGGTCCAATAGCCTCAAATTTAAGGACTTAATGTGGGGACACATTTCAAGTGAAAGCAAGGTTACAACGTGTTACCTTTTAAGGTACATTGTTACAGTTCACTTTCGAGGGAACTCGCGCTGCGTCACTGCAGTGACACGTTGGGGACGCCTCCAGGGGTAAGTGCGTCTGAATGTGTATATCAAATTCAACCAATGGTGAGGCTTAACGACAAAGACAGGATGACACGGGAGCCAGGAAGTATATCGCTATCAGAAATATTGCCAAAGATGGCATTACAGGGATGCAGGAAGTATGGCAAAGGAGATGCAGCATCTCGTTCCCTTCACAGGAAACAACAGTTACATACGTAACCCGAAATGTTTTCATGTGTCAAACACAACTATGCAAAAAGCATTTTGGTATGAATCAACATTCACATACAGAAGATATAAGCATTTAAAGCGAACAGTTTAGCACGTGTGCTTAAAAAGTCTAGAAATGTTATAATATTATCATACCCTACACAGGGAATGGATTTTTTTCAGAAAACTTCTTGCATAAAATACTTCTTGCACAAAAACTTCCCAGGGGCCTTGTTTTTAGCATTGTAAAACGTTGTAATTAATTTAATGTTGGGCATACAGTCAATGTTATGTTGAGATTGGACTGTTTATCAGCGGCCTTTTGTATATACGAGATTTACATAAGGCTCACGATATGTCACCATGTACACTATTATTCATCTATGCCTAAGTAAATACAGTTTTCCATTCTATGGCACCTTTAAATAAATGTTGCCTAATTCAAAATGAAACACAGCACTACAGGACACTGCTGTCACCTATCCATATACCTATAGACGGTTTCAGCAGTAACAACATAAACAAACAGCTTTCGTGAAAACATACAGCTTTCATGGAACAAACTTAACTTGCAATAAACTTCGGCAAATAATCAATAACAACAGAGTCCTTTTAGGGTAGTTTATTTCTGATAACAAGCAAAATTAACAACCAGTAGATTACCTTAGCTCAAATCATAATTAAAGTGTATCAAAACGACACTGAGCTTCGTTACTGTGTAAAATGTGTACTATAATGCATTCAATGTTAACTACAGATCGGCTGCCAAACCTCTCTTCACATAGCAGTGATCCATGCACGTCATCTCCCCTCGTCTTTAGGAAACCAAAACATTTGTTATTTTTGGTGAGGTATTTCTTCCGGGGTTCAATTTAGACCATTAAACAAACAGAGACCAAAAGTTAAGTTCCGTTCAGAAACGTAACCGCGAAAACGCATGTGCGCCTGATGAAACCGTCTATACACAGTTTGCCAATTATGATAATGCTCATATAAAGCATGCAGCACATAAAAGGGGCGGTTTCCCAGACAGGGTTTAGATTAATCTGAGACTAGGCCTTAATTGTATTAGGACATTTAAGCAAACAAAAACAACACCGGTGTGCATCATGAGACAAAACAATGGCACTGATATGCGTTAGATATTTCATTGCAACTTTTTTTTAAATTAAGACAGCTCAAACAGGCTGGGACTAAAATAAGCCCTGTCTGGGAAACCCCAAAGTGGGTTAATAGTCCAAAGTGAATGCTGATTACCTGAAGGTCATAGGCAGTGTATGGAGGTAAGCAGGGGGCAGTGTTGTAAAAAGAGTTATTGGATGTGGTGGGTCCAGGGTTCTCTGGGGGTGGAGGTATAGGGAGAGGTTCTGGCTCACAGGAATCTGGTGCTGCTGTCGGCATCTTCCAAAAATAAACAGAGGGATGCAATGAATATTATGGGTAGATATTGATTTATTTGTTGGCATTTAATGTACGCTATCTATTTAGTTTTTTTGCTGTGCATTTGGATCCTACCATGTCCTTAAAGCCGCCCAGAACCGCTGCTGTGATGATGCCCAGAAACAGTGCAACGACATTGAGGATAGTAGCAGACCACAGCAGATGGTAAAGATGCACGACATCCTGGCAGCTTCGGACCTCTGTGTACTCATGGTATCCTCCACGCAGCTCCACTCGGCTGAGATGGTTGGGACAGAGTCCAAAGGAGCACATTATTGCATGCCGTTCACGTAACAAAGTAACAGACACGTGTCAGTGACAGGAAAAGCAACAAAAATGAGAACGCATGGGAGGACGGCGATTCGTGCAATACAAAATCCGAACCGAAATATATGCATGTCAGCGCACATCACTCTTAAGAAAAGCATGAAATGGATAAATATATCCAGTTCTCATATTCAATAACAACATTGATGTCTCTCCTCACCTCTGAAAGAGAAACCATAGAACGTGATATAAAGGTTCCTCTCATTTTATCAGGAATGAAACCGTACAGTAACCGTACGCAGCCACGGTCAGTGGTTTAACAACAACACATAATGGGCTGTCAATGGGCTAAAAGTAGAAACACCTACTTCCAAATCATGGAGGATTTCCTAAATTTTTTCAAAACCTCTTTATTCTGAAGTCCCATAAGAGGATGCTCTCTGAAACATAAATAAACACAAACGTTCTTTCGAACAGAGCTGAATTTCAGGGGAGAAGCAAACACCAAATACAAGCAAATATAAATCAACCAAGGTAAAACAAAGATTCGCAATCTCTTCAGATCTGACCGGTTGCAGAAGATTTCCTGCGAGGGGTTAACCCAAAATGGGACTCGGGCACACGCACACATACTTGCCACAGTTGTAAAGGTCACAGCAGTAGCAGGTGTTGCTCTTCACACGCAGATTACAGGAGACCCGAGATGCAGTTTGACAGTGGACCTGAAAGACAGGTGTACACTAATACTGGTGGACAAGCCCTAAAATTCAAAAACCTGGGTTAGGAGTTCACAAAGATCCCGTGAGGTAGTGACCGACTCACATCTATATCAAATGAGGCTCCGCCGGAATAATATTCACACCGGCCAGCATACAGAGGTCTCAGGTCCTATGAAACAACATGATAGAGCGTCAACATTTGTATGTCACCAAAGAAATGTAAAACACATCGTGCAGACGAACTTACTATATGTCTTGCAGCGAAAACTCCGTCCACAATAGCGCAACAGAAGGCGGCCACCACACCAAAGCTGATAAACACAATGGAGGCAACCAGCTGTAAGCAAACAACAACGTCAACCCACAGGACCTTACACCTGCTCTAAACCAAATGCACCGTGTACGATTGCCTGACGTATGTCTACAGTCAGAGACTGAATTGCCTTGTTGTGTCTATAGCATCTTATTGAGGTCTTTGGTAGTCCTTCTATTGGTTTGATGCTATGCTAGTCACTATCACTGACTTACGCCATCCCAAAATGTAATTCTCAGACTCCAGTATAGTATACTCATCATTTACTCTCTATGGGTGAAAGGTGCATCCTGCACTTGCTCCTCAATAAGTGTACCTGTGTGTTTATGATTCGGCCTGGCATGCCACTCTCATGCATTCTTTAGTTGGATCGTAGCACCTCCTATTCCCTCTGCACTGCGATGGCTTCTGAACATTCCTGTCTCGACATCCATCCTGCTCCCCTTACACTGAGCTATTTCTGGGTGCATCTCACCACAAGCCTTGCAACATGCTCTGCTATTCAAGCTATAAAACCTGTGAGCCATTTTTCCCATTCTGACAACCCTAAAAACAAGAAACCGATTCTCGATAACAAATAGGTTTGCACTTTCAATTGCTGTGAACATTAGGTGAAAAAATGCACATAAACGTATGCATGCAGCGTAATGAAAAACTCCTTACCATCTGCCTCTTATTCTCTATCAAATGGGCGCCGATGATTCCAAGAAACGATCCGAAGCCAAGCTGAAAATATCACAGGGGAACACGCGGTCACTTTACGTGCAAACCTGTTTAAAAAATTTTTAGAGGTAGATGACCTCACTCAATTTTAATTATACATACAAACTGCCCCACAATGCTTTTTGTTCTCCGCTCAACATGTTTTTTTGTTATGTTGTGGTCAACCGTCAAGTTAAAAGCAATTAATGAAATCCGGCCATGTCAATATCATATAGTATTTCAAAACAGCCAGTCCCTAAGGAATACCAAACACCTGTTACATGCACAAAATGTTCCCGACTCTTACTTAAGCTCATATGTTTCTCCCGGAGTGTTTAGAGGTTTGAGATTCACTCTTGAATAATGAATGGAATGAGTTTTCCCAAATTAGGCTCACAACAATGAGGTAATGGACACTGGTCAATTGTGGTGAGAGTTAATGGGAAAAATAAACAGTGAAAGGCGTTTTCCTCCTCTCAGTACTCATCGCAAACCTATTTAAAGACCGAGACAGCGTTTCACGCTCCGTTTCAAGCCTGACAATATCGACGTTAATAAAATACTTACAATGACTCCTGGATAGTAGCCACCCACGGTGATGTTTTGTGTCCTAGTTGTAGCAGCCAGCCCAAAGACCAGAATGAGTATGGATACAATAAGAAGCATCCCTGTTACTATGATTGACTTTCTTTTCCTCCTCTTAAATGACCCTGTAATGGACAATGAAGATGTCACATATACCCATCCCATAGGCAACATCTGGCTATTTATTCTTTACACACAGAAGACACATTCATTTAGTGAACGTGACACTTGTTATTAAAGAATATTTGGCCCTTTTGTCTTATATTACCATAATGTCCGCAATTGCACAGCCACAACCCATAAACCCAGATAAACCTAGGAATTTTTCCTATTACATCATTTTGCAAACAAGACAGCGCATAGGCCGCATATGATTGACTGATAATGTATATATTTAATGTATAAATATGGGCGCATCCGTGTCATGCACGACTGTATGTTCCGTGCCAGCTTTTTCTACCAATTACATTAAATAACGCTGTTAATCAAGCTACAATATTGCATTCAAGTGTGAATTAATGTATATCTATAGCCGTATTGATCTGTGGACGCAGTAAGTGCCATTGACCTTGTACTCACCCATCGTATCTGAAGTAGGTATACCGCTGCCTTGCGCATTCAGCCCCGCTGGCATTTTAATTTGAGGATATGCAGCATTAGCTGCACGACTTACGACTTCAAGTCAAAAACAAACAACCTAGTCAATATGCCTTCTTTTAAAGTGAATGAATGTAAAGTCTCGGTTTGCCGTGGCATTCTCTGACACCATGCGTCTTCCGTTGATCAGCGAGTCTCTCATCAGCATCTGTGTGTGTGTTCATGAATCCGCTGCTGTCCTCATCCTTTCTTTTCAACCGAGCCTGAGCTGCGCCGCACGGAACACTGCAATGCGCATGCGCAAAGCAGAACCCCTCACTCGCTTGTCTGGCTGGGTCGTTTTGGAAAAGGGTTGTTGTTTGAAATTTACTGGCACTGTAACTGTTTGATGTCAAACATTATACTGGGCTATCAGCCATTGCTTAAAAATAACATTATAAAGGTAAAGAGTGTGTAAAGTACACACTCTTTAAAGGTAAAATATTTCTTATTTATTATGAGCAGGCTACTAATGCACAACTAATGCGCAGTTTGATCATATTTAAAATGATCTAATATTTGAAGTTTCCTACATGAATAATTACTATTTTCAAAGTAATGATTTCGCAACCAATATCAAAACAATGTAAGTGCGCCATCACGTGGCCTTTTGAAGGAGGCCAGGCGTACTGTATGGTGCTTGTGTTAATCAAATTAAACCATTCTGGGTCATATTTCACTACAAAGAGAAAAGAGAGAAAGAAAAAACAAAGAAAGAGAATATATTCTGCGCAGATAAATTAGAAATATTAAGTTTGTTTAGGACTGCCAAAAGATTAATCGTGATTAAACGCATTCAAAATAAAAGTTTGTGTTTGCATAATATATTTGTGTGTGTATTGTGTGTAATTATTATGTATATATAAATACACACATACATTTAAGAAAATTGTTATTTATGTACATTTTTTATTTATTTATAAATAATATAATAATAATGATAAATGTTTCTTAAATGCATACATGCATGTGTGTGTATTTATATATAAAAAATAATTACACACAGTGCACACACATATATTATGCCAAAGCAAACTTTTATTTTGCATGCTGTTAATCGTGATTAATCTTTTGACAGCCCTATTTTTTTGCATTGTGACGTTTGGGTATTTTTGACAGATTTAATTTTTTATATCGGATATGTATCATAATAATAATAATAATAATAATGGCCTAAATGTATTTTTATTATTATACTGCTAGCAGCAAAAGACAGAATGCACATTTTGTTCAATCATATATACCTTCAACAAGACTTTTTATATTGCTTATTTTGTTTCAGTTACGATTATAGTATATTTATGTTGATGCACTTAAAAGAATTTGATCCCACATAAAACTTCTGCACTGGACTGTAATATATAATAAACTGCAGTAAACTGTAGAATATTATAGCAATTAATACACTTTGTTAATGGGTAATTAAGTATTTTGTAGTATTAACTATGGTAAATTGATAAACTGTAGTAAACTTTAATATTTATTGTTGTAAGACTAAAAAACACTATAGTTTCTGGAAATTTTACTGCAGGGCTACTATAGAAAATACTATATATACATGAATAAGCATAAAATCTTTAATGTAAAAAATAGTACCACACAAATTCATAAAGTCACAAATAATTCAAATGACCCTTCTGTTTTATTTTCTGTAGCTCTTGATGTTTTTCTTTGAATGACCTGAAAGCAGAAAAAGTAGACAAGAGCGAATTTTCCATGACGCGAGTTCTTTTCACGTTTAAAAAAATCAGCTCAACGTGACCTGTGTACAAATATTAAACTTAATGACAACTATCTACATGTAGCCTACTTCGCATAGCCTAACTGTCCACATCCACTGGACATTGTAAACACAAACTTATTGCACAGCTTTGTGTTCGTCTCTATAATGCGTTGTGTAACAAGTGCCTCTTCAGTTAAATATCCCATGAAGCGAGTGAATGTGTGAGTTTATTTAAAAATCTCTGCATACCAAACCTTGCCATACCGTCCTTATATTGCTGCTGCTGAACTTCTGACTGACAACAGCAAATGTAGATCACGGCTAAAACTTATAAAGCCGTTGGTCTTTGCATAGAGCTTGACAATGAGACTATGTGGTGTGCGTGTACAGAATCCCATACAACACCAAACGAAGCCGCTGCCAAAAGATTAAAAAAACCCTCTCTCCACTTGTATCCCACCCCCACTTTCTTCCTCCATCTTAACTCCATTCACTACGATGCTCGACTCGTAGCAAGAAGCTTCTCGCACCCGACATCCGTTAACTCAATGAAATTCATTCAAATTTCTTGAGAAAAACTGTGTGAACTTCAAGGCATCGTCTCGTTAGATCAGCAAGATATTATTTTTGTGGTGCTTTAAATATTGTATTTTTTTTTTTTTTTTAGTTTTTTTTACAGAAGAAATCGAAAAAGGCTATTCCAGGCCTTTATATTTTCTTCTCTTTCTCTTTTGAAAAGTTTGAACAACTATATCTCATAATATTTTACTTTCCTGGACTGCTTCAAACTTTATTGGTGGACCAAAATCTGGCAGTACATCGTTTGGGCCGCTCGTATATGTGATTGGTTTAACAAGTACCTTTATTCTACAGAGAGAGATCATGGAGCACGACTCTACCGCGGGAGGGGCAGATGATCTGCTCATGGACGGCAAACTTTTAAAACGGGCAAGTCTTTTTTTTACTCATCTTCCCAGTTATCTTACCATATTGCACCAGCTTAACATGGTGGTGAGAGATGAGGGTATAGTGATGGCCATCTTTTGCTGGATCTAATTAAAAAAATGATGGGTTGTTATTTACACATGCAGTGTAAAATAAAAACATAACCTACATAGTAAAAATACAAATATTTTTGATACTTTAACTTAAAAAATGTAACTTGTTTTTATGAGTTATGTCAACTTATCACAAATCAAAACTTAAAATACTAAGTTAAATTGACTTGCATAACCAAGTTCAGCCTGTATTTTCTTCAGCTCATGTTTGGTTCAGATATGGACATTTTATTTAAACGATAGGTTGGATTTGTTCATATTTTACCTAAATACACCTCCATTTTTTGCAGTCTATATAATGTTAAACTCACAACATCATATATTTATGCATTTGGTAAAGGTTTTTATCCAAAGTAATTTATAGTGAATTCAATGACATACATTTTTATTACTGTGTTCCCTGGAATAACATTTACACTGCTAACATAATGCTTTACTATAAATGAACTATACGTTAGGTCTTATATTTAAATTACATGACTGTTCATGTGATCTAGAATGGTTATCACTTAGATGCATTTATTTTACTGAATACAAATGTATTAATTTTTGCAAAAATAAATAAATAATAAAACCAATACGTACTTATGGGTTAAACCTCCCTTCAGTGCTTTTTATAGTATGAAGTGTCTATATGATGTCTTGTGTTAATGAGCATGAGTGAGTAACATCTGGATGGAGAGTGACCCTGCTAGATCTTGTGCAGCTGTGAGGGGTTAAATCTCCCAACACGGGTCAGCAAGTGTGCCGGTCCTCTCAGCCTCTTATAGATCAATGAGATTGATGCTTCACATCTGTGAAATGTCTTTCATTCACCCTGAATGAGACCGCGTTTTTCTTTCATTCGAACGAAAATGTTTGCTTTTCTCCTTTCTTACTTTTTGTGAATGAAAACGTTGCATTGGGAAATCGTAACTTTCCAGTTTCTCATCAGCGCGCAGGGTCACTTCATAAGCACGAACTGGCCGAGGCCATGGAAGTGGAGCAGGAAGGACTGGTAGAGCATCAGCCTCTGGAGCAAGATGACCTTAACTTTGAGAAATGGAAGCCCAAGCCAAAGCCCAAGAGAACGCTGCATGAGAAAATCGATGACCTACAGACTTACCTGTGGAACTCGGAGACGAAAGAGTTCATGGGCCGGTCGGGAAAGAGCTGGAGTGAGTAACTAAACAAAACTTTATATATACAGTATGTATTACAAACTTATTTAAATGAACTTGTAAAGTCTTTAGTGATTGATGTTGTGAATGGCAAGTAAGGCCATTTCTCATTATTTTCCAAAATTTGAGGCACACTCACAATTATGTGTGTGTGTGGGTGTTTGTGCATGTACGCACTGTCACTGTGGGTGTGTGTGTATCTGTGTGCATGTCCAAACTTAGTGTTTACATAGGTGCACAGATAGCTTAGAGACATCTTGACAAAAACAGACTGCCTGGGGAATGGTTCGCAGTGGGAGAGCGAATGTCACAGTCCCTTTGCTGGCCTGGGATCACATTCCATTTACCCCTACCGTGCTTTCCTCTCCTCTTTCCCAAAGCCCCCTGACCTCCAGATCTCCTCCAGCATGCTCTCACATCCACAGCGCAACCTAACACAAGCAGTTCTTGTCCAGGCGCAGAAGTTACTTGGCAGCAAGCGTTTCCTGAAGAAGTCCGACCAGATGACAGATCGGCCCATCGGTGCCGTTAACCGGCCCGTTGCTAAGCGACGAAATTCCCACCGGGACGAGTTCTCTAAACAGTAATATGACAATGTCCTTGGGGACGCAGAAGGAGATGTCAATGCCCCGATCCTTGTTGTATCCCTATATTTAATGCGGACACCGTGTTTGTCTCTATGCTTTACATGGGCATGATATGATGGGGATGAATGCGCTTAAATAAACAGCCGTAGACGTCCTTAAAGCAGGGAAGGAGGGGTTGCTGGAGAGCTGTGATGCGTGTCCCATGAAAGGAGAGTGCATAGGCCTCACAATGCCAGAATGGGGTGCTTGGGCTCCTTGGAGCTGGCTGTGGCTCTGTATGGCCGCAAAAGACCGTCACTATGATGGCAACCGGAGGTTCACTGTGTTCCTAAGTGAAAGGACAGCTGGGAGAATTTTCTCTGGGCTCAAACAGAAAGGCCTTTGTGGTGGCTGCGGGACACAAGACAGGCTGCATCTAGTCCCTGTGAAATTGTCTGCACAGCTAAAGCCATTTAATTTGAGGACACGTCCCATTTGATCAGTCGTTAATCGACCCTAAATAGCAAATTAGGAGACAATGGTTGCTCTCCATCTCTGTCAGACCTCATATTTTATTGACATTAGTGTCTCGAATGTGTATGGAAATGTTTAAAGAGGCCGGCTGGTAACACCGTAAAAAATGATATCAAGTCAACATATATATTTTTTATGGTACAAATTAAGTTGAATCATTTGAACTTGTTTTTCTAAGTTATATCAACTTATTACAAAAACTTAAGTTGAATCGACTTGCATATTTAAGTTCAGTATAAACTTAATGCTGCATTTTTTTATAGTTAATAATTAAATGTAAATTTTAACTTGAAAAATGTTATTGCCGTTTGTTGTTGCTAAAACATATTTAAACAATTATTCTGTTCACTTTCTTTCTTTCTAGGTCTCATTCTTCTCTTCTACTCTGCATTATACATTTTCCTGGCAGCCATGTTTAGTGGTTGTATGTGTTGTTTGATGTGGTCCATTAGCCCGTATGCTCCCACCTACAATGACAGAGTGATGCCACCAGGTAGGAATGAATGTCTTTGTGTGTTTGAATATAAACAAACCTCAAAATAGGAAAACGTAAACACAACTGCAGTAATCTTCTGTTTGGACCGGCAGGTATGACGATGCACCCTCATGTAGATGTAGCTCATGGGATTGAGATTGCCTTTAACGTCTCTGACCGCAGCTCGTGGAGAAAGTATGCGAGAGCCCTGGAAGCCCAGCTAAAACGTAAGTCCAGCACGAGAGGGTTATTGAGTTTTCTGTACATTGGGTACAAATTCAGATTGGCCCAGCTCACGCTTTACCAAGTCCTGCTGTCTATAGAAATACTGACAAGGAGGGAAACCCTTTTGTGCGCTCAATAACTACTCAGTGCTGCCAGGGCCCCACTTTTGTGTCAGTCTGTAAGTTGTAGAGGCCAGGCTGGGAGACAACCATTGTTTGACTAATATATGGTCTCTCTTTCATTTTTCATCCCTTTCATCGCTGTTTCCGGCCAATGGTCGTTTCCAGCCTATGATGATGCACTTCAGGAGAGGCGGAACATTCAGTGCAAAGAAAATTCGTATTTTATGC
This sequence comes from Paramisgurnus dabryanus, assembly GCF_030506205.2. NCBI lineage: Eukaryota > Metazoa > Chordata > Actinopteri > Cypriniformes > Cobitidae > Paramisgurnus > Paramisgurnus dabryanus. Next base: position 20,606,248 of record NC_133352.1, read on the forward strand.
AGGATGACTTAGAGGAAAGCGCTGAGAGAAAAGCTTGTCAATTTAAAAGATCTATGCTGGAAGATTGTTCTGGCGTGAAGGACCGAGATTTTGGCTACTCAAAGGGCAACCCCTGCATTCTCCTTAAAATGAATCGAGTGAGATTTTATTATTATTATTTTTTACATATATTCCTATGGTGAAACCTTCACCAAAATTACACTTAAGAAAGTGCTAAAACTCTTACACCATCTTGTGGTCAATATAAGTAACCAACGAATAAACATTGCAAGTGTTCTCACTGGTTGTTTAGGTTATACAAATGTTTTATATTTTTTTGCAGATTCTTGGGTATCTACCTGGTCAAGGCAGTCCAGTAAATGTTACCTGTGGAATAAAGGTAAAATTATACGGTGGCAGTTTCCCCGGCAGGGTTTACATTAATCCAGGACTAGGGCTTAGTTATATTCTATATTACACACACACCTTGAGACAAAACATTTGCAGTGAAATATATCAAGATATGTGACTGCAAGGTGTTTTTAAATTAAGCCAGCTCAAACATGCATTTTAGTCTGGGACTAGGTTAAAGCTTGTCCGGGAAACCACCCCTATGAGTTTTATAAGGGGTGCACCCATAAATGCCGATATACGCTAATAATACATAGACAATAACTATTCTGAATCGCACAGCCGATATTATTCACAGCTATTTTATGTACTACAGTTTTTGATCAGTCCTTATTGATCTGAAATCGCTGTTAGTTTGAATCGTTTATAACATGCATTTAAAAAGCAACACTCGTCAAACATAATCATTATACAAATACTTTATTATCATGAAAATACCTGGAATGGTTTGAAGAACAGCAATATAAATATCCTTAAACCATTTCCTGGAGCTGCGTGTCATAGCTGCGTGTGTCTGGTTCTTCGTCTGCAGCGCATATTGAGTTTCTGCACGAGAGCGCCCTCTGGCTTTTGGATGTAGCGGCATTTCACAGTATTTCATTGAGAAGCATAGCAAACATCATCGGCCAATATATCAGTGCACCCCTAAGTTTTATACTTCTTTTATACAGATTAGCAGTACAAAATTTGTTTATCAGTTACGTTCCTAAATCTGTTTTTCCAGAAAGGGTCAACTGAAGGCCTGGGACAAATCCATTACTATCCAGATAGTGTCTTTAACATGCACTACTACCCTTACTATGGACAACTCAGACATGTGGGTAAACATATTTCAGGCTCGTATTTAAAATCTTATTTGTTTCACAATAATGGTATTAAATATGAATATTATTTGTTAAACAGGTAAACTACTCTTCCCCGGTGGTGGCTGTGCGCTTCTCTGGAGTCCAACAGAACACTCAACTACACGTTCAATGCAAACTACATGGCAAGGGCATCATCAACGATTCACCAACTGACCGTTTCTTGGGCAGTGTGTCTTTTAATTTAGAAGTGGGTGCATAGAATTTCAGTAGACCTAGAGAAATTCAAATTTCTAGTGTTATCATAAATGAAATAGCACACTGGACGCTGTCTTTACGCACTACCCCTCTGATTATGCCTCCAGCAGCCACTGTGCTATACCCTTTCAAACAAGCAATCTTCCATAGAGTAAAGATTAAGATAAACATCCACAGTGCATTCACAGATCACCTTCAGTAGCGTAACACTCAGTATCCAGCAACTAGAGATTGACACCTGGATTTCCCCATAAGAAGAAACACTATGGCATAATCACTCATACATACACTGTAAAAAAATATGCAGCACAAAGTAAAAACAACTTGGTTTTGCGAGTCAATTCAACCTTATTTTAAAAAAAGTTGACCTAACTTATAAATTCAAGTTGAAATTGTTTAACTTAATTTTTAAAGTTAAAGTAACATCAAAATATATATTGATTGGACAAAAATGCTGCAAATTTTTAAAAGTGTACATACACTGTAAAAAGTGAAAGTTGGTTTAAACTTAAAAAATTACTTCAATTGGTAACACCTAAAAGATTGTGTTTATATAACTTATAATTTTCACCTAAAGTGAGACTTAATTGAAATTTTAAGTAGAAATAACGATTTTTTTAAAACAAAGTTTTACCAATTGAAGTAATTCTTTGTAAGTTGAAAAAAAAGTTGATCCACTTTTTACAGTGTACAGTCTACAGTGAGATTTAGGCACAACCATTTTCCAGATCTGTCTAGATTTTTTTAGAATTAACATTTATTAAATCTATTCAATCGGTTCTTTTAAGGAAGCTGATGTGTATATAACAGATTAATTAAAAACAACATTGTTATTATTTTTTCTCTGTTAAGTAATCGCCTCTATTAAATTCCCCTTTTTTTTGTATAAATCAAATGGACGAGAGAAAAAGACAGAAAAGGTTCCTTATGACTTCTGCCACGAGGCGGCTAGCGACCTAACTTTATTATTTTGCTTGCTCATTTAATACAATAACAATCAGATGTGGTTTAGATTTAATGATTTATTGTACATTTTAGACTAAATATGTTTTCTTTATTTTTCTTGTTTCGAATGTACAATTAAATTCTGACTCCGGAGACAAATGTATTTTAGTGAAAAGTGGGACAGAAATCCATTTTTCATTATTTTCACATAAAAAGCTCATAATGAAATACAAGTTGATCTTTCTTTAGCATCCATGCAACCAACATGTCATGAAAACTAAACATTTTGCAATATTTTACAATATTCATATTCTCTAAAAGGAAAGAATCTGCTTGGTTGCCTGTAAGAAGGATTTCAACAGTATTATTTATTAATTGTATTTGAATATATTGAAATGCTACAGTTACAAAGTGTAACAGTGAGATGGAAATCAGTAACTGCGCATCTTTGTTATTCAGTAAATGCAATGAAACATCCAATGGCTGACAACCATTTGTCTGCACATTTTTAAAAGCACTCATGTTCTAGCATAAACAATAAAGATGGATGAGAATTAACTGATTCAAATGTTCCTGCTCGATTTTCCATTCTCTAAGCAAACTCAAGTAAACAGAAATGTCACTAATACACAAAGGGGCGGTTTCCCAGACATGACTTAAACGTCCTAATATTACTATCCAGGCCTAGACCGGGATTAATCCAAGTAGTTTTTACATAGTTCAACCTTACAAAAAACCCTACTGGTGTGCAGCTTGAGACAAAACAATGGCACTGATATTAAAGGGGACATATCATGAAAATCTGACTTTTTCCATGTTTAAGCGCTATGATTGGGTCCCCAGGTCTTCTATCAACCTAGAAAATGTGAAGAAGATCAACACAGTAACTTAGTTTTTGTAAACCAATCTCTACAAGCACATGAAAAAATAGGTCGTTCAAATTTTGCTCTCATTATGATGTCATAAGGAGCTCTTATTATAATAAGACCACCCCTTAATCTGCACTATCCAACCACAGCACTGCCATTTAGTGCAGAAAAAAGAGAAGGGGAAAATAATTCACAACACAATTGAGTTTCAATTGCAACAAACCACCAGGATTGTGATTAGTGTTTGAATTTCATCAGCTCATTTGCATTTTAAAGGACACACCCAAAACGGCACATTTTTGCACATACCTAAAGTGGCAATTTTAACATGCTATAATAAATTATATGGTATTTTGAGCTAAAACTTCACGTGCTCTGGGGACACCAAAGATTTATTTGACATCTTAAAAAAAGTATTGTGCCATGGCCCCTTTAAGATGTTAGTGCAAGCTATTTTCAGTTAGGACAAGAGATAAACAAATAAACATTTTAATCTTGGACTAAACCTAAGCCGTGTCCAGAAAACTGCCCCTAAATCTTTTAAGCAGTCTCACCTGATAAGAAGATCTGCAGGTTAGTGAGAATCTTCCAGAACACGGATGTGACCACACTTTTATCATCAGTAACTTTTATAGCAACAATTTTGTTGTAAATCTATGACTGTTACTGTTATAAACACTGTTGTTTACTGGTAGTTAACATTCAACTGGAAACATCTTGTACCCAGAGAACATAACATATCAACAGTGAATATGAGGTATACATATTTTAATCTCTGTTTTGCCTGGTTATTGAACCATTTGAACCACAGGAATTATAAGCTGACTGAGGGATTAAATAGGGTAAAATAACAATAATGAAAGAAAGATAAACAATATTGTACAAAAACAGAAAAGCAATTTTATTGAAATATTCTCCACTTTAAACCAACATTCTTATCCTGACAGGCATCCTACAGAAAAACAAAAATGTGCAACTGAATGGTGACATCAGTATTCTGTTCATTGGTATTTCTAAATAACAACAGAACCCATACAGTATGAAATAAAGGAGGGGGGGGGGTATATGTATACACATTAACCTGATTTAAGATAAAGCTAGTTCACACAAAAAAAAATATACGGAAAATTGTCATCATTTACTCACCCTGAAATTGTTCCACATTTGTTTAAATGTATTTGTACTGCTGAATGCACAGGAAGATCTTTTTTAAAGATAATTAATTATTAACCAAAATGATCTGGGGCACCATTCACTTCCATACAATTATTTTCTCCTATATGGAAGTCAGTGGTGCCCCAGATTTGGTTGGTTTCAAACAAAATATCATCCTTTGTATTAAGCAGAACAAAGACATGTAACAACTTCAGGGTGAGAAAATTACAGATTTTTCATTTTTTTGGTGAACTATCTCTAAGATCAAGTGCAAACTGTAGCTTTGGTCTTAGAAACTGTATACTGGAACACTGAATGAATGGATCCAGATAAATTTCCTCTACTAAACGAAACCCCAACATAGAGCTTTGTGTCGGATCTCTTATCACTCTTTCCATATTCCCTGAGAAGGGTCCTTTAGTGTTTTGAAGGGGAGAACATTAGATTTAAATGCTGGTAAGTGTCACAATACCAAATAGTGTCCCTTTTGGAGTACAATGTGTTAAATATAAAATATGACTTATTAGCTCAGCTGATATCTAATGATTAAAAATGTGCAAGAATTACCTTTCACCCCTAATTTCAGCAACAAACTGATCCACAAGAACACATTTACATTCAATTATTGATAACAGTTTAGTACGAATTCTAAATTTTGCCATTCATTCGTCAATATTTCACAAGTATATTACATCAACCAGAATTTTGAGCATTCTCATAGCATTAAAAACAAACCAGCCTCCCTTGAAAATTCATATTTTCCATGCATTTAACATACATTGCAATTCCAGTGGTTATTTGGACAGCCTGTTTTTACACTATATATAACGGAATCATGCCTGTTGTTGACATTGCTTCAAGTGTGAAGAAGCAGAAAAATCTCACATTAGTCATAAAAAAAATGCTAAATTTTACACAGGAAGTGATTCGAGCTCAGATATAATCGTGTAGACAGACATCAAATATGTTAGAAACTGTAGCTGTAAGAACAGTCCAACAGTTTGCAAGGAAAAGAGAAAGCCAAAGGGTAAAAGCAAATATATGACAAGCAAGGGAGAGTTAAGACATGATGCCAGTAGCTTGGTTGTTATACAGATTGGTAGCCAGTGCGACTCTTCCTTCGGCCAATCAGATAAGAGATAAGCACAAGGACGATTAGGAAGCTGAGAGCCACGCCCACAGCAATGGGAACGAGAAAACTCAAATCAGAATCCAGAAAGCACTCTTCCGCTGAGAAAGAGAGAGAGAAAGGAAGAGAAAAGGGATGGTGAGTGACTGTGGAAAATCACACCGTGAGTCACTCCGAGCAGTGGTATCATACAGCAACGAAGATCAGGCAGACAGGAATAAAAATGTTACATCACACAAGCTTATTGAGCCTCACACATTCATGACAAAATCTTTGTGATAATCACAACATCATTTCCACAGTGAGATCAATGTACAACAGTATCAGGCTTGCATGGCACAATTTTATGACCATGTGACTATCGGGAAGAGGACATGATCATGTCACTACTCATAATAAAATAATTTTCAGTGCTCACATCAAGGGAGGGTCAAGCAACGATGCAGGATTGGCGCAGTAGTTGCTGGCAATTTAAAAATGAAATCACTTTCAGTTAAACCATGTGATTATAAAAGCTAACTGAACTGCTGATAGCCAGCAGTCTGACTTCTCTTTCTTCCAATCAGATAGGCCACTAAGACGACAATAACAAGGACAGCCAGGGCAACTCCGACAGCAATAGGGACAATGAAGTTATCCGACTTATCCGCTGCACAATCCTCAGCTGAAAATAAAAAGAATAGGTGAGGGAAAAACAGATCAAACAAACAGAAACATGCAATTATGTCTCAACACTAAATGCATTAAAGGAAAACACCACCATTTTTTATATTTTACCATGTTTTTACATCAACTTAGATGAATTAATACATACCCATCTTTATTCAATGCGTGCACTTTTAATCTTTGTACAGCGCTTCTTGAATGTGTTAGCATTTAGCCTAGCCCCAGTCATTCCTATGGCTCCAAACAAAAGTTTTATTTTGTGTCACCATACTTGTGTAACTACTTTAAATAGGGAAAACATGGAAGTGTTTGGTGGCTTCTAAATTAATCCCTGTTTGGATCCTAAGGATTGAATGGGGCTAGGCTAAATGCTAACACATTCACAAGGGGCTGGACAAAGATTACAAGTGCACGCATTGAAAAAAGATAGGCATGTATTAATTTATCTAAGTTGAAGTAAAAACATTAAAATATTGAAAAATATATATTTTTAAAGACTGAAAAGATGGCCGACACCAGTGTAATTTATACACGATTATCCTTCTCCATTTATTGCAGCTAAAAGCCCGTTAAAACGTTGACAAAGCAATCATTTCAATTGCAAAACAACATGTCTTTGAACACATCGAGTTTTAGGGCAGTCAGATAAGGAATCCCTTTTCACAAAAATTTAGCAAAATGTCACAAATGCTCAAGAAAATAAATCTCTTCATTGACAAAATTATTAAATGTAACAGATTGGATAAGAAAGCAATTTTATTAAGCAAGGCACAAAATGACCAGAAACCACTCAAGATGTTTTTAACATGTTCTGGACAATGAAAAACATTTACACCAGATTGATTGCAGGTGCTGCATAGCCGAAATTAGAAGTGTGCATTAACAGTGAATTTACTGGAGGGGAAAACAATTAAAAAGTGATATGAAAATAAAGCAATGATAATGTGCAAAGGTCCGTTAACCCAAATCAAAATAACAATTTGCATTCAAAAATTAAAAATGGATTCACAGCCACCACCACCCATACATTACACAAAATTCAAAGAGGTGCAAAACATATCCTCCAGCAAGTTTAATTCACAGTATGCAATAAGCAGCATGTATATTTCAGACTACAGTAATGTAAGCAAGCGGAAGTTATCGTGAATAGTAGTTGACAAAGGTTGACGCACGCTTATTTTGTAGTCATCCCTTTTAAATTAAATAAAACAGGGCTACTAAATCTCCCATAAATGTATTTAGCAACAGAATTACAACATCACATTTCAATAAGCATAACTGCAATTGCACTTTTTTTTTAACACCGGTCTGTATTTCTTTTTTTAATGCTTGTGAATGATTAAGCACAATAACAAGCATTTGTTTCCCTGTTCTAGAAGCTCTACCGTTTGAAATGACTATCAGTCTAGTATTGCCCAGCATTTTTTAGGTTTCCTCAGTCTAGCATTTTCCCAAACAGCTACTTAATACAAGACTGCTAACATAATTCAAAAACACCCGATTTCAATAAATGAAGAGTGAAAATCTGTCCAGTCACTATTGTATCTGTTCCAGAAATTACTTTTACCGTTTAACATAAACGCTGGTGAGTCTAAACTACTTTTTACAAACTAAGCACTTATGTTGTGGATGCAATAATGAAGACTGCCAAGCATGAACTATGAATTAAAAGCTGGTACATTAATTGAATGCCAAAATAAACAATTAAAGGCATTTGACATTAAAGGGAAAGTAAGTGCATGGTCTAATGTAGATCACAAGAGTGAAGAATAATTTTGCCAATTGATGATGGCCATTTAGTAAAGAAAAGGGGGCAAAATAACAAGACTGATGACTGTAGTAGCTTGAAGAGCTTTGTTAACAAAAGTGGAAAGAAAATTAATGCACTTCACACAACAAAAAGTGGTTCTCATACACACACACAAGCTATTCAACAATAGGGAGTCCTGGTCCTGGAATGCCACTGTATATCATTAAAGCACTTGCAGCCTAAGGGATGGTAAATTAAATGACCACAAAGACAAAAATGAATTTGAGTCAGTAAGCCAATTTGACTTAGTTTACACAAATACCCACAAGATTTAATATGGTCCAGGAACAGGTTCGTATCCCCTTGAAACACTCAGGATTTGATTTTGTTGCATTACAATGTCTGATATCCAACATAGGTCTTTCGTCGACCAATCACGTATGCAATCACAACTATGAAAATCAAACCAGCCAGAGCGGCACCAACAATGATTGGGATTAACAGGCTGGTGTCATCCATTGAACATTCATAGGCTGCAGACAGAAAGAACATGAGTGAACATAAAATGAGGCTTATCATTAATACTACTGCAGATATCCTTAAAACATTTAAACAATCTGATGAAACTGGGCCATTTCAGTCTTCACAATTATGATACAGTATTCAAGGTTTTATAGAGAAGCATCATCTCCTGTTTACAAGGTTTATGAAGAGTTTATTGACTGTGTAAATCCATTTCATTAGTTAATTAAATTTATTAAGAAGCTGATTGTAGTAATTAATGCAGTAGTTTCCCAGAAAGGGCTTATCTTAGTACCAGACTAAAATGCATGTTTTAGCTGCGAAACCACAAACATGATGGAAAAAATTTGACGATTTAACCCTTTTGTTACTATAGTGTGTGGAGTGCTGCTATGTGGTCATCAGATTAACTTCACAAATAACGCGAGTCTCCACTGAGAACACAGAAAATCTCGCAGGGATCTCATAATGTCTCTTGCGGCCAAACATGACTTCACAGTAAACAAAGAATTGGCATTAATAAAATGGATTGCTTTTTTACATCTCTGATGTCTCTCACACTTTGGACTTTGCCTGCTGCACCAAGACTGTAGTTATGGTTTCGTCTTTCATCAGCTCACTTTCTGATAGGGTATCGGATCACTTGTTTCGTTCCATGTGACAATCTAAAGCGTGTTTGTCCTCTGGGTTTCCCCAACATAACAGGATTTTTGATCGTAAATATTCACGTTAAATATTTAGGATTTGTGATAGGAGTGGCCCCGACGTGCTTCCGAGCAGATTCATACTTATCCATCGCGTACCACAGGAAAATTTGTTATAATAATTGATTCAACCATGAAGTCGATCAGGACGTTACCCAAGATTGTCAAATTCAGCCCGATTATCTTTGTGTGTACTGGGCTCAAGTCCTAGTCCTGTTCAACCTAAACCCTGTCTGGGAAACCACCTCTTAATCTACCATTATAGACCTAACAGGATTAAAGGGATAGTTCGGCCAAAAATGATATTAAACCAATGATTTACGCACCCCGAAGCCGTTCGAGATGCATATGTCCATCATTTTTCAGACAATTACATTTTCAGTTATTTTAGAAAATGTTTTAGATCTTTCAGTTGATTAAATGTGAAGTTATCGGGTCCACGACCTTCAAGTCCAAAAAATGTGCATCCATCCTTCACAAAATAAATCCAAACGGCTCTATGATGATAAACAACGGTCTTCTGAGGGTAATCCACGCAGTTTCGTTGTAGAAATATCCACATTTAAAACTTTATAAACGAAAATAACTAGCTTCCGGTAATGCCGCCATCTTAGTCGCGTCCGCATTCAAGATCAGAGCTTTACGCAGCGTACGAAGGTTTCTCTGCTGCTGCTCTCTCCGCCGCCCTACCGGAAGGTATTTATTTTCGTTAATAAAGTTTTAAATATGGATATTTCTACAAAAGCATCGCACGGATTACCCTCAGAAGACCTTTGTTTATCATCCTGGAGCCGTTTGGATTTATATTGTGAAGGATGGATGCACATTTTTTGGACTTGAAGGTCATGGACCCCATAACTTCACATTTAATTAACTGAAAGATCTAAAATATTTTCCAAAATAACTGAAAATGTGTTAGGCTGAAAAACGATGGACATATGCATCTCGGACAGCTTGGGGGTGAGTAAATCATGGGTTTAATATCATTTTTGGCTGAACGATCACGTACATCATTATAGCTGCTTTACAAAACATCACTTAATGTGTAGAAATCAAGTGACTTGACTAACAAAACACACACCGTTGCTGATTTGTAATGTATATGCAAATATAAATTCAACACTACAGCCATGTAAATATAGATTAAATGCTGTGACCTGGATCAATAAGTGTACCTTATCTGATCAATCTTGAAAATATTCATAAAAAAAATGGCTGAAATAGTTATGTTCAAATGACCACATATCAACACGGATTGTTACTAAAGAATTATTGATGTACTCATAACTGGACTTTGTCTTTTGGTGCTATAATCATCAGTGTTCAACAAATAACATTACCTTGGCAGCAGATAAGAAAACGACACAAGGACCTAACCAATCTCCTACATAGATCATTCAAATGGTTTTTCACATTCATCTAATCAGTTTTTGTCCCCACCACCTATGATAACGCTTCTGTATTTGATTCAATATTCTTACACACTGTAGCATTTGGTATCATCATAAACACACAGAAAATCATACCTGTGCTAAATGTGTTCTTCTGGACTCCGAAAGGCTGCACTTGCAGCTCAAATGTGTTGACGGTAAGTTTGTCGGAGATGTTAAAGCTCTGCTCTTTTCTGCACATGTAGGAGCTTCCAACAGATGCCTCCCACAGCGACAGATTTGTATTGGACTCCTTGAAAAAGCTCCCTGTTGGAAATTCACACCGTTAGACTGAAAAGATTATATGATTGAAAGAGACCGTTTTATACATTTAAAATGGCTTACCATCTTCAAACTCAACAGAAAGCATAAAAGCATGTAGGCGGAATTTACTTGAAACCTGAAAGAAACAAAACATTACTAGTCAGATGACCAAATAAAACAACCGCAGTACAATAAATGCACTTCCATTTAGACTCATGGGAACCAGATATACTGAGATTTAAATACTTACATTTGTGAAAACAAACTGAACTGTGATTTTTTCTGATGTCAGCATGAGAGAGGAGTCATTGCCACCACTACCACAGACCCCCTTTGCTTTTGTTACATTAGGGTCTAGATTAATAGTCTGACGGCTGGCATTCTGAACAACACATATAAAGGAAAATTTGCATCACTATACAACACATACACTTCTGTACACAACTGCATTATTATTAATTCACCGCATCCAAACGGCTTCACACATACCCCACTTGTCGTAAAACTGAACTGAAGGCCCATCTTTGCTAAAAGACAAGCTGTAGAGTTAACATCTGGCGCCACACTGTAGTTTCCAACAGTCGGCTTGGGGACCGGGGGAGTGGTTGGAGGAGCGGTCGGGGCTGTCGTTGCATTACTGTGTGCTGTAGTTGGCGCTTCTGTGGTCGAATTGGTTGTATTTTGATGCTGGGTGGTTGGAGCTTCAGTGGTAGCATTGGTAGTTGGAGCTGCTGTGGTAGCATTAGTAGTTGGAGCTGCTGTGGTAGTTGGAGCTTTTGTGGTAGCAGTGGTAGTTGGAGCTTTTGTGGTAGCATCGAGATCCAGGGTAGGCTGAGCTTCTGTAGTTAAAATGGTATGAGAGGTAGCAATCTGTGTGACCGAAGTGATTTCGCTAGTACTAGGCTCTTGTGTCGTAGACACGTCATCAGCATACACAATACCTAAGCAAATAAACAGAAAGTTACAAATGAATGCATTCACTTCCCTACGCTTTACAGGTGGGTTTTCCCATGAGACAGAAACATTTATGTCCACCATTTAAACATAGTACTACGATTACTACAAAATGACGTCCTTTTCGTTGACAGATCTCCGAATTCACTATCAAACCAAAAGAAAATGGAGGTTAATTAACATAACATGAACCACCTGCAAACAAGGGGAAATAAAAACAGCAATTCAAGCACATTCCAGAAGCACTAACTTCCTGACTTACTGGGTTGTAACTGCAAAACAACCCCCTGTGAGATTTAATTTCATCTGTTCAACTTCTCTAAGACTAAACTAAATTTGATAGTCAAAGCCGACTTGTTATTTTCACAGTTGACCTGTGGTTTGATGAAATCATTAACCTGACGCGTTCAGCATCGGTGTCAAAGTGTCTCGTGCCTCATAAACCAAATCACATGACTATGAATAAAGCTGTTATACTAATATACGTGACGAACGTTTCAGGATCACATGTTTATTGATTTATGTTAAGAGATAACATCTATAAAGCTGACAGTTGTGTTTCCTGTTTTCACAGACGGTGGTTTTGTTTAAAATGCAAGATCAAATGTAACGCTGAGCTTATTAATACCAATAACAAATTTCTTTTCAAATAACAAATTAAATGTGGTTAGAAACGACTCATACCGTAACATATCTTTAACCATATTTTGTTTTATCGCAGCTGTATTTAACACAACGTGCAAAGGTTGACTATAAAAAAAAAAGTTAACTTACACAGGATTAAAGAGAATCGTACGTTGAAATCTTTAAATGTTCCTGAAATGCCCATAAGTTGTCTAGGTAGACAGCTCAGGTTTTTAAAGATATCTAAAATGATTAGTGCCTCCAAATTCTTTTAACGTTATCGTTTTAAAAATCGAGCATAATATTTAACCTAATGGGCTTCATGTTCAGCTGATAGTTGCTTTAACTTAACCCACGAGAGTCTGCTAAGACTACCTAGCAAACATCAAACAGTTGCTTTGTAAAGCTTTCCTAAAACTTGCATTTATTTTAAAACAATCCATGTAATTTATCATTGACCTCTTTGAAATGTTACAAAAAACAGTGAATACAGAAAAGGTCAAATATTTATACTAAAAACTGTCACACTCTCTAATTACCTAAAGCGCTACACTGGCGTAGGTAAGAATTGATGCTAACGCTAATGCTAACAGGCTCGCGCTTTTACGGGCCCGTGCAAATCTGACAGAAATAAACTCCCACATTTTCATCTTAAACATTGACTAACACAGAAATAAAACACTTAACAACAATGTCGTACGTACCACTGAGCAAACAAAAGAGCAGAATAACACAACCGCGAAAAGCCATTACGACGAGTGAACGGTCTTGGTTCTCTAAGCAGACAGTTAATGACGCCCGGACCCGAGTGTGACCCGGTTCAGCAGCGCTACTGTGTTAAGTCGGCGTCAAATCAGTTCTCATATAAGTCATATGACAGAACAGCTCTCAACTCCTCCTATGCATGCGCCTTACGTCCAGTTAACAGACACTGTTCATTGGCTGATCAAACCTGTCTTTAATTAAATCAACTCCATAAGTGATTTTATTCTTGCATCGGAGCGCATTTAATAAAGCGGCCCACGGGTCTATTAAAACTTGCACAAGAACTGAGAAGTTTTTGCTGTGTCATTAGTTTTACAGCTGTGATGCTTTTAAACGACCGCGTTTAGTTATGAGCTAATCACAGCAGTTGATCAGAGAGTTTTTTTATCAGAGAGTTTGCACAACGACCTCACAGACATTTTAAGAAGCTTATTGTGTATTTTGTGTTTTTTTAACATAAAGTGTCATTTTAGAAGTCCAATAACTAAACGATAGACGAAAGAGGTACAATTTTAAATATATTATATTTATAGTCTGTCTAAATATATATTTAGACAGAAAATATGTAAATATCATATCATATATCATATCAATCTATCAATCTATCAATCAATCTATCTTAATCCGAAGGCTGTAGCTTCCGGAGGTCGTATTTTCAGGCTGCATACGTCTTATTTCAGAACATTAACAATTATAATGTTGACTATTATTCTTAGTTAATTGTAAATTGTTGTTATATGCTCATGACTTGCGAATGTTATACCCAGTTAATTTAAATAAACCAGTCCTGATGACGTATGCCGCCTGCATTTGCGACCTCCGCAGTCTGCAGCCTTCGGATTGAGAAACGGCCTACCTATCTGATAGGTGTTTGGCGCCCCCTGCTGGACGACGTCACATGTTAGGCCTTGTGCCGCTTAACCAACAGCAGCTGCGTACACCAACGGTCGTAAGTACTTCCGGCGGGTCAGCGTTGCCTCTCAGAAAAGTTACTGTTTCCCCGCGGACTTTTACACAAACTTCAAATACCATCATATTTCTCGTGCGGAGAGACAACGTGTGCCAGAATGCGTTAACACAAACAGCTATCTGCTAAAACGTGCCAGAAATCCCTCAGACTGTGTGCGCCGCTCGGGAGCGCGCTCGAGAGAGAGAGAGAGAGAGAGAGAGGAAGCAGTATTCAACCATCTTTCCTCTGCTGGCAATAACAAGAACAGAGAAGGGTCCAAGTGGGGCTACACTTCTCAAATTAAGCCCCCTTTCACCTTAATCATACACGCAGCCGTGAGGTTGGACCTTTCCGACCGAGACCGAAGAATATAAAGCGTCCACGCCAGGGATCGTAGCATTAGTAGATTAGCTATTTGATTTAGTATTTCTTTTTTCATGTTTCCAACAGGTTTACCTTCCCCTAATCCCCCACCGCCAGCCCAAGAGCCCAGACCGGCAGCTTCTGATGTTCACAACGATAGCAGCTTAACGTCTTCAAAGAAGAGAAAAATCAACAGCTCCGAGAAAGAAGACATTGATTCAATATCTTCGTCTCCGAAAGCCATTTGCAATTCATCCACCACCACGTCCTGCTCTTCCACTACTTCACAGCAACACAGCAAGAAGTTGAGATTTGAGGACCCGCTGGATTTGATCGGGCTGGATGTGAAGATGGCCGAGGACTCGAGTAATCCTTCTGCATCTTGTTCAAAGGCAAAAAACGTGTTCCTGGCCGGAGGTGTAGGGCATCATGCTAACGGACTCACCAAGTCTGCAGGCTCCGCTACCTTCTCCAACAGTAAACCCGGTGCTGCGAAGAAACTTGTTATCAAGAACTTCAAAGGTAAGGAAAGTTGGCTGAGCTGTTTATGAATATATCTGGGGTCCCATCATCTTGAAAAAACATTGGATGTGTCTCAAAACCAAGTCATATGCCTACATAAGCAACATGTTTTGATTTCGTCGCATCTCTGCGATGCCAAACAATGCTGGGCTTGCCAATGCCTACTAGGTTTTGAGAGACAACCACTTTCTTAGTACAACAGTAAAAACTTGAATATCAGTCTCATGTGCTTGCTGTTTTTCCTCTATATACATTTTTATCAATACTTTTGCTATAAATATCACTGCTGTTGATAGTTAGTATATTACGTTAAACAATGTCAACAAAATCAAAACCTTATGATGATTGTATCACTTTACAGTTTGCTCTTTGTTTACACAAACTTTTGTTTCATATTTTTTATTTATCAGAAAAGCCAAAATTACCAGAGAATTACACAAATGAGACCTGGCAGAAACTAAAGGAAGCAGTGGAGGCCATACAGAACAGCACTTCAATAAAATACAATCTTGAGGAGCTTTATCAGGTACATAATGCTTTAATAGTCACTGTTTTTTTTTATTTTTTTAAATCAAAAATGTTATTAAGATCATCTTATGTATTTATCTGCTTTGTTTTTTTAGGCTGTTGAAAACCTGTGCTCGCACAAGATCTCTGCCAAGCTCTATAAACAGCTCAGAGTGGTCTGTGAAGATCATATCAAGGCACAGATTGATCAGTTCAGAGAATATCCTTTTAGTTTGTCGTAAATGTGTATTGAGTTTCTAACTGTATTTTAAAGTATAAAGGTAACCCAACCATCCAAACAACAGTAAAAGTGAGGTAAACTCGGCAGCCAGGCTGTAACTAATGCATTTACTGTCTAATTTCAGACTGTTAAGCTTGATTTTAATGTATAAAACAATTTCTTAACTCTTATTTCACGGATGCCCTAGACAGTGTTCTTTTTCTGAAGAAAATAGACAAATGTTGGCAAGATCACTGCAGACAAATGGTTGGTATAATAGACGATGCTTTGTTATCAAATTGTATATTTTGAGCCTCTTCATTGTCTAGTTATTCTGTTTGACAAAGTTACTTTTAATATGAAACATTCTCATTCTTGTCTTTGTAGATCATGATAAGGAGTATATTTTTGTTTTTGGATCGTACATATGTTTTACAAAATTCAATGCTGCCGTCAATCTGGTGAGTATTCACTTTGGCAAGAAATTGAATCTGAACAGTCACTCTTGTTTTCTGCTTAAGCCTGTTTTTCTAACTGGAAATGAAAGATGCTTTTGTGTTTTGCTTGCAGGGATATGGGTTTGGAGTTGTTTCGTTTCTATATCATCAGTGACTTAAAGGTGCAAAGTAAGACAATCGATGGGATTCTGCTTCTTATCGAAAGAGAGCGGAACGGAGAGGCTGTGGACCGTAGTCTCTTGAGGAGTTTGTTAAGCATGCTTTCAGATCTGCAGGTTAGGTCATCGTCTTTGTCATTTTAGTTAAAAGTGTGTATGAAGAGCTCAGATGCAAAACCCTCTAAGTATGTCTGACATGTTTTCTTGTAAATTAGCATTTATTTTTTTAATGGATCCTGCAAAAAAACAAGTATTTCCTAAACCTGGGATTAAATGAATTTGAAGAAAGTATTTGATGAATATGTCCCGAAAGCATGGATGGAAATGGCATTTAGGCGCTTTTGCATCTGAGCTCCTCATACAGGTCAAGCTGTAAGGATGCTTAGAGGAAAACTACACAGTTTTTCAATATTTTACTATATTCTTACCTTAACTTAAACTAAATAATACATTCCTGTCTTTTTTCAATGCGTGCACTTCAACTTTGTACAGCGCGTCGTGAATGTGTTAGCATTTAGTCTAGCCCATTCAATCCTGTGGCTCCAAACAGGGATGAATTTAGAAGCAACCAAACACTTCCATGTTTTCCCTATTTAAAGACTGTTACATGAGTAGTTACACGAGTAAGTATGATGGCACAAATGTATATTTAATGTTAATTAAATGTAATGTTACGGGGTCCAGCCATAGTCCACGACCTTCAAGTCCAAAAAAAGTGTGTCCATCCTTCACAAATTAAATCCAAACGGCTCCAGGATGATAAACAAAGGTCTTCTGAGGGTAATCCGTGCGGTGTTGTTGTAAAAATATCCATATTTAAAATTTTATTAACGTAATTAATTACCTTCCGGTATCGCCGCCATCTTAGACTCAGGAGAGAGTATTAGCGTAGTGTACGCACTTTTCTTAGTGACGTATGACAAATTCAGAGGGCGGGGGGACAGAGCAGCAGCAGAGAAACATCCGTACGCTGCGTAAGCTCTCATCCTGAATGCGGATGAGACTAAGATGGCGGCGCTACCTGAAGGTAGTTAATTACGTTAATAAAATTTTAAATATGGATATTTCTACAACAACACCGCACGGATTACCCTCAGAAGACCTTTGTTTATCATCCTGGAGCCGTTTGGATTTAATTTGTGAAGGATGGACGCACTTTTTTTGGACTTGAAGGTCGTGGACTATGGGTGGACCCCGTAACATTACATTTAATAAACTGAAAGATCTAAAACATTTTCTAAAATATCCGAAAATGTGTTTGTTTGAAAAACGATTGACATATGCAACTCGGACAGCTTAGGGGTGAGTAAATCATGGGTTTAGTATCGTTTTTGGCCGAACTATCCCTTTAAATACGGAAAATATGGAAGTGTTTGGTGGCTTCTAAATTCATCCCTATTTGGATCCTAAGGAATGAATGGGCTACACTAAATGCTAGCACATTCATGATGCGCTGTACAAAGATGAAGTGCACGCATTGAAAAAAGACAGGGATGTATTATTTCATCTAAGTTAAGGTAAGAACATAGTAAAATATAAAAAATGTGTAGTTTCCTTTAAAAAACTTTTTGAATTTTCCACACAAATGAATTTTAGTGATACATTTCTGTTTCTATAATAGAAGTGCCACCTTTAAAATTATAAATTATACAGTTTGATACATAATTTTTTAAATAATATTACAATAAAAAAAGCTACATAACAATTATTGCAATTATTCATTATCATGCCACAAATTTTGTTGTAAGAGCTTTGCTTGTTTTAAGCAAAAAACTTTTCTTTAAACAACATTGGTAGATGTGTGTTATAAAATTCTTTTGAAAGCACAGTTATATTTTGTTTGGAGCAAATATTGAATGGTTCTCTGACCACAATAGATCAATCAATCGCAATGTTAATATTTAAAACATTATGATAGATGGGTTTACCTGTCCAGTTTAATTTTGGTCAAGTAAAATAATGTAAATTTTATAGAGATACTGTTATTAATGGCCTGAAGATTTTGATGGAATATTTTAACATCAGAACTATGTGGTCGTACCCTCTTAGTGGAATTGTTGTATTAATACCTTTGCTCGTGTTTTGACAGATTTATCAAGATTCGTTTGAGCAACGTTTTCTGGAAGAGACAAATCGACTGTATGCTGCAGAGGGCCAGAGGCTTATGCAGGAGAGAGAGGTGAGGTTCAGTGAAACAGAGAAAACTAAAAATGAACTTACTTGCATGAATAAACCTCTCTAACTGATGATATATTGAGACTTGGATTTGTCTTTTTCTTTGCAGGTGCCTGAGTATCTTCATCATGTTAATAAACGTTTAGAAGAGGAGGCTGACAGAGTCATTACATACTTGGACCAGAGCACACAGTATGCTTGCAGTAACAATCAGAAACAGCCTTCCTTTGAAATGAAAGTGTTTGACATGTGAATGATGCCTGTTTTCTTCATTTTCAGAAAACCCCTCATTGCCACAGTAGAAAAGCAACTACTTGGAGAACACCTCACAGCAATACTTCAGAAAGGTATCAGATTATTATCAACTCTGTTATTTAAAGTGCTAGGAATTGGTTTTACTTTCAAAATGAAATTGTGATGTTTTCTTCTGTAACACTAGGTTTGAATACCCTGCTGGATGAGAACCGTATTCAGGATCTGTCTCTGCTGTATCAGCTCTTCAGTCGTGTGCGGGGTGGCGTGCAGGTTCTGCTGCAGCATTGGATCGAGTACATCAAGGTGAGCAGAAAAACCAAGTGACTATTAACACCATCACACTAAATGGTGATTTGTAGTTACGCGTAAGACCTACACCATAGGCTTCATAGCTCTGCGTAGTCTGATGCGCACCTCTGCAAAAACGCAATAACACGACAGTTCTAAGTAGGTCCCACAGGTCAAAACAAATCAGCATCGTATTTGCTCATATGCATTTCCATTTATCAAGGTAAAAACAACATGCCTGTGGACATTGCCTACCAGCGATCTTGCATGTGTAGTTGCGCGTTGGAGCAGAAGTATAGAACAAAACCAAAGTGTAGCAAGTGTCTGTTCTACACAGAAATTGTTTTGTGATTAAAAAAGTTGTCAGGGTTCCCATGGGTCCTTGAAATCCATGAAAGTTTGTGAATCTTGGGGGGAAGATTTTTGAAAAATACATACATAGATAAAGGGCATTAAAAGTGCTTGAATCTATTTTGCTTGAATAAGTTCAAAAATCCATATTATTCCCCGTAGTGTAGTGTAGGATAATATCATACAAATTCTAGACAAAGCACACATGCTTAACTGTTCGCTGTAAATGCTTATATTTTCTGTATGCAAATGTTGATTTATACCAAGATGCTTTTTTGCATATTTGTGTTGAAAACGTCTCTGGTTACGTATGTAACTGTTGTTCCATGAGAAGGGAACGAGACACTGCGTCTCCCTTGCTATACATCTGCGTCCCTGTAACACCGTCTTTGGCAATATTTCATATAGCGATATACTTCCTGGCTCCCGCATCACCCTGTCTTTATCATTAAGCCTCACCATTGGTTGAATTTGATATACACATTTAGACGCACTTACCCTTGGAGACGTCCCCAAAGTGTCACCGCAGTGACGCAGCGCGACTATCCTCGAAAGAGAACTGTAACAATGTATCTTAAAATGTAACACGATATAACCTTGCTCTCACTTGAAATGTGTCCCCACATTTATTCCTTGAATTTAAGGGTATTGGACATGGAAAGTCCTTGAGAGGTCCTTGAATTTGAAGTTAACTAAGGTGTGGGAACCCTGAGTTGTGTTATACAATTTTAATGCCTTATTTTTTGCACCTCAGGCATTTGGAAGCACAATTGTCATTAACCCAGAGAAGGACAAGACAATGGTCCAGGAGCTTCTGGATTTCAAAGACAAAGTCGATCACATCATTGATGTTTGCTTCATGAAGAATGAGAAATTTGTAAACGGCATGAAAGAGGCGTTTGAGACCTTTATCAACAAACGGCCAAACAAACCTGCAGAGCTCATTGGTGAGTTATCACACATATTTTATGTTTGAAAGTTTGCAGCTGATTGGTAATGATGCATAATAATTTTGTTGTGATTTATATTGCACAGCAAAATATGTGGATTCAAAGCTCCGTGCAGGGAACAAGGAAGCAACGGATGAGGAACTTGAGAAAATGTTGGATAAGATAATGATTATATTCAGGTTCATTTATGGTACGACTGTATGTTCTCTTTAAAGTCTTTTAAAATTTTAGTCATCATCTTTCTGTCATTTACTTGATTTTTTTTTGTTTTTCAGGCAAAGATGTTTTTGAGGCCTTCTACAAGAAAGATTTAGCGAAGAGGTTACTAGTGGGAAAAAGTGCCTCTGTAGATGCAGAGAAATCAATGTTGTCAAAACTGAAGCATGGTAAATTACATCTCTATTAAAACTATTACATCTTTATCATGAATATACCAAAACTGATTTATTTTTTCTCAGAATGCGGAGCTGCATTTACAAGTAAACTAGAAGGAATGTTCAAAGACATGGAGCTTTCAAAGGACATTATGATCCAGTTCAAACAGGTAATAATTTTGTTTATTTGTCATTTTTCTTGTTTTCTGCTGATAATTTACACATTTCTTCTCAAAATTACCTCAGCACATCCAATGCCAAAATATTCCTGGGAACATTGAGCTGACAGTGAACATTCTCACAATGGGTTATTGGCCAACTTACATCCCCATGGAAGTGCATCTCCCTCCAGAGGTAAGTATACAAATATTGTGAAATGGGAACGTGGGAGATCAGATTTAAATAAAGCAGTAATAATAAAATTACTCTTTACTTTCCAGATGGTAAAATTGCAG
The DNA here is from genome assembly GCF_030506205.2 of Paramisgurnus dabryanus. Taxonomy (NCBI): domain Eukaryota; kingdom Metazoa; phylum Chordata; class Actinopteri; order Cypriniformes; family Cobitidae; genus Paramisgurnus; species Paramisgurnus dabryanus. The sequence continues at coordinate 20,627,501 of NC_133352.1, forward strand.
GAAATCTTCAAGACATTTTACCTGGGCAAACACAGTGGACGGAAACTACAGTGGCAGTCAACATTAGGACATTGCGTGCTTAAGGCAGAATTTAAAGAGGTAATGCATAATACTATTTGCAACTCTTACTGCAACTAAGGATACAAAAAATGTAATTAAACTTTTGCTGTTTCTTTACAGGGAAAAAAAGAGCTCCAAGTGTCACTGTTTCAGACATTAGTACTGCTTATGTTTAATGAAGGGGAGGAGTTTTCTCTGGAGGACATTAAACTGGCTACAGGCATTGGTATGGGATCAATTTAAGTGTCAATAATGTCAGTTAAAAAGTAACATGAGGATAATAACAGATGAATATTTGCAGAGGACAGTGAGCTGAGACGGACCCTTCAGTCATTAGCCTGTGGAAAGGCACGTGTTCTTACCAAACTCCCAAAGAGCAAAGATGTGGAAGATGGAGACAAGTTCTCATGCAATGATGATTTCAGACACAAACTCTTCAGGATTAAAATCAACCAGATCCAAATGAAAGAAACGGTACTGTCCTGCACATCCCTTATTTTAATACAGTTAGACCATCAGAATAGAAGTTTTGGAGAGTCATGGTCTCATGCTTGATTGATGTATTTTACAGGTGGAGGAACAGGCCAGCACTACAGAAAGAGTATTCCAAGACCGTCAGTACCAAATCGATGCTGCCATCGTTCGAATCATGAAGATGAGGAAGACTCTTAGCCATAATCTTCTGGTGTCTGAGGTGTACAACCAACTCAAATTCCCAGTCAAGGTGAGAGCAAACACATCAAGAACCAATTGCATTGAATGGTTGTTTCACACATACACCGTATGCAGTGCGTTTGCAGTGCATATTTTTTACGTGCCCATGTTAACAGGTTAGAGCTTTTTGCAGTACTGCATGCTGCGAGTCTATTTTTACTGTACTGCACGCACTGATGTAAAGTGAAAGCACATGTTTTGTCTTTAAAATGAGCTTGGATTGACATGAAAATGCAGCAGTTTCACTGTAAATTTATATACATAAAGTATGATATATTTTTTACTATTGTTTAATTATACTAACATAGTCTTTTAGTTTTTATTTGTAGTAAAACAACAGTAGCCACAATTTTACTCTGGTCTCACAACAATAACCTTAAACCATGGTATTTGTAGTAAAACTAGGGTGATACATATCGTACTTAATCTGAAAAAATTAGCTTATAAAATGCACATTTCAAACCCGCCCAACTGATCCCAAACCCGCCCAAATTTTGCACACCCGCCCAAGCCAATTTTTACCCGCAAAATCAAATTCAAAACCATCCTATTGAACAGGAACCCGCCCAATTCGGCAACACTGTGTGTGTATTGTTCTTCGTCTGCAGCGTATATTAAGTTTCTGCACAAGAGTGCACTCTGGTTTTGAATGTAGCGGAATTTCACTGTATTCACATTTCATTGAGAAGCTTAGCAAGCATCATCGGCCGCTCAATCGGAGCATCCCTAAAAAAAAGGATGCTTTGTTTTATTGTTTATGCGCTTTCCCTCGCAAAGTGTCAACCAAATGATAATTTTATACGCAGAAGCAGCGGTAGGCAGCGCACTGCAAATAGAGTACCGTACTTTTCGGACTATAAACCGCACCCGAATATAAGCCACATTATTTAAAAATGCGTCATTAAGACGAAATAACACATATAAGTCACAGTGAGTGGACTAGACGTCACGTTTATTTAGAAAATTATTTCACAAAATCCAAGCCGAAGAACAGACATTTAATCTGGAAAGGCAAGTTATTCAACTAAACAATAGAAGATAGAACAGCAGGCTTAATAGATGTATGTATGTTAAAAGTAATATTATCAGTTATTTAAACGATAAACCATAGCACACAGAACTTACCTGGAAGGTTAAATAGGCTAAATTAACCGAACAAACCAACTAGCATGAAGTTCGCATACTCGTCATCCCACATTACTGAATCCATTGAATTACATAATTACAGAAGCAGCTAAATTAATTCATACTGACTTACAAAGCGCACCTGACTGTAAGACGCAGCACCAGCCAAGTTATGAAAAAAAACTGCACCTTATAGACCGAAAAATACGGTATGTGTGAAAGCACAATGGGTGCTTGATGGATCCGACCGTATACGTACTGCAATAAGCACTGCAAACGCACTGCATACGGAGTATGTGTGAAACGGGTGTAAGGGTTGTGTTCACACTTGTAGTTCATTTATCTTGGTTCTTGAAGTCCGGACCAAAAAACAAAATTTTTCCTGGTTCGCTTAGCATTCACATCAGCATTTTTAACAACAAACCGTACCTAAAGGTTTAAGGATAAGGTCAAAAGGGCTTATAAATGTTTAAATAGTAAAAACATTGCCAGGGACACATCCATCCTATTCGCACACTTCCCATGTTAACAAATTGTGTGTTTTTAAATCAAATCTTATCAGTTCATGTTTTTGGTTAGTTTAGATGTCTTTGGTCCATGTTGCTTTCACATTTTAGTCAAACTGAACCAGAGTGCATTTGGAAGCGGACAGAGACCCACCTTTCAAGCGGTCTTGGTCCGCTTGTTTGATACGCAGGAAGGTTTGGGTGGCAGCATTCACATAATGAGCCGCACCAACTGAGCAATCACACCTGAGTTTGTTTTAATCAATCCAAATGTGAACACATCATTAATTGTTTACAGATAATGAGGGGTCTCAAACAATTACATTTATGTAATATTATATTATTTACATATAATAATATATATTTTATATTATTTATACATACCTCTGATTCACACAAAAAAATCATTTCTATTGAAGTCTCAAGGTATAATTTGAAAAATATGATTAATGTTTTCAAAGTGTAACTTTACCAGTTATCAACCTGCTTTGTATTATGTAGTATATGTAAATGAAAAATTTACAAAACGCATCATCCAGTAGACTTTCGCTAAAAAATAAACATAAATTTCTCATTAATGGAAAAAGAATAAACACTGTTTGTTTACAAATACATCTACACTAATGCAGAAATGTACTAACAGTCACTGACATTCAATATTGTTTTGTCTGCTTTCAGCCTGCTGATCTAAAGAAGAGGATAGAGTCGCTTATTGACAGGGACTACATGGAAAGGGATAAGGAGAACCCCAATCAGTACAATTATGTTGCTTAGAAAATAAAAAGGGGTAGATTAGGGATGGAAGAAATGACAGGAGGAGTCCATTCTCAGTATTGTCATTTACTTCTTTTAGTACATGGAACTTCTTGTTCCAGTTTTTGTTCACTTTACCATCTTCATCCCCGTGACCAATAACTGAATCAGTTTTCTCATGGATTTGTCAGACTGTTTTTCACCCTCAGAATGAAATTTCACGCTAAAAACAAAAGCAACAATTCATATTTAGTTTGGTAAATTAATTCTAAATAAGAATTGGATTACCCCGAGTTTAAAAAGACAATTATTTATTTTCAGACTTAGTTCCATGGCTATTATTTGTCTTTGGCATGATGATGTTTTTTCCATTCGTGTTTCATGCAGTTGTAACTTAACATATTTAGTTATCACCTGTGCAAAGAAAACCAAAACCAGATTTGTTCAGTTGGCGTTCTATTAGGTACCAGAACATCGAAAACAGATTTTTTTTGCCAGTTTTTAATAATTTTGTACAACTTAAAAGAGTTTCAGCCGGTTGGTCATAAGAGATTTATGTTCTGTGAATGTGAGTTATTGGTAAAAAGAACAATTGAGGCTGATTGGAAATTTCACATTATGTGCCAAGATTAGGTAAACCGAGCACTTGTTTTGTTTGTAGGAATGTTAACGCTGCTAAACACTAACTTGTACATCTTCCTTTTGTTTTCCTCTCCCTGCCTATACCTTCTCGCCTTTCTTCCTCTTTTTATTTTGTATATACATTTTACACTCGAGTTTGATGTTTGACACTCAACTACATTGCAGGTGAAATCTTTCTCCAGAAACTTTGAACAAGCACAGCACTGTTTTATCATCCTAGTGTTTCCAAGTTCATATAAGTTCTCAATTAGGCCTATATACTGAGAAACTCCTCTGTGTGGCATCACTGGATCTGTGGAATTTTTGGAAATGGTGTTTTGAGAAATGATACTTAAGTGGACAGTTGTCCAGTGTCTGGAAAAAGTATGCTTGTTTTTATTGCCTCAGAATAAACAACTATGTGTTTCCATGATCTTTTCCTTCTGTTCAATGATAATGATTATCCAAAGATGTTGGTAAGCTGGTTCTCAAACTTTTTTTGGTGTGTGGCCCCTCCTTGTGTACGGTGCATCCTTTCGTGGTCACCCCAGAGAAAATGTATTAAAAAATTTAAACATTACTAAACTTAAAATAAACTAAACATATTAAATTATACAGTGTACTGCTGTTGGTTAGTAGCCTTATTTTTCCAAGGTATAAATAAATAGAGTTTATGATAAATTGATGTATTTTATCAAATTAATCTGGGGCCAAGTTTGAGAACCACTGCTCTCTAGGCAAAGATAAATTAGATTGTTGTTAGTATACATCCTTAAATATAAATAACACTATCATTTAAAATGAGAATACGGTTTTAATAAGGCCATCTAATTAAATGATTCAAATATTGTTCATTATTTTATAAATTGTATTTATAATAGTATTTTTGGAGACTAAGCTTACTATCATTAACGTTAATTAAACCAAAAACACAATCCCGATACTGAATCTGACATCTCTATGCTACAGCTCTAAGGAATCGTATGGCGCTAACAATTTACATGTTTTCATACACAATGTAACACATTTGATTTGATGTATACAGTAAATAAATTTGGCATGTTACAAAAAAAAATTAAGTCAGATTTTTCGTATTTTTCGCATGTTTTGCCCAATGCCGTAAAGCGTTTACTACGGTCGTAAATGTCGTAAACACAGAAGTCACCTGCCATTGAAGTGAAGCGTGGACTTAATCAAATCATCTTCAACTGAATATATTGTTCATATTTACTTGGTTAAACAAACTTTACAAATACGAGCTTAAGAAACGCAAATAAGAAGAAGAGAGTGACCGACAACGCCCCGCAAGGATGTTTAAAAAGTAAGCTTGAGCCGTTGTCAGCTTCAGAAACACGAGCTAACCCAACTTAGCATTGTTACCTTTAATAGAGTGGTTCATTAACTCGGTGGTTTTCCATCTCAGTAGAGATGATAGCTGATTTATTTACTAGCATGCCGCGTTTTAAATATGACAGCCTACTTCCTGTATGCTATATGTTTAAGACATTAACTTGTTAGCACACTGCTAACTATCAGGTCATCATAGCCCACTTTTATCATAGTTCATTAGTGATGCTCCATTTAACGTTAGTGACATTTGAAATGCAAAATACATTCTTGTTTGCAATAGTCTGCTCTGATTGCAAAAATATATGAGCTGTTTTACTTAATCTGTTGATTGGGGGAATTTATGTGATACTACGTCACAAATTCCTATAAATCTTGATTCTTTGTGTTGCAGTCCATCATATGAAATACTTAATATGCAAAAATGACAACAGACATATGTAATCTATGGACACTAGCCTCACTGAATGTGTTCATTCTTTGTCTTAGTAAACAAAATAATATTTGTTATCATAGATTTGATGAGAAGGAGAATGTTTCAAACTGTATTCAACTGAAGACGTCTGTAATTAAGGGCATAAAGAATCAGCTGATAGATCAGTTTCCCAACATCGATGAATGGCTCAACCAAATCATGCCCAAAAAAGACCCTGTCAAAATTGTGAGATGGTAAGAGTTCTGGTTTATTCATGATATAAGGAATATAATGTAGTACTGAAAAACAGATTTTACAGCGGGATGTACTGTGTGTTTTTTTCTGTTTACAGTCATGAGCATATTGAAATTCTTACTGTAAATGGAGAGCTGCTTTTCTTCAGACAGAGAGAGGGACCATTTTATCCCACCCTCAGACTTCTACACAAATGTAAGACATTTACAAATGTAATTTTTATTTGTAGATGGGAGATCTTCAGAAAATGCTTCAAGTGCTCACGCATATGTCAGAAAGTGTAAGCTTATGCAGTATGACACTAGTTTCACTTGTAATTCTTTTGTGTAAGTTGATGTCTGGCAATCGTGTATCTTTTCTACAGATCCATTCATCCTACCACACCAACAAGTAGATAAAGGTGCCATCAAATTTGTTTTGAGCGGAGCCAATATCATGTGCCCAGGCCTTACATCACCAGGAGCCAAACTCTACCCTGCTGAAACGGACAAAGTAGTCGTATCTTTACAGCTGATTTTGCTCCACTTACTTTCAAATTATTTTTGTTTTTAAGTACCTGGGGTCTCATTTATAAACCGTGCCCTTTTAGGTTCCCACGCAAAGGTTGTGATCTATAAGAAAAAAATTTAATTGGAAAATGGGCTTGCAGGGTGGGATCTGAGGATGATTCATGTACACACACTTGCATATGACATTTTTGGCCTTTGTGCGTACGTAGACTTTTATTAAGGATCCTATGCACAGTTTTATAAATAAGGCCCCTGAATTGAAGTGTTCTGTTAATTCAATAATACATGTGTTGCGTGAGTTATTTTCCTTAAGTATTTGTTCCCAGGCCATAATGGCAGAAGGTAAACAGCATGCACTCTGTGTGGGAGTCATGAAGATGTCAGCAGACGACATGTAAGGGTTTTGAATGCAAAAAATATTGAACAATTATGTATTTCAGTTATACTTGGTGATTTGTCCATTACATTATTAGTTTATACATTATTTTTAAGTTTTAAAGGCAAAATATTTTCAGTCACACTTTTATTCTTAGTATTGTGTCAGTTTAAGGCCAAGCTTTCTCTATCCAATCTTTTTTCCTTGTTTTAAAAGAAAAGTCTGTAAACACTGTGTTGTCTCAAGAAATATCTGCGTACACATGAAACCGACTCAAATCGATGTACTATACAATGCCAGACCAGTATGTGGCACTGTAATTCTGCCACAGAGATACGGAAAAGATGCCTTTACTGATTACTTAAAGATTGTTGTTGTGCATAATGTTTTGTTGTTCACAGTAAATAGGCACACAACGTTCTGCAGCACAAACACAAGCATGTAGTCTGCCGTTGTTGTTGCTGTCATGTGATGTAGAGGTGTCTGAGTTGGGTTATACAGATAAACTGTACACAAGGAACCTCAAGGGTGTATTTTTTTATTTATTCACTCTGAGACCCGGTTTAAAAAAAAACAGGTTTCATGCTCCCAAAACACTGGATCCATCTGGAAGTCTTCATGTGGACACGCTCTGTGTAACCGATAGAGATTACTAAATAGAAAGCTGATAGAGAGCACATAGATTTTGTTACTTGGAATAGGACAAAATCTCTAATATTGTTTACAAATTTGTACTGTTTTGTTTTTATGAACAGAGAGAAAGTAAACAAGGGAATCGGAATCGAGAATGTTCACTATCTGAATGATGGACTATGGCACATGAAGACATACAAGTAATGACAGACACGAGTGTGTGGATCATTTGGACCCCTTGTCAACAGGCTGCCCATCTACTGTTTACATATATGGACTCAACTGTGTATCATACTGAATGCTTTGACAGCAACTCCATTTTAATTCACAAATAAAACCTGCATTGAAGTCACTTCAAATTTAAAATGGTCTGATGCTACAATAACTGTTGAATTGTGCCATGGCAGCTCAATGTATGTGCCAAACTGTGTTTGCATATTTGTCTCACTCGCTCAAGGCAAGACCGTAACTTTTGAGGGCCAGCTGAATTCTAGAATTATCCTTGCTGAATATTCTTAATTTTGTAAAACATTATGGTTAAACTTAAGTGTCAACGCTGGACTGCATGGCATACTGCATATTTGTGTGCTTACTTATACTAAATCAGGCATTACTTAGAATTTTGTCACTGTGTAAATTCAACAATAGGTGCAAAAACTTTCGTGAACATCAAAAAGTGGCAAAAATACCACATATAAAATAATAGGCAAATAAAACGGATGCACCATTATTACAATTTTCCACCGATACAGATTATTCAGACTGATATCTGCCGATAGTTTGGTGGTTATATTAACTAAATTCTGAAAATTTGATGTTCTGAATGTTATACATTCATATAATGACCATTAACATTGAACATTAAACTAGTAATGTTTCTTTACTTTTTTTTGTACACAGAGCTCAAATTCATTGCATTTTCCTATTTTCTTTTGATTGACAGGCCATGACTATCGGCTGTTTTAAACTATTGGGCGGTAGTTATTGATCGATAATGATTATTGGCCAATATATTGGTGCATTTCTAGCTAACATTAAATCCAGACATGATGTCTGCATGAGCATAACAATAGTAACTCAAGAGACAGAAGGCAGCATCATCAGTCTCTTATCAAACTTTTATCAATTTCATAAATGACTATCAGTGGGGTTAATGAAATGTCAAATTCCATATAAAAACAAGAATGTAAGTTGACTGCATTGACAGCACTGTCATGTGGAAAGCACTCATTTATTTTTAAATATTTTTTGTCTAAGTAATGTTATTAAAACGATACTGGAATGAACATCTTCAAACACCGATGTTTACTGAAAAGTATTTGGAACAGTATTGCAAATTACAACTTTGACAAGAAAACCCAAACCAGTTTATGATGCCATACAGCTAAATTATAAATATGCAAATATATGCAAAACTAATTTTAAGTAATCAAATGCTATAATACATTTTTGGATTACACTCTCAAAACACAATGATTTTATAAAGAAATAATGATTATATAAATAAACTCCTCTGCCATACACTGTAAGGAAACCCGAGGTTAAACTCAAAATCATTCAATAAGAAATTCATTAATAAGGATCACATCAGTTCCAGAAGACTTTAAATCACTTAACTTTCCTCCCTGCCATTACTCTTAACAAAAGAAAAAGAGAACAAACATTTCAACAAATAATAACACAGCTGGATCAATGGGCTCCTGTCAAATACTGAATAATATACAATTAACGTTAGTGGTGCAGATCATATACATTTTTCACTAAACATTATCCTGCACGTCCTGTTTTTTTTTTAAATGCACATTCCATGTTTTGCACGTACAGTTTGTACAACATCTGGAATGTTTCACTTTGCATTATAGTGCATATCTCATACTTTTATCAATCCTAAATCAAGGACTAATTTTCATACTAGTAGTACTGCTATGTGCAAAACATTGCCCATTTGTGGCCCTCATGTTTAAATTAAACTTGTTGCAATCCATTTTCCCTTCATTTTGCTAATAGTGATCAGGTTTTGATTTAGCCAGAAACCCCTTCATCTTATGTACAAGAATCCTTAGCTCATAAGCCCTACACCTAGTGTAAAAAATACCCATTACAACCAATATTCTTTGAATTATGCGTGGCACAGTAACAACCAGACAACATAGAAAGTAATCAGTCATTGTCTGAGTCTTTAGGAGGAAAAAATGTCAAAGAATCGTGAAATTCGTGTCCGTATGGCCGAAGTCTGTAGACACCATACATCATGACCTGCATTTGGCTTGGACTCATGTCGCTAAAAGTGATCGCCACATCAGAACAACAGGACTCCACAACGTCAGCTGGGTTTTGGCCCATGCTGTCAGAAATCAAAGAGGCAATGTTTCTCTTATTAAAAAGTTCTTTCCCTTGTGCATCCTCGCCATTTTCAGCAAACACCCCGGTGTATTTCAGACATGTGGCGAGCTGCTGCTCTTCTGGCATTTTCCACAAGGCATTACTACGCGCTGGGCATTTCTCCTCATCTTTAAAAACCCCCACCAGCCTTCTCATTGTCTCATAACTCAACACAATCCCACCGTCATATTCCACATAGTCGAGCTCTCCAGACTTTTCAGTGTGGCCGATGTAAAAGGGCTGTCTTGGGTCTTTATCCAGTACCAAATACTTGAGATTTTCAATAATTGCAAAAGTGGTGGGTCGGGCCACGAAGAACCAGCGCAGGTCTCCGGCATTCTCATAGGCATGTAAGATGGCTTTGCGTAGTCTAGCCCATTCATCCTGCTCCTGTAGATCCAATGCCTCTAGAGCTTTAGAAGATTCTGAGCTATAAAACACAGATTTATCGCAGTGTTTGCTCCAGGTGTCATTGGCTGTCGCCCAAGGAATCAGGAGCTTTGGGGTGACCATGATGAGACAGTACACTCGAACCTGATAGGTGAGGTCAGACATCTCGGTTTCAGATAACCTTTGAAGTTCATCTTTGCCAACAGGTTTCAGATGATGGTGGAGATGACCATCCTCCTGAGGTCCTGGACTGAAGGTTCCTAACAGAGACATCACCAGACAAAATATGCCCCCTAGGACCATGCCTTTCATGAACGAACTACCTTCAGACATCATGCTGGAAATTACTCTGTAAGAAGAAATTATAATCATTATACACTTTAAATGGAGGACAGCGGCTTCAAAAACATTACCTCAAAAAGAATATTACAAATCCAGACCTCCCAATTCGGAGAAAACGAGCATATTTTT